>NC_083100.1:37620385-37926154 GCF_949774975.1 Lagenorhynchus albirostris
CTGCCGATGTAGGGGACACGGGTTCGTGCCCTGGTCCTGGAGGATCCCACATGCCGCGGAGCGGCTGGGCCCGTGGGCCATGGCCGCTGAGCCTGCGCTCCACAACGGGAGAAGCCACAACAGTGAGAGGCCCACGTACCGCAAAAAAAAAAAAAAAAAGATCATGAAACAATATAATACTCCACTTGTCTGGTGTTTTCAGTATACATTTTAATCCCATATTTATAATTCAGGCTTATTCAGTATATAACAAGGCATTTTTGTTCTAAAACTTTTATAAATTTCTAGAGTCCAAGAATAATTGCATTTTGCTTCAAAAAAAGATTTACATTGGTATTTTTCTTAGCTAATATATTGTAGGCAGTTGTGCTCTTTACCAAAATGTTCTGATGTACTTCCACAGTGCATTCTTTCAATTCTGTAAAGATTACATTACTTCATTTTTCTCTCCAGATATAAAATACAGAAAAAATGGAGGTAGTATGAAAGTTAATGTACCCAAAAAAACCTGTTCTGCTTACATTGTGATGTTTTCCTCTTATTTTATAGCTAATATAACATATCCATGATAGCAAAAACAGCTTTAATAACTATAAGAGATCAACGTTTTAGCTTTTAATTATCAAGGTCCTTTTTATTATGTCCTGATATAAAAATGAACAAAGATAAGGAAACTAAACCCTCATGCTTAGCCTCATATAGTTCTGAAACAACCAATGACAGTACATAAAGGAAATAGTATTACCTAAGAAAGCATATCTTTTTTTTTTTTCCTTTGGTATTTTGGAGAAAACATCTAAAGGATAACAATTTTAAAGTATACACTAACAACTTGAGGTTATTTTTAATACTTTCAATGTGTTTCTTGCTAATGATATTTAGGATTTTTGTTTTTAACATGTTTAACTTTGGTACCAAAGCAAAGAAAGCTACACAATATCCACTTACATATTTTTAGCAACACACAGAGCAAACTTCCTAAAATCCTTATTAGTATCTGATCTATTATGCAAACTATTTTTTAAAAGATACTAATAGATGTTAATCTTTCCTACCCTATACATACCCAAATACTGACTAGTAAAGTCAACCTTAGGGTTATTTTATTCAGGCAATATCCAATTGTTTGTGAGAATGGCTCTCAATAAAATAACACATTTAATATCCTAATGTCTGTGCCAAAGGAAAAATGAAAATAAACTCAGCAACAATCCTATGTTTACCAAATACATTTTTATGCCTGTGCCCTAGCTGTGTGTCTGTCTTTAAAGAATGACTTGTTTAAAACTCAAGCTCAGACTTACCTCCCTTCACATATTGAATATTTAAAACATCTACCTCTACAAACTTACCAGTGATGGGTTTTGATAACTTAGTTGAACTTGGCTAGCCCCCTTCACACTACGTTAGATGTTAAGCAGTAAGTTTTCATTATTTTTCCTTTGTTTTTCTGTCTGAGATTAGGTTGATTTCCTAATTTTTACACTTAGCTACACAGTTATATATTTATACTGGTTTTTGTGCCCCATAACTCATAGCTTCACTTCTAGATGGTCTCCATGAACTATGGAAAAATGAAGAAGTGCTATATACTCTCCTTAGGCTAGAAAACCAATTTTATGACAGTATTTACATCCAAAGATGTTTTATTTAAAATTTGTTAGGAATTAATTACCTTCTAGAAGCTGATTTTTATGTGGACAACATTTTAATAAGAAAAAAATTTATTCTTTGAGGACTGATTATTAACTAATAGATTTTTTTTAACTGGGTCAATGTCATAATGAATGTTAAAAATATTTCCTTTATACTCAGCAAAAAATACTCCTTCTAAATCTTAAAATGGTGTGAAAATCCAACCATCAGCTTTCATGCACTTAACTATATATATTTTCAATAACTCATTTTATTTTAGTACTTAATGATCTTCTTCTATAATACCAAAATGGGCTTCTTACACATTGTAACTTGATTTATTTAATTACATTCCAGTAATGAGCTGTAAAATGAAACTGAACTCAGGACTAAAAAGTTTTGCTTTTTAAAAATGTAGGGCGTTTTCATAAAATAATTTTTATAGAAATTTAAATATAAAAAGTTAATGCAGTAATTTCAGTTTACCAGGATTGAAGGTTCTTTGCTTTAGGAATGCCTATATAAATTCCTTCAGCAAGTGATTTTTAAAGATAATCTTAAAAATGCTATATGTAGGGTATTTTTTATAATACATCAGTCTGATTCTATAAGCAAGTCATAATCTACCATGCAAAAAATACTAGAAAAGTATCCATCATGCCTTGCTAACTATGGGATTATATAGCTTGGATTTAAACAGAGTTCTGAAGAAATTATTTAAAATGTAAAATAAAGGTGTAGATGTTCTTAGCTTCCAAGTTAGCAAGGACTTTAATACCTTTTGATATATTTTTAAAAATACAATTCAGATGATAGCTAAGAGACCTATATACACATAGGTTTCATCCTGAACTTCTTCAAGGTATAGCCCATGTCCAACTTTAGCTACATTTCATTTAAAAAGTAAAATATGACAGAGTATTCTTTATGCAATTCATAATAAAGTCTCTAATCTGTGGAAGTTAAAACATGTCTTGACCATCATATATGACATATATCAGATACAATTTACCAGGAATTATCCAGTATGTGGCATTTTAGCTAACAGGGTGGTATTTGCTTTGGTAATAACTAGAGTCAAGGGCATTTAATCTGGTTTCTGCAAGCTTGTTAGGAAAGATGTCATAAGAATATAGTAAGAAATGTTCAGTAAATTCATAGAACTTAAATTGTTAATAAATAGATGAGTCTTAATTAGTTCATTTGTATTAAAACTGTATGTATGAAATGAAAAAATTTCAGTGTTTGTGACTTCTAATAAAATTCTCTGGCTTTGTTACTTTAATAATTAATTCAAATAAAACTCTTAAATATTGATATGTTTTCATGTTTAGAGATAAATATATAAAGTATTGATTAGTAAAATGTTATTTTTAAATACTTAGATTTATGAATTTATGACAACATACTTTCACTTAGGGAACTGTTGGATTCAAAAATTTGGAACACTTCTGAAAATAAGAAACACAATAATCTTAAGGAAAAAGAAAAATAGAGACTATAGAGTTATTTAAATTTTTAACAATTTACACTAGAACACATAAGCAGGCTTCAAATACAAAGGAAACTATTGAAAGCAAAAAAAGAAATATATTTCATGATAAGGTAAGCATTTTTTCTAAGTTTCATTTTTGGCACTCTTATGTTTCATAATCTAGCTATCAAGAACCAATTCCTCTTCTTGAAACACTGAATGTATTTTAATTAAGTGTTCTTATTTAGACTTTTCATCTTCAGATCTTTGGATCTGATTTTACTGCTTCCTCTTCCCCACAGTACAGTTCCCTCAGTACACACTCAGGGATTGTCGTGGTGTTGATGTTAAGGATGGTGCTGAGGCTCTGGCACTATAACAAGTTTGAGTCTAGGCTCTCCTGTTTTATAAGCTGTATAACCTTAGCCAAGTTACTTAATGTCTCTGTGTCTCAATGTCCTATCAGTTAAACAGAGTTAGAATAATACTTCATAGGGTTGATGGAAAAAGTAAATGAGAGAACACAAATAAGGAACACAGAACTGGTTGGTCCTCTTCCTTCACCTTCATTTATCTTCAATTAGAAGATTTCTTCAATTAGAAAATTTGGCAGAATTATGGCCATGGGATCCTCCCCTTTTGATAATCTAGAGAGGACTCATTGAACAAGTATATTTGCTGACATTTCTATTCAAAAAGCAAGTTATTATTTTCGCAGAAGCATGCATGGAAAAGATAAGGTGTTAGAGTCACAAAACCTTACCTGCTATAAATTTTTCATTTTTTTCTACCCTTAACAGTGATGATACACTTGGGTAGTGAGCATTAAAGACTGAAATGCTAATGTCTAGTGTAAGTTATTAATTTTTACTTTCTCATTGCCTGGTTTCTCTGAACTCACAAATGGCAGTCTCATTTCTTTCCAAATTTGAACACTTCTTGTCATTTTAGTTTTAACTTTTTATATTTTGAGGCTGTTGTTAGATTATACAAGTTTAATTGTTATAACTTATTGGTACATTATTCCTTTTATATTAAGTCTCACTTCATCTTTAGTAATGGTTTTCCCCTCAAAATAGATTGTCTACTATTAATATTATGATACCAGCTTTCTTTTGGTTAACATATGCCTAGTGTTTCTTCATGTCTTATTTTGTTACGTTTAAGTATATACCTTTTAACTACATATAGCTAACTTTAAGCTTGAATATTGCTGTCTTTTGACAGAAAGTCCATCCTATGATATTTTGTTTTATTATAATTACTGATATATTTATATGCATTTCTGCCATCTTATTATGGGTTTTCTTTTACCATATTTTTCATTTTTCTTTGCCCTTTTTTCACCTTCCTGTCTTCTGTTGGACTGAGTTTTTTAAACATTTCATCTGGCTAAGAAGAAATACATTCTAGTTGTATTATTTTAGTGATTAACTAAATTGTGTAATATTTACACAATTAATATTTATTATTTAATTATTTAATATTTATTATTTAATATTTACAGGCTTTTAACCAGTAGACATTTCTAGATTAGTTCAAAGGAAGTCAGATTACTGAAACTATCATATTTAATGTGTTCCAGAGTAAAGGTTATTACCCTTTTAAAAGTATTTTCATCAGGAAAAAATGTGTAATGAGTCATATTTTTATTGAATGTATTGAATTAAGAGAATAGAACAATGATTGCAATCTGTAACAGTCAACCATAAACTAGTTTTTGAAGGTTCATCTTCCTGTTCAATCCCACAAACCAGTGACTGTCAACCAATGAGGGGGTATATGTACAAGGCATGGCCTTAAGAGTGGTAGCATAGGGAGGTTGGTACCATTTTACCCCTACCATACACTAAGAAAATTAGCAACATCCATTCCCACAGTTATTCCTAGAGCTGTCCCTCCAGCTTACCCAGTAAGCCTTCCAGGCCCTCTGCAGATGTTTCATCCAAAAATCCTTAATGAATTGAAGGCAGAGCTCATCTCTCCTTGGAGTTATTTTCTTCTTGCAGATCATACATTTGGTTTCCTGAAACATTCTGACATCTCATACCATACTGTTCTTAAGTGAGGAGCTGTGTGGACTTGAAAATCTATGGTGAGTGAACTGTGTCATAAACCAAATGGGAATGAAATAGTTCGTAGCCAAGGATGGAACTTCTATAATATAGTCTCACCTTACTTTGGTGAAGCTCCAAGTAAGGCTGAAGCTCCCAGTAGCTATTCATGAGAAGAGGCACCGTAGAGAGGATATTGTTTGTAGTTGTCAAGGCCATAGGAAGATCCTCTTGGTGTGTACCTCTTCCCAATCCCCTTTACTCATCATGGAAATTTAAGTAGAAACTGATTAATGTGATATAATCTTAAGCAAGGTATTTTACATATGGTCAACTATTCCGTTAGATGGTTCCCCTTAATTCAGAGGATCTATACTGGGTAACCCAGGACTACCTAAAAAATAAGTCAGTTTCACCTCTAAGGTTACACTAATGCAGGCCAACACTGGTTAGTCCCTTCTTCTCAGCTCAAAGTAGTTCCTGATGATAGAAGAAAGCAGCTTAGGCTGGGCTTCTCCTATCCTCTATCTCAAAAAAGAATACGACCCTCTTCTTGAAAGGCTAAAATCCCCACTAATTAACCTTAATTAACTTGGTTGTTACTATTCTGGCCCTTCCAGCAATGTTAACCTCCAAATTTAGTGTGTTCCTATTGATAGAAGTTAACCAGTCCTATCCAAAGCTCCTACAAGAAGGGGCAGGGCCAGCTGTGTAGTGCTGAAATTACATATTTCATACTGTCTTAGTTTTGCAAGGGGCTCCAAGGCTTTGTTCTAGAACTGAACCCCCTAACTTGTACTCTTGGTTACCTCGACCTGTGCCCTAGCTCCCCCCAGGCTCTCTGAACTAGGTAACTTTCTCAGCAAAAATAGACACACGACTGCCAGTAGGTCCATACCTTTTCAGATCCACTGATATTACTCATTCTGGCAAAAGATGAGGGCAAGGACCCATCAAGGTTTACAGCGTCCCAGACCTTACCAGCAAGAACAGTTGTTCTCCATCTGGTAGAACTATGGATAGTGGGGGACTGCCTCTAGGAGGCAATTATAGATTCTCAGACAGCAGCTTTATAGACCAAGTTTTAGTCAAGAGGCATGGCTGCTTCCCCACTGTAACTCAAGGTTACACTAATGCAGGCCAACACTGCAACTACACACTCACTTAGGGGTGAAACAGCCAG
Source organism: Lagenorhynchus albirostris (assembly GCF_949774975.1). NCBI lineage: Eukaryota > Metazoa > Chordata > Mammalia > Artiodactyla > Delphinidae > Lagenorhynchus > Lagenorhynchus albirostris. The sequence goes on from NC_083100.1 coordinate 37,626,732, forward strand.
CCAGGAAACCATCCCTACCATAATCCCCAAGGAGTAATCTGTTGAATGGTTGGTACTGCCACCTGCTACCCAAGCTACTTCATGATTATAAGTCTTCCTAGTTGGAGGCCCACAACCTGACCAACTTTACTTCAATTTCGGAACTTCCCAGATCTAAAGAGTTATGTGCCAATCATAGATACAGGTATAGGGGAAAAAGAAAAAAGGCCTATGCCTCAGAGCCCATGTCTCAGCCTATGCCTTCTTGAGCGCATCAACTTAAAATTCAATTTATCAGGCTCTTCTCAGCCCTTATAGAGCCACACAGGTGCTTAAGAAAAATAATGAGGCCTACTTCCAGAGTAAATGTGAGATTTCAATGAAATGAGACTGTAACTATTTCTTGTTCCTGCCTATTCTTGACCTCCACATAGCCATAGGTCTTCTGACTTCTGAGGTGCCTAATCTACGAGTTCACTTGTGGAATAGCCCTCTAATATACAATGGTGCCACACATATACATTGCCCACAACTTCTTGCATGACTTCATAGTAGACTGTAGTCTACTGGGTTGACAGCTTATTATTACTTTAATGTGACATTCCATGAACACCTGAACAGTGCTCTATCACTCATGCAACACTGCCTCCAAAAATACTCGAAAATGAATAGTTGACAGCCTTAGGGTAGTACTTGGGAGAAACTTTCTTTCTGGTCAAGGAACCCACAAGATGCCAGATAAGGTGTTAGCAATTCTGGAATAGGGGACTTCTTAGATGTCTACAAGTTTATCATCATCTTCTCCCACAAGTGGTTAGGATGTCCTCTCTTGGAAGTGCATCCCTGCCAGTTTTAAGTCTCGCCTATCCTCCACTTGTCACTCTTAAACTGCTGGATTAAATAACACATCACCTTGGTACCCAAAGGGTATTTGCTTTACCTGTTTTGCCTCCTACAGAGAATCCAACTGGTTCATCTTCCATATCACCACAGAATAAGTCATATCCAACTTACCACACTTCTTCACTCAAAATATCCTGTCTTCTGTAAAAATTATGCCCTCTCCTCTTTGGTTTCCCTGTTTTCCTGTGTCCTCCAGTACCACAAATACTCTGGTAGAAGTTAAGTGCCTACACAAATGACAGACTGCACAAAAGGAACTCTATTAACACCCAGCAAGCCAATGTCCAGTGTACTGACCAGCATTAGGCCATAGGTAAGATCATTCAAGTGGAAGACACTGTCCCTCCGTTCATGATAGGAACTGTAAGACTTATAATGGCACTTCGAAGGCAGAAGTTATCAATGCTGGTTTTCCAAGTCTGTTTTCCTTCATCCATGTAAACACATCCCATCTCTTTCACTACTCTGCTATCCAGTCCTGAGACATTACACTCCATCCTAGGTCCCAGTAATCTACCCTAGTAATCCCAGCAGGTAACTGGAATATGTCATATGGAAAGCCCAGGATTCCATTATGAAGAATAAGGAGGATCTAAAGGAACTGGTAGAAACGGTCCTTCCACCTTTAGAATGCCTTCAAGCATTCTTTTCTAAGCAATGTTTCCAAGTAACCATAAATCTTTCGCCACACCAACTAATAAACAGAAATTGGAGCTAAACAGTAGCACCCAGAATAAATCTGGGGGAACTACCAGCACAGTTTACTTCATGGTGAGCCCTCTCTGCTTGCTACCATGCTTAGAATGGATATCTCAAGGCAAGTTCTCATTTTAAACTTTGCCCTAGCTGTCCAATCACCTATGAGATATAATGCTGGCTTACTATGTTGTAGTCATTGTATAAGTTGATACCTTAACATCTTCTCTGTGATGTTCTCTTATGGAGCCTTGGAGAGATCCCTAAATCCAGTTTGAGATTCCTGGAGCATTGATCATTTCCTCCCTTCACCATCACCTTCAACAAATGCAACAGAAGAGATCTGGATAAGGTACTTAGAAACTTTTAAACTTTAATAAGTTAAAGGAGCAAAGGGAAATTAGTAAAAACTACTTGAAAGTAAATGTATTAACATTTATATTAGCTATTCCACAGTTTCTATATTGTATTATAGATCCTGATTGACCAAAAGAAATCATATAAGGTAAATTATGTATGTGGATAACAAAATTAAGACCAAGAAATATAAAGAAAATATTGCCCTTTTGAACTATCTACAGATTTTTAAAATCATACCTATTTAAAAAAAAAATCATACCTATAAACCTGTTATTAAAGTTTAAAAAATTTTTAACATACCAAGTACCTCAAAAGAGCTTTATAGGAGCTTTCCTGGTGGCGCAGTGGTTGAGAGTCCGCCTGCCAATGCAGGGGACACGGGTTCGTGCCCCGGTCCGGGAAGATCCCACATGCCGCAGAGCGGCTGGGCCCGTGAGCCATGGCCGCTGAGCCTGCGCGTCCGGAGCCTGTGCTCCGCAACGGGAGAGGCCACAACAGTGAGAGGCCCGCGTACCATAAAAAAAAAAAAAAGAGCTTTATAATTCATCATAGTCCAAACAAACGTGATACCTTTACTTATTAGCTTACTAAACATTTAATAGAGTAAATGTCCTTTTTCAGTAGTCTGAAAAAAACTAAGGATTCTGATCTTTCTATTGCTTACTGTAAAACAGCAGTGGTTGCAGTTATCCTTATTTTAAGGAAAGCAATAAAATTTTTTCTTTAAATTTAAATTTTGCAAAATTAGGAAGCAGAAAACCTATTCTAAATATTCTGAAACCTCAATGTTAAGTAATTAAATGTGTGAGACTAGAGCCATCTACTGGTTAAAGTGTAATGTTACAAAGCACAACTACAGGATTATTAACTAGCAAAGCAGGGAGTCATGGTTGTTAAGAATTGAGAATATAAACATAGGCAAAAATCATCTAGTCTAGGACACTGGTTTTTAAAGGTTTAATGAAACAACCTCTTTTTAACAGGAGACCCAACATATATAACAAAGTAAAAGCTGAGGGAGGGGGCCTCCAACCCCCACACGCACTAATTTGCCCAGCAGAGGCCAGGCCAGTGACAAACAAGCCATGAGAGGTAGTCTGGGCAAATAACTGTGGTTTGGACAGAGGCACAATGAGAAGGAGTAGTATCAGCAAAGTTGTCTCTTACCCACCTTTCCCCTGGAGACATCTTAGAGACACTGGGGTGCAAAGGACAGTGGTTAATGGACACAGAGAACTGAAGAGTAGGGAGTAGGCTCCTGAAAGGCTACAAACCTCTTTTCACAGGGACATTACTTATGTGCTCATTTGATGCAACACTTCAGAAAGCATTAGTATAACTTTCCTGAAAATGAAAAATAAGAAAATAAGATGTTTGCTTTTTTACCACAGCTAATAAGAACTGAGTTTCTAGGTCTTATGGGTTTTTACCAGCCAGGCCCTGGACTGGTCCAGTCTTGGAAACAAGACCCCAGTTTCAGGTCCCAGCCTCCTCCCTTCAAAAGGGCATGGATGTCCATAGAATCGAGGCAAGAAATGGAGCTCTCCAAGGCCCCTCTCTGTGGCAGAGACCCCCAACCTAGACAGCAGCTTGTCAGCTAGGCTTGGGGTGACAGGCTGGAGCAAAGTTCCAAAGACTCGCAAACATTCCAAGGCCACATGAAGCACAGTACCCAGCCAGGGAGCATCCACTGGGCTCTCCCAGTTCAACTTCCATGGTGCATGCCTTTGGAGAAAGCCGTTAGTTTGCCGGACACAGCTGGATACTGCCTCCAGGGCCTTATAGATCTGAAAGTTATCATAGTGGTCTGCCACCTGCTTGGGCAAAGTGGCCACTGCGCTCACCAGAGCATAGTCCTCTGCCTGAGCACGACCTGATGGCCCCACCAACCCTGGCTCACTGGGAAAACAGGTAGTGCAAAAAGCCGGATAGGTCCCAGAAGGATTTATTCTGTTGGCAGTGCATCGGTTCAAGAGACCTCCCAAAGCAAATGCCAGCTCGGAATCCAACAACTTAACCACCTTTTCACCATAGTAATCACAGTCCCAGTTGGGGACGCCCTGACGAAGGAGAAAGTAGCGGAAGCCATCCACAGTATAGCGGTCAAGGCATGTCCTGGGATCCACCACGTTGCCCAAGCTCTTAGACATCTTTTGACCACAGACAGTCCAGTGGGAGTGAACATAGATGCGGTGTGGTGGGCTCATGCCGGCCCCTAAGAGGAGGGCAGGCCAATAGATAGCATGGAATTTGAGAATGTCCTTGCCTATGATATGAGAGGTGGTGGGCCACCAAGATTTGAACTCAGCGTTTGGGTAGCCAATTACAGTAAGGTAGTTGACCAAGGCATCCAGCCATACGTAGATGGTCTGCGAATCGTCCCCTGGCACCGGAATGCCCCAGTGCAAGTGGCTACTCCTTCGAGAGACGGATAGGTCAGGCAGCTCCTCTTCCAGCCACTGAAGGACTGCGTGATGGAATGGCTCCGGGGTGATGGCCTGAGGGTCGCCCCGCAGCCACCGCTGGAGCGGCTCCCGGAACTGGGAAAGCCTGAAAATGTAGTTTTCTTCCTTGGTCCAGGAGACGGGATGCCCGCTCTCCAGAGATACAGGACACAAATCCCCCGACGGGCCGGGCTGCCTGGTGACCTTGGCTTCAGGCAGGAAGCACTCGTCGGAGGCGCAATACCAACCTTCATAGAGCCCCTTGTAGAGAAGACCCCGAGCCTTCAGCACCCCCCAGAAATGCTGCACAGCCATCCGATGCCGGGCCTCAGTGGTGCGGATGAAGTCGGTGGAGGAGATGTCAGCCTCCCGGAAAAGCTGTTGGAACTGGGCAGAGACTCTGTCGCACAGCTCGGATGGAGCCAGGCCCGCAGCGGCTGCTGCCTGCTGAATCTTGAGGCCGTGCTCATCGGTACCAGTGGAGAATCGCGTGGCGGCGGCGCTGGGAACTCGGAGGCGATGGTGTCGGCACAGGGCGTCAGCCAGCAGCGCCGAGTACAGGTGCCCGATGTGCGGCGCCGCGTTTACGTAGAAGATGGGTGTGGTGAAATAGGCGCGCGCGTCGCGGGTATCGTCCCGGACACCGAGAGGGTCCGAACTGTAGTGGCGTAAGCTAAAGTCCTCCAGGAGCGAGAGCCTACTCGCCCCCGTGCGTCCTAGCAGCCGAAAGGCAGAAATCCGCAGCATGATGCCTGCGGAGATGAAGCGGCGGTGAGGGCGTTCTGTAAGCACGTGTGAGGGGCGCATGCGCAGCCGAGCCGCACCGCCGCTTCCGTCCAGAGAGCCAATGAAGTCCGGCCCCGAGCGCCGGCCCTCCGCCGCTCCGCCCGCGCTCCCCCCTCCGTGGGCCTCGGTTACAGCGGTTGTGAATTGTGGGAGCGAGCGAGAACGGTAGCTTAGAGGAACTGGCTGAAGGAGAGGTTATGAAGCAGATAAATCTTTATCTTTCTATATCATACTGCGTGTCCTGCTTTGTAATTTTATATTTATGAATCTGGTTTTTTTCTCCAGACTGAGTTGCTTGTGGGCAAGAATTTTGTATTCAGGCATTTCTGAAACACCAGCCAGTGGCTGGCACATTGCAGGAGTGTGCCCTCTACGTAGGCTCTGGTAAATGTAGGGATCTGAAATATCATATACGTTTCCTCTCAGAGCCTAGTGGGCACAATAAATCCAGAAGGGAGGGGGGAGAAGGGAAGGAAGAAAAACAATGACCTAAAGCACTTGAGTGAAGGATAACAACTGAAAAAGTAAGAGAAATCCTTTCTCTAAACGCAGTTTTTGTTGAATCAACAAAAGAGGTAGGCTTGTGATGTTCCCAGTCTTTGCAAAGATTACTGAGATCCAGAAAGCTGGAATGCAGTACGTTGTCACTCTGCACCTAAGGAAAAAGCAGTCTTCAAATTTATTTCTCAATGTTGTTGTTGGTAATATTCTTTTTAAATGGTCTTGAAGTTCTTCTAGAGCAGTGTTTTTCAAGTTTGCTTTAGTAACCCTAGCTCTTTTCGAAAAGGATGACTCGGGAGCCCAGAATTGGATTAATATTAACCCTTGCTTCTTGACATACTCTCATCTTCGGTCTGTCTTTTTTTTTTCCCCCATTTAACTTAATAATTAAAATAATAATAATTTAGTAATAAAAAATTTTATTTGATTAATTTAATAATAAAATTTAATAATAAAATGGAATGGAACACCTGTGACCCCACAAGCCAACCTAAGAACTAGAAGTGGTTCTCTAAATGCGGTCCCAAAAGAACAGCATTGGCAGCACCTGGGACCTTGTTAGAAATGCATATTCTTAGGCCCCACACTCCCCTCCTGAATCAAAAACTCTGGGGGTGGTACCCAGCAGTCTAGGTTTTAATGAGTTTTCTAGGTGATTCTGATGCACACCAAAGTTTGAGAACCACTGAACTAGGAGATTACCAGTGATTTAGATCTATATGCTCTCTTTCTCCTTGTCTTCCTGTCTTCCTCCCAGAGGTCATCATTGTCCTGAATTTTGTACTTTGGCATTTATGTTATTACATATAAAGTATGTCTAAGCAACATATTGTTTAATTTTGCTTGTATGAAACATTCTAAAAAAGGATATCATGGGAATTCCCTGTTGGTCCAGTGGTTAGGACTTGGCAGTGGCTGCAGTAGCTGGGGTTCAATCCCTGGTCCGGGAACTAAGATCGCAGAAGCCACGCGGTACGGCCAAAAAACAAAAAAAGATACCATGCCACGTATAGTGTATTCATGTTTTTGCCTGTAACTAGTTAATTCATTTTGACTGCTGCATAATAATTTATGAATTGAGGCATATGGTAAGTTGGATCTGATTTCCGTGGTGGTATAGAAAGTAGACCAATCAAATGCTCTTTAGGAGTTACAATAGATACAACAAATATCCTTTGGCTACTTAGTTAATGTGCTATTTGATCCAGCAGTTTAAGAAGGGCAAGAGAAGGATAGATAAAACTTAAAACTGGAGGGTATGTACGGTACCCTCCAGAACTACGAGACAAACCCAGTTTAAGTATCTGAGAAATCAGTTTCTCCAGAAATTATTTTTTTTCTCCCTCAATTCTTTTTTTCACCCTTGTCCATGGAATCAATTCTTCAGTGTACAAACATGCTATTTTTTCTCCCATCTTAAAAAGAAAAAAATTCTCAATCTCCACTACTGCTGCATTTCTTTCCTTTCCTTTATAGCAGAGCTTCTTAAAAGAAATGGCTGGTAATGCACACTTCAGTGGTTCAAGTTTTTTGCTCTTAGAAATCGTACTGCTATTAACTTTCTCATCTACATATATCTCCTGGTACTTATATGCTAAAGTTTCTCATGGGTGTATACCTAGGAGTGCTATTGCTTGATCATAGAGGATGTGAAAGTTCAGTTTCACAAGATAATGCTATTTTCCAACATGATTAAACAAATTTACATTCCCATCAGCGACATACCCTTAAAGAGTTCTCCCTAATTCTTGATATCATCTACTTCTTAATTTTTTGTCAGCTCAACTAAGTATAAAATGAGTTATCTCACTAATATTCATAGAAACACTAGTCTCAATAACCAAAAGACAGAAACAACCCAAACATCTATCATCTGATGACTAGATAAACAAATGTGGTATTGAATATAACCACGCAGTGGAATATTATTCAGCCATACAAAGTACTGAATGAAGTACTGATAAATGCCAACACATAGATAAATCTTTATTTTTTTAATTTATTTATTTTATTTTTGGCTGCGTTGCTGCGCGTGGGCTTTCTCTAGTTGCGGTGAGTGAGGGCTACTCTTCAATGTGGTGTGCAGGCTTCTCATTGCGGTGGCTTCTCGTTGCGGAGCACAGGCTCTAGGCGCGTGGGCTTCAGTAGTTGTGGAACGTCGGCTCAGTAGTTGTGGCTCACGAGCACTAGAGCGGAGACTCAGTAGTTGTGGAGCACGGGCTTAGTTGTTCCGCGGCATGTGGGATCTTCCCGGACCAGGGCTCGAACCCATGTCCCCTGCATTGGCAGGTGGATTCTTAACCACTGCGCCACCAGGGAAGTCCCTAGATAAATCTTTGAAAATAACCAGACACAAAAGACCATATGTTTTAGATTCCATTTATATGAAATATTGAGAATAGACAAATGCACAGAAACACAAAGAATATTAGTGGTTGTCAGGTGCTGGAGGAAGGTTGGAATAGAGAATGAATGTTTAAAGGATATGAGTTTTCTTTTGAGGGTAATAAAAAAGTTCTAGAGCTAGATAATGATGATCATTGTACAACAGTGTGAATGTACGGCTGACTCTTGAACAGCATGGGTTTATCCACTTGTATGCAGATTTTTTTCAATAAATACATACTACTGGGGACTTCCCTGGTGGCGCAGTGGTTAAGAATCTGCCTGCCGATACAGGGGACGCAGGTTCGAGCCCTGGTCCAGGAAGATCACACATGCCACAGTGTGGCTAAGTCTGTGCACCACAACTACTGAGCCTGCACTCTAGAACCCACGAGCCACAACTACTGAGCCTGAGTGCCACAACTGCTGAGCCCGCACACCTAGAGCTGGTGCTCCACAACAAGAGAAGCCACCGCAATGAGAAGCATGTGCACCGCAACAAAGAGTATACCCCACTCGCTGCAACTAGAGAAAGCCCGCGCGCAGCAACGAAGACCCAATGCAGCCAAAGATTAATTAATTAATTAATTTTTTTTAAATTATCTTTAAAAAAATAAATACATACATACTACACAATCCACTGTTGGTTGAATTCACAGATGCAGAACGACTGATACAGAGGGCTGACTATAAAGTTATACTCGAATTTTCCATCATATGGAGGGTCTGTGTCCCTAAACCCCATGTTGTTCAAGGGTTAACTGTACTTAACTCACTGTACACTTTAAAATAGTTAAAATGGTAAATTTTTTACTTGAATTTTACTGCAATAAAATGTTATCTCACTTTGGTCTTGATTTGCATTTCCCTAAATAGAAGTAAAGTTGAGCATCTCTTCATATATTTATTAACTACATATGTTTCTTTGCCGGTGAAGTGCCTATTTATATTTTGTGTCTATTTTTCTATTGGCTTGTCTTTTTATTTATTTGCAGGAGTTCTTTACATATTCTTGATATTGTTCCTTCAATGGTTGACAAATATCATCTACCATTTTGTATCTTGTCTTTTCACACTAAAGAGGCTTAATGAATAGAAGTTCTTAATTTTAATATAGAATTTATCAACATATATCTTATGGTTGTCACAATTAATCATTTAGGACTATTTTATGATTATCTTTTTGCCTTAAAAATGCTCTTAGTACTCTGATGTCAATAAATATTCATATTTTCATATAAAAGTATAACAGTTTTGCTTTTGATGTTCAAGTTGTTTCTGTAGAATTAAAATTTTTATATATGATATGAGATGGGGATCCAATTTCTTCTCCATATAGATAGCCGATTGTCCCAGCACCATTTCCCCACCATCTGCCATGCCACCTCCATCATATGTTAAATCTCCACATATGTATGTTCCCGTTTCTAGGCTCTTTATGCTGTTGGATTGGTTAATTTGTCTATGCCTTGCTAAAAATAGCTTTAATTACTATGGCTTTATAATAAGTCTTAATATACAGAGAACTAACCTCTCCTCATTCTTCTTCAGAAGTATCTCGGACCTTCTTGGCCCTTTTATCTTCCACATAAATATTAAAATCAACTTGACAAATTCCATGCAAAAAAAAAAAAGCCTGTTGGGGTTAAGGTCACCATTGTATTAAATCTATAGCTCAGTGACAGGTGTTAAGAGCTGAGAGGGAGATATACTTACAGTATTTTTTGTTGTTGTTGTTGGGGGTAGGAGTTTATTAATTTATTTATTTATTTATTTTTGCTGTGTTGCGTCTTCATTTCTGTGCGAGGGCTTTCTCTAGTTGTGGCAAGCAGGGGCCACTCTTCATCGCGGTGTGCGGGCCTCTCACTATCGCGGCCTCTCTTGCTGCGGAGCACAGGCTCCAGACGCGCAGGCTCAGTAGTTGTGGTTCACGGGCCTAGTTGCTCCGCGGCATGTGGGATCCTCCCAGACCAGGGCACGAACCCGTGTCCCCTGCATTGGCAGGCAGATTCTCAACCACTGCGCCACCAGGGAAGCCCTATACTTACAGTATTAAGTGTTCCTAAAAATGACTATGCATATCGCTCCATACGCTTAAGACTCCTTTAATGCTGTTATAGTTTTATAATTTTCTAAGTGCAAGTCTGGCTTATATTTTGGTAGATTTATTCCTAGAAACAGCATAGTTTATCAATAATGCAAATGGTGTCCTTTTCTGAAAATTATGATTTCCTTATTGTCTGTTACTGGTATATGAAACTGATAAAATCTTAAGATATTCTGTTTGAAGAAAGAGTGGCAGGGGGACCCAGAGCCCTGCCTGCTCAGCTTCCCCACGTGATCAAAGCCTGTTCTCTTCACCAAAGGTGGCACCTCTTTGGAATCAGAAGGCTCTGTCATACATAGTTTCAAAACTTCTGATCTAGAAGAATAAATAGTTAAGAATAGTCAACATGTTTTAAAGAATAATAATATTGTCAACTGCTGGACATTGAAAGATTATAAAGCCATAAAAAAAATTTAATATGTAATGCTGAGAAGCCCAACTATAGAACAAAATGAAAAGTCAAAATATAATTCTTAGTCTATATAACTATTACGTATGTGATGAGTGTAGGATTTCTAATTATTAAAGAAAGAATGGCCCTTTCAATAAGTAGTACTTTCAATAAGTCATTACTTAGGAAGTTTGACTACATTATGAAACTAATAGTACTTTAAATAGTTAAAACTCAATGTTGGTTTGCTAGCTTGTTAATTCTGGAGAGCATAAACTGGCTTTTTCATCTTTGTGTCCATGTAGTGCCTTACTATATAGTAGGCACTCCATAACACTGTTTAATTTATTTTTTTGGATCAGAGCCACATAAAATAGATTGGATTCAAAAATTACTATTATGCAAAAACTTTTTTCTGTAGGGAATGGGTTGAATGATACATATTATCTCTCTCTCTTTTTTTTTTTTTTAAGAAGATATTGGGGGTAGGAGTTTATTTATTTATTTATTTATTTACTTTTGCTGTGTTGGGTCTTCATTTCTGTGCGAGGGCTTTATCTAGTTGTGGCAAGTAGGGGCCACTCTTCATCGCGGTGTGCGGGCCTCCCACTATCGCGGCCTCTCTTGTTGCAGAGCACAGGCTCCAGACGCGCAGGCTCAGCAGTTGTGGCTCACGGGCCCAGTTGCTCCGCGACATGTGGGATCCTCCCAGACCAGGGCTCGAGCCCGTGTCTCCTGCATTAGCAGGCAGATTCTCAACCACTGCGCCACCAGGGAAGCCCCATATTATTTCTTAAAAGCTTTAAGACTTTGGTAAACTCAAGTGTTCCAAACTTGAGTAGTTACTATGAGAATAATATGCTACCAGTTATGGAGAATGTTTTCATAAGGTTCATTCATTCATTCAAGGACTAAGTGAGCTCATACTAGAACACAGATAAGAACTGGTACTATATCTCCATCATATCCAGCCACATAAGAGTCTGCACTTGGGGAAACCCCCTTTACAATACAGAACTGAAAGCTGTCCCTGAAATCTACAATTGGCAGCAAATGTAAATCAATACTGAAATAATGACCAATGTTAGAAAACATTTATTCCAAAAATTTATCCTAATTACTGTAAGTACTCAATATACGACAAGCCTGGGGACACACGATTAATAAAAGATTTTCTATGAAAACAAATGTAGTTGTGACAGCTGGATATCAGTGTGCTGGGGTGCGGAGAACAGACTTAGATCCACATCTTACCGTGTGTACTACAATTGCCAGATACATCAGAGTTAATTTAAGCAAGAAGTAAGGGTGTGATGAACAGGTGGAGCACAGATTTTTTTAAGACAGTGAAAACTATTCTGTATGATTCTATAATGGTGGGTGTATGTCAATATATGTTTGTCAAAACCCATAGACGGTACAACACCAGAAATGAACCCTAATGTAAACTATGGACTCTGGGTAATAATGATGTGTCAGTGAAGGTTCATTGATTGTAACAAATGCACCACAATGGTGCTGGATATTAGTGGAAGGTTGTGCATGAGTAAGGATAAGGGGGTATGTGGGAACTTTCTGTATTTTCTGCTCAATTTTGCTGTGAACCTAATATTATTCTAAAATATCAAGCTTATTTATTTAAAAAACAAAATAAAAAAACAGAAAACAGACATTTGTTTCAAATGGAGAAATATGTTATTGAAGAAATGTACATATTTCTGGAGATGCAGAAAAATTTTTGACTAAAAGTATTTGTCTAAAAATGTACAAGCATTAAAGAGGCATGGAGCAAATACATGTGATAACCAACAAAATCTTACTGCCCAAAATACAGTTTTAAAGGAAAAAAAAAAATCTGGGACTTTCCTGAAGGTCCAGTATTAAGACTCCATGCTTCCAGTGTAGGGGGCACGTGTTCAATCCTGGTGAAGGAACTAAGATCCCACCTGCTGCAGAGTGTGGACAAAAGAAAAAAAAATAATAATAAGGTTAATATCTTAAACAGTTTATGGCCAACCACATATTTATGTAAGTAATGTAAATGAATTATTTACCCATTAGAATACATTTTCTCTGCTTATTACTTTCTAACTGATTTCCTTGTATGTAAACTCTTTCCTTTGACCATTTATGAAGTAAAATCTAAGTGTTTAGGAAATAATCCAATGTGGAGAAAAAAGTAATCTTTATAAAATTCTTTACCATGAAACTTTGAAAATAGCCAAAATGCTGCTTATTAAACATAATATTAATACAATGAAATCCCATATAATTGTTAAAATAGAGGGAATGTGTGCCATATGGACATGGAAATGTGTTTTAAGACATCATTAAGGGTCAAATAAAATTTTATTTTGTTGGATTTTTGGAGAGAAAAATGATTAAGTGATGGCTTAGTTGTGAACAAAAGGAAGTACAGTTCCTTTCACTAGAGATAAAATAAATTCTTTAAAGACATAATAATGCATCCTATTCATTCATTTGTTCAGTCATCAACTCAACTGGACTACTGCAATACTCTCCTGAATGACTAGTCTCCCCCCATTCTTGCTCCTATTAAGACCATCTTCCTCAAAGCAGCCATAGTAACCCATCAAAAACACAAACTTATGTCACTTGCCTATTTCAAGCTCCTCGTTTGAATTTTCCATTGTATTATTTGATTCTCATTTGCTGCCTACAAAATAAAGTCAAAATTCCTTTTATGCAGCATATACAACCCATTACAACTGGCTCTTACCTCCCTTATAGCTTAGTCTTCTTTCAAAGAAGACTACTAGAGACGTGTTCTAGTAATTATGTTACTAGATGTGTTCTAGTAATTATGTTACTTCTTTATGTTCTAGTAATTCTCAACTGCTTCATGTCCCTTCAAGTTCATGCCATACTGTTTCATGATTCCATAACATTGCTCATGCCTTTCCCTTTTCCTGGCACATGCTCCCCACATTTCTTTATCTATCTTATGCATATTCATCCTTCAAGACAGCTCAGATATCATCCTCCAAGCTGAGTTAGAGACCCCTTCTAGGGTTTCTATAGCAACCTATGCATACTTCTATCTTAGCAGCTACCAAATCAAATTGAAATTACCTGTTTATAAGTCTGTCTTCTTCCCCATTAAGCCTTAAGTTTCTTTAGGGCAGAGGCCATGTTTAGTCAACTTGTGTACCCAAACAGCATCTAATTTAGTGCCTGGAAAATAGCAGGCGCTTAATAAATATAATGAATATTTCATAAATAATACTCCAGGCTCTGCAATAGGAACTAGTGAACTTCAAATATTCTATTTCTGCCATCCAGGAGCTCACAGCAAAAGAGGACATGAAAAATGACAGGCATGGAAGCACTGGGAATAGTCAAATGAGTCACACTAGGTCAGAGTCTGCTATCTTTTTAGCCAAATTTACCCAGAAATTGCTACCGCCAACCATGCTCACCCTTGAGAATGAAGGACTATGGAATTTTCCTCTGTTAAAAAACACTTCTGAAAAGTAAATTGTTTAAAGACAAGGAGGTAGAAGGAAGAGACAAGAGGTCATAGTGATATACAAACTAAATAATCCATACCCTTTTGAAAGTTTTCATGTGCACTCTTCAATGTAATTGAAAAATCTTTCCAGGCTTGTGTTCTATAAAATCTGAAATGTGAGATTTATTTTGTAAATAATGGGAATGGTGGCAGAATCACTTCCCTTCTACTACTATTCTCAACACTGTTTTATAATGTAAGCACATTAACAAATTTATGCTATTGGCCAGGCATAATGTTAAGATATGAGATAAGATTATCTCATTCAACCTTCATAACAAGCCTATGAGGTAAGTATTATTATTAACTCCATTTTATAGGGGCAGAAATTGAAACCTGAAGAGGTCCAGTAAGTTGCCCAAGATCACGTCTCTAGTAGGCATTAGAAGCAGTATTTGAACCCAGGCGGTATGATTTCAGGGCTCACAGTTTTGATGGGTACACCACACCACATGACACGTAAATAGTAAAATACAATAAACACTCATTACAATTGTTCCATTAGAAATTGTTCTTGATTTCAGGTAAATAGCAATTTATAACACTGAGTGAATCAAGTTGTCAGTTTTGTTGTTGTTATTGTTGTTGTTTTTAATTAATGATACTCTGGGACCTGTGGAAATGTTACTAGTTATTATCATAAGCCTTCTAATGGTAGAGTTTTTTAAACTTTATAAATGTTAGGGAAACTAATTATCCACATTACTGTCTCTTCTTTGCAATTAAATACAGTCTTTTTATTATGATATTTAAATATAAACATTTTATATGTGGCTGTTTAACTAGTACATGATTTTTCCAGCCAAAAAAAACCCTTCATTTGGAAAGAAATCCTCAAAAATGCTATCTAAAGACTAAAAGTGGGTTGTTGTTTTTTTAACTTTAACTTTTCTCCTTTTAGACTCCAGAAACAGTTTCCTGACTTCCTTTCTGGAAATGATTTTTGTTTCCAACCATATTGAGAATCTTTTTTTTTTTTTTCCCCATTTTCTCTCTCTCTCTCTGTCTCTCTCCTTTTGCTTTCTTGGTAATAGCAGGGAGGAAGGGGGGGCAGTGGGCACAGGAAAAAGGGAAAAGAGAAAACAGAAAAAGAATTGCACACCACTATGTCTGAATATAGCCTCTACTTGTAGATAATTCCATCTGATTTGCACTTTTGCCTTTTTATTTCCGTTTTTGGACACCTCCTTTATCATCCAGCTAACTGGGATAGACAAAGCACTGTTGGTGCCCTGAGCGACAGAACTCTGGTAGGGGGCTGGCTGTAAATTGACGTGGCATGGAAATTCTCTGCTAAGTTGTAGCAGCTTGCATGTTTCTCCTAAGATCAAGCCCAGCCTCCCGGAGCTGTAGCTTAATCATCATGGGTTCAACGACTTTACAGAAAAATGGATAGAAAAATTCTTCAGCTCCTTTCTTTGGACTCAAATGTTTTCTTTTTGAGTATCTATGGTTTAGCTGAAAAAACCAAAGCAGTTAAGTCTGTAACTTTCTTTTTGCAGCTTAAACAACAGAATTTGCTGGTCTCCCTCCCCTATCCTGCAATTTAATTCCTTACAGATTTTGCCATGGGGTGCGGACTTAGAAAGCTAGAAGACCCTGATGATAGCAGCCCTGGAAAAATATTTTCTACCCTGAAGAGACCGCAAGTGGAAACAAAGACAGAATTTGCTTACGAATATGTATTGCTGGATTTTACTTTACAAGGTACTTTTTGCTTCTATTTTATTTGTTAAATGAAAGATTTCAGAGATAAGGGACTTCTAGTTTTTTTAAGTGTTGGTTTGTGGATTTTTAAACTGTTCCTCATAATCAGATTGTACAATCAATCTAACAATAATGCTTTGTTTCTTAATTACACTCTGAAAGATTTTTGTTCTGTTTGGTTTTTGTAAATTTGGTTCATATGTACTTTATAAAATTAGAAAAACTGCTTGGAAATAGTCCTTTCATTTTTAAATCAAATGCTTATTTGTAGAAGGACACATGAAAAATGTTCGCTTTCCAGCCAAATAGGTCTAGCCTTAATGACAGTTTGTGTTTTGAAAAAGATCTGAAAGGCACAAGAAGGTAGCATGTAGGAAATATTACTTTCATCATGTGGAAGAGTATTTGCTAAGACAATTCTGAGGTTTCCAACTGTGTTAATGTTGTGATTGTGGTAGTCATTTGATATTTTTGACCAAACTAAATTTGAAGTTTGAAAATACAGAAAAAAAGATAGTCTTCTGTAAGATACTTCCTTTGCTTGCCCTGTCCCTAACAGAGAAACTCCCTGTTCCAGAAAGTTGGAAACACAAATAAACAAGCCCAGATGGCAGCCCTGTGTAAGGAACAGAGGCAGCTCAACTTCACAAATACTTTACCTCACTTCTTTTGGAAACTTTACTGTACAATCGCATTGATAAAACTGAGTTTTTAAAAAGCAGAACTATATCTTTAATTACAGGGTATTAAAAATGAAATTGAGTGTCCTGCTTGCTGTTAGAATTTCCAGATGTCAGTATTTTAAGTTCTTATTACAAAGTTATGCTTTTAATTCTAATAAGCTGCACGTTTTATCAGTTAATAGAAAATTTATACTAAGTAGATTATGTTGGATATTAATTTCTTTTCAACTTAAACACAAATTCTCCATTTTTTTTGGTTTGCTCTGTGAACAGTGCATCTTTGTGCAAGAAGCAAGAGCAGCCCATTTTTCTTTGTCAAAAACTGAGCTAGCCAGCAAGCAAACTCCCTTCCAGAGACATACACAAAGTCTGCACATATACTTTTAACATATTTACATTTCCATTTTTACCTAAGGCTAAGGCTACCAAAGGGGAAAATGTCAATATTCTTAATTTTCTTTTTAATTATGAAAGTTAAAAGTAGATTAAAAAAAATAGTAGATTAAGATAATGGTGACAATCAGAGAAGTAACACTCAAATGAATTTTTTCTATACTTTTTCAAAAAACATCATTTGAGAAAATATTTGTGATGTGGTCCTATGTTTTCTCCATTGATTGTCCTTGTCAATTATCTTTTAGGACAAGTTTTTGTAAATCCACAGGATGCAAACACGTATTTTCCTTAACCTCAAAACCTTGTCTATTCATAAAGTTTAGGCCAGAGCCATTTTGATCTGTGCTCTAAGATTTGCTGCACAACCCCCATAGGTTTTAAAGTAACTTGAATTTTTTTTTTGATTTATTTCCACCCAACCATGTTAGCAATCTCAAACAAATTTGTATAAATGCAGCCATCATTGAATCAGAAGGATCTACAACTTTCTTCAGAAGTCATTTTGGTTTTATTATTATCAGAAGCCCTCTCTCTGTGAAAGGAGTAAAATTTCTACCTTCCACTCTAGGTGTGTGGAGGAGGTAATAGAGTATTACACTATAAAGTGTAAGTGTGGGCATAGTTTGCAAATGTTAACTCAGTAAGCAGGCACATATTTTAAAGTTGCACCTGGTTCCTATTTGGTCCAGGGGCCCAGTCTCCTGGTGTCCCTTTTCTCTACAATTCTTCCACATGTTTTTTGTTCTGTTTTGTTTTTGTCTTTGCCTTTGCCTTTGCCTTTGCCTCTGCCTCAGAAGCCAAGACTCTGTATCAGCCCAGCTCCACAAACCACCTTCCTCTCTTCTGTTGTCTCTGACGCCCACCTATTCCTCCAGTGTGTAGAGAAGTGAGTCACATGGGGGTTAAAATATGCCAGCCTTCTTCGTATAGTCCTGGCCATTCTGACCTGTGGTTGCTGTGAGGACTACTAAATAGTGGCATCTCCTGCCTCTCAGAGACCACGTGCAGTGAGCAACCTTTCAGGAAACAAATTGGTCTAGTGACAGCTGTGTGTGCTCACGAAGAGCCTGTCTCTTACCTTGTTTTCCTCTGTTTTTCCAAACAGAGGACATGGGACAGAGAGTCAAGTCCCAGTGGGGCAAGAGGAGACCCTTTGAAATTTCCAGTGCCCTGTGTTATGGTGACTATAGTTATCTTGAACAATTTATTGATTTTCCATTTAGTTCCATGCTCTGTGTGCATGTGTGCATGTGTGTGTGTGTGCCTTTCCCACACTTCTTTTTTTTTGGTAGGGGTACTTTGAGCCATTACTTATATATCTCTATGGGAGAAATAATAGCCTAATCATTAATTGCATAAGGCTCTGGAGTCAAGTTCCTGGGTTCTGAATCTAGGCTCTTTCACTCATTAACTTGGCAAGTTTATAAACTTTGCTGTATCTCAGTTTCCTCATCTATATAAGGGGGGTTCTGATGGTGCTTGCATAATAGAGTTATTTTAAAGATCAAAGGAGATTACACAAAATAATCTCCTTGAAAAGGTACCTGGCACTTAGTAAGCACTTAATAAAAGTTAACTATCCCTCCTGGCTTTATGCCAGATCTACTAACCGCACTAGTGAGATTTCAGCACAATTTTTGTGATAAATTTTCTGGATTATTGTATAGTAATCTATACATGTGTATGTATGAGAGTGTGTCAGTATATATATGAGTACATCATAGAGTTTCTTGGTGAAAAGTTAAATTAACTCTGCAAATAATCCAGAAGTGTTGGTTTACCTTCTTGTGCAATCCCAGAAAACAATCTGAATAACCATGGCCTTAAGGATTTTTAGAGCATGTATAGCTTTATGATTAAAAAGAAATTTCTACAGTATTAAAAACCCAATAGAAGGACAGATGGTAACTTCCTTATTTGACTTTCTAATAGAATCATGTAAAACACATTGAGTAAAATTTTCCTGGCCCCTAGCTTGCTTTCTTATTATGAGAACAAGAAACTCTCATTGTCTTTTACCATCACTGTAACAGTAGTAAATACATTGATGTATGGATTCTGTAGAAGATGCTGATAAGTAGTGAAAACACAAAAAGGAATAAGACATAGTTTCTGCCCTCCAATATTTTATATTCTAATTGGTCAAACTGGACAAGCTCATGAACTCCTCAAGGTCAGGAACTATGCCACATCCACCTTTGCACTGCTGTGTTTTGCACAGTGTTTGGCACATGACCAGTGGCCAATAAGTTGTGTTGAAGTAATGAATGAAAAATTGCAATACGAGATACAAGAGGTATCAGGAAAAGGAAAAATCAATTTTGAATAGGATAAGTTGGAATTCAAATTAGGACTTTAACTGAACCTGAAGAAAAAAATAGGGTTTATATAATCAGAAAAAGATTAAGAGTTTGAGGTACTTTCAAGGGCTATTGAAAGGAGAAGTGAGGGGGCATCCCTGTAAGAGACATTACCAAGAGGGACTTAGCCTGTGGCTGGCTGGATATGAAGGGACAGAAAGAATAAGGAATCCAAGATGACTTCCCTGTTCTGAGCCTGAGTAACTGTGGAAATAATGATGCCTCTTACAGTAGGAGGGGCGTCCCACAGAGAGTCAGTTGGTGAAACAGCAATTCCATTCCAGGCACGTTGCATGTGAGGTGGCAGTGGAACATCCTGGCAGAGAGAGTTACAGGTGCACGGCAGAGATGATGACTTCCAGGAGGAATTGAAGTAGATAAAGTCTTAAAGAGGAGAATATGGGCAGAGCATAAGTGTCTTGGGCTGAATCATCAGGCATATTTAGCCATATTTAGGACAACTCAACAAAAATGAAATAGAATGAGGACAATTGCGACTGTATAGCACCAGAGAACACAAGGAAAAGGAGGGTTTCAAAAAACAAGAAATGGTCAGTAATCGTAAATACTAGAGAACTTTCAAGAATAATGAAGATGCAGCACTGAAGAGAATGCATTTAAAAATCAACAAGAGATGAATAAAGTATCAGAAACGAGGGAAGGAAGGAAAGAAGGTCAGTCCAGCTAAATTTTCTATGTCTGTCTGAATCTAATAAGTTCTTGAGTATTTCCTCAAGCAGTCAAAAGATTTTCAAATGTAAAGTGCTATGTAAAAAGAAATTTATAATAAAGATGACTAAATTTACTCAAGCATCAACATAATCTCTGTCAGGTAAAAAAAAACACATAAGGACTTTCCTTTATTTTTTATTTATTTATTTATTTTATTTATTTTTGGCTGTGTTGGGTCTTCGTTGCTGCATGAGGGCTTTCTCTAGTTGTGGCAAGCGGAGGCTACTCTTCAGTTGCAGTGTGCGGGCTTCTCATTGCAGTGGCTTCTCTAGAGCATGGGCTCTAGGCGAGCAGGCTTCAGTAGTTGTGGCACATGGACTCAGTAGTTGTGGCTCTTGGGCTCTAGAGCACAGGCTCAGTAGTTGTGGCAAATAATAAAACTTCACAATTTCGGACTGTTGGGGGAAAGAAAGATCCCATTCTGACCTGGGGGATAGGGAATCTCTGAAAATAGCAAACAGTTGACCCACTTAAATAAATATTGATGTTGGGAGAAAATACATTTCTACTGGCAATCTACGTTATATTGGGGTTTTTCTTACATCTGGGTGGACATTTATTTATTCTTCTTTAAAATTTTTATTGGAGTATAGTTGCTTTACAATGTTGTGTTAGTTTCTACTGTACAGCAAAGTGAATCAGCTACACATATACATATAGCCCCTCTTTTTTTGGATTTCCTTCCCATTTAGGTCAGCACAGAGCATTGAGTAGAGTTCCCTGTGCTATACAGTAGGTTCTCATTAGTTATCTGTCGTATACATAGTGTCAATAGTGTATATATGTCAATCCCAGTCTCCCAATTCGTCTATTTATTTTTTGAACTAACACTTACTGAGCACCTACTGAGCTCCAAGTGAGGAATAAAGCCTAGTCCTTGACTTCTGTGAACCTGCATCCTAGTGAGCTTGCTGCTGAGGAGCCCTGATGACTAATCATCTGTTTACAGTGCTTACACTCTATGCTGTGATACAAACTTTGCTAGAAGTCTGAGAGTTACAGAAGCAGAAAGAAGAGCACCTCCACCCGATTGGTAGGATCCAGAAAGACTCCTTAAAAGGAGTGCCACCTCATCTGATCTAAAGAATGAGTGAGACTTAGACAAAGATTTATGTCCAGAATATACAAAATACAACTGAATATCAAAAAAGGAAAAGACAACCCAATAGAAAAATGGACAAGGAGCTTGGACAGGTGGCTGATGAAACAGGAAATCTAAATGGTCAATAGACATATGAAACCGTGCTCAACCTCATTAGTAATCAGGAAAAAATCATGTTAAAACCACAGTGAGAAACCACTACAAATCATCCAAAATGGCTAAAACGTCAAGCTAATACCAGGTGTTGGTAAATTGGTACAACCATTTTGGAAAAACAAAAAATGCTTTGTCATTACCTAGTTAGCGAAGATACATATACCCAGTGGAAGCATGCACACGCATGCACCCTGCATCACATACAAGAATGTTGATAGAAGTGCTATTTGTAATAACCCCAAAAGTGTGAACAACTCAGAAATCCACGAACAAGAGACTGGAAAAATATATTGTGGTAAACTCATACAGTGCAACACTGCACCACAGAAGTGAGCCAACGTATTCTGAAAAGGGCCAGATAGTAAATATTTTAGGCTTTGTGAGCCGTGTGGTCTCTGTCACAGCTACTCAGCTCGGCCAGTGAAGTGCCAACATACCACATGCAACAAAACAGGCCGTAGGCAGTACTTTGCTGTCCTCTGCTACACTGCAGTGAAAACGAACAAACTACCACTACACAAGCTGCCCAAGATTAATCCCACGACCTTAATGTTCAGTGAAAGAAAATAGACGCAAAATACTGTATGATTCCATTTATATAAAGCTCACAAAATTGGCAAAACTGAACTGTAGTGTTTGCTTGCATTCTTGCATAGTAAACTAAAAAGAGCAAGGAGTGAGGACCACAAAAGTCAAGGTTAAAAAAAAAAGTCAAGGTAGCACAGAGCAGGAGAGGGGGATTGTGATTTAAACGGGCAGGAAGTGAGGCTTCTGGCGTACCCGCCATTTTCTGATTTTTGAATGGATGGTGGTTACCAAATGCTGGCAGTTTTAAGTATGTTTTGTGCACCCCGTTTGTACGTTACATTTCTACCCCCACACAAGATGTTTTTAAAGGTTAAAAAAAAAGGCTGAGTAAGGAAGTGGGGGTAAGGCAAACAAGGCTGAAAGACAAGCTGTACAGACTCAGAAACGAGAAAAAATCTCATGGTTTGTCTGGGAACTACAAGTAAAACCGAACAGGCAGAGTGCAGCACATGCAGGAGACAGCGGTGAAACACAAGGCTGCAGGAGTTTTCATGGTCATAATGCAATCTTTGCATATCTGCCTGTAATTATGAGCTCTGTCGTCCCTTGGAGTTTGAGTGCATTTCAAAACCACAGTTGTATGACTTCAATTAAATATATTAATGAGTGACTACAAAGATGGCACCTTTATTGAAAACATAAAATTTTATGTAATTTGGATGTTATTTATATAGTAGTTTATCTTTCTAAGTAACTTAAAACATTTTGATAAGTAGAGTAAACCGGATACTCCTTTTAATATCTGTACATTAGATTGATTAACAATTTATAGTAGTCAAAAGCTTTAGCTCAGCTCATGTCTGAATCTTCACAAATTCTGAATTAGCAGTGATGCAAATCAATGAAGCTTTACTTTCTTGTCGGTGCTCGGATGTACTGGCTCTGCAGTCATTCTGTCTGGTTCAATTACAGCCTTACCACTCACTAATAATTTGGGCAAGTTATCAAATCTCTCTCTTCCTGAGTTTCCTCATCTGAGAATAATGATAATATCTGCCTTGTGGAGTTTTTGTAAGGGCTAATTAAGATTAGGCATGTAAAGCACTTTGCATAGTGCCTGGCACAAAATATGTACTTGGTACATGTTACTTATTATTTTTTACTATAATTGCTAGATATAATATGGGGTTTGACAGTCTGTTCCCTTTTGAAAATATGGTAAAATTGCTTGCCAGTGTTTGTACATCGTGCTTTTATCTGAGGAAACAATGTTTCATAAATATTTCTAAAATACATACCAATCTTCAGAACTAAATTGGTGGAAAGAACATATATATGTCTTGGACTGGTTTCATAGTTACATCATCAGAGCAAACCTTTTGACATTGAACAAGTTCTTAGCTTTTTACTAGAATGTGACTTTTTTCTATTTTTAAAATCTGATCTTTGTCTATGACGCTTTTAAGCAAAGGGCCATAAAAAACTCTACTGATATTTTATTTTGGAAACTATGAGGATGAATGATAGACTTGCTTAACCTTCAGCACGTTTCAGTTTTAATCAGAAAAGTCCACGCTGCATGTATATAGTTTTCAAAGCAACTACAAAATACTTTCCTTCACCAGTTCTTCACAATAGCCTTGTAAGGTGTAATAAAGCTTTTACAAATCGAGTAGCATTGATTGAACGGCAACCAACCCCACCCATTAATGCTGTCAACAACACCATTTGTTCCTTCTCCCAAGGAACTCGCAGCGGTTGAGGAGCTAAGAAGAGCAAGATGGCTTGCAGCTGCTGCTAACTGCCTGTGCTGTTCAGTTCTAGCCAAAACAACCACACCTCCCCCCTAATTTCCTGTGTTTAAAAAGTAATAGAGTCTCTGATATTACTGCCCCAGTGTAAGGACATCAAATCAAAGGCTTGGCTTCAAACACCAAGCCTATCTTGGAGACATAATTATTCACTCTGGTGAGCACTGATGAAAATGCCTCACTCTGTGTGCACAGCTTGCCCCTTCCTCACATCTCTAAGCTGAGTCAGGCTGCCAGTCTCTTTTCAGCACAGTTTAAAACATTATTAAGAATCGAGGGGATTACCTGAAGGGAAGTTCTCAACAAAATTCCCAGATTTATTTCACCTTTCCTTGCCTTTCACCTTTCCTTTACCTTTCTTGAATGACACTGGCATGTTTAAAATAAATCACAATGTAGGATAAGAAGGGCAATTTGTTAACAGAATGAACCCCAGCCCTCCTATCACCATCATCCTCCTGTCCCCACTAATGAGGAAGATTTGGATCACTTTCTGTGTCCTAGGATATGCTGAACACTGTCTAAGATGGTCCAGGTGGCCTGGCCTGGACCTAGGCAGGCTCTGGTCTGCAGAATCCCTGGGGCAACCCAGAGGAGAAGCTGCAAACCAACAAGACATGGGCCATATTCAGCTTTTAGACAGGTCTCGCTTGGTGTGTATAGTGTTAAGATATTTGAATTAACTGTCACTTTTTAAAGTTGGGAGATATTACATAAGACTCTGGATTTGGGGGTTTTCTTAAAAAAATAGAAGATCCAGCAACACTGGGCCGACATGACCACATGGCAGCACTGGACCAGGGCTGCTGCACTCTTGGATAAGGTATTAAGTCTTCCCCAGGTCCCTCCTTCAGCACAGCCCCTTTCCTTGTTTTATCAGGCTGATACCTTTGGACATTTGAGTCTGGGACTCAATGGAACAGATCAGCGTGAGGTAGGGACTGTTATTTGGAGTGTGTTGGCAGGGGGGACACCTAATCTATAGGGTGAGTTAGGGACCTGAGATCTAGAGCATGAGTTAGGGGCCTCTGATACAGAATTCTACAGATGGTGAGCCAGGCTGGGCTTTTGGAATAAATCCAGATCTCTACAATGATCTTCCTGGAGATTTTTTTAAACCAACAATGACATCTCGGAGGGCAACTTCATTCGAAACTATCTTTCTAAGCTGGGCCACCAACAGACAGGCACATCACTGATATTTGAGTGTTTACTTTGTACCAGGCCCTGGGCTCATGTTTTACAATTACTATGAAAGCAACTCTATGAAGTTAATACCATTGTTTGTCCCTGTCTCAGACAGGCAAATTAACTTGTTCCAGATCTAGTAAATGGCATGAGTTGAGCCCAGGTGATTTGCTTCCAGATCCTAATGCTCTTAGAATAGTGTGCTGCCTCTCGTTCCACAGGGGAGGACTTTATTTAACAAAGCAGTCAATAGTTGTATAGCACATGCTACATGCCAGATACTTTCTAGGAACACATATAAACTTATTTAATCCTAACAACCCTATAGAGTAGACTCTATTATTATTCTTACCTTGAAGATGAGGAAACTGAGGCACGAGGGTGCAAAGTACCTTGCCAGGCTAGTAAGTGGCAGAGCTGAGATTTGCATCCAGGCAGTCTGGTCCGAAGGTCTTTTTTTTTTTTTTTTTTTTTTGGCTTGTGGGATCTTAGTTCCCCCACCGGGATTGAACCCCGGCCCTCAGCAGTGAAAGCGAGGAGTCCTAACCACTGGACCACCAGGGAAGTCCCCCTAGAGTCTATTTTCTAAACTACTGCTCCATGAGCAACCTGGAGCTCTGTTCACTGAATATGTTAATGTTACAACCAATTTTTCATTCAGTTGGTCCTTTAGCAAGTGTTTTTCAAGCACTTATCATAATTATCATGTCTATGCCGAGTGCTATTTATCAAAAGACACAGACCTCCAAATAGAAGAACATGCACATTTGAGACAGTTGAATAATTAATGTAAAGCACTGGGCCCAAAATGACATGATCTTTACAAAAACGTATGTGTAAGATATGCTTATTAGTACTGATGTACAATTTTTTTTCTCCCTTTGTAACTTTACTGGATTTCTCAGTTTGTAATTCTTCTCAAAACTTCTGTGTGTGTGTGTCTTTGTGTTTCAGGCATTAACATTTCTTTTGCATTGAACTCAAGACAATAACCTTACTTTATTGAAAGTGCAAGAGGATGTAGATTAGACTAGAAAAGCTGGATTTGTTCCACTGACACAAAATTTCTCTGACATCACCAGAGAACAAGGTGTTCCTTAGAAATACATTCTCTACCTGAACAGGAACCTCTTTAAACACCAATGTCCTTCTGTTATAGCTATCTTCTTGTGATTCTATTTAACGTGTTACAAAATTCTGCCTTTGAGAACCTTGTTCTGAAACAATAGAACGGAGGGAATGATTTCATTATCATTATCAATCGGGCCAATGAAGTGTAGAAAGTCCTTTAAGAGACCTCAGGCTGTAAAGTTTTTACAGTTCTTTTATCTAGTTTTATAATTCATTTTATTCCCTCTGATGTCATCTGTCCCCCTTGTTGCCATCACTGTGTCCTTGCTACTTCTATCCCAGTAGGGGTTCCAAGCCTCTACCAAAAGACTTAGCACTAGACCTGAGATGCTTTTAAGTTGTACACACAAACACAGAATTAATAACATTGAATCTCATAGTCGGAAAGCTGTGCCCTTTTCAGTTCTTTCTAAGCCTTCCAATCAGTTTGGAGTTACTACGTCTTTAACACCTCTCTAATGGCTAATTCTCCCTTTCAACAAAGAGAGAGCAGGGCTGTGGCTCAGTCCTTGGCAGATAACAGTATCCAGCTAGAATTTGATATGTATTTTCTTTTTTGTTGTATTTATTTGTATGTAATTTTCTACTTAGGGTAAGTGATTCTGGTTTTATGCCTTTAAGGAATTCTCAGTCTAACAGCAGAGACAAACACATAAACAAGTATCTATAATACAGATTGATAAGCGAACTAGTAGAATGCACAGCACAGAGGAAGGAATGATTAACCCAACTTGGGGAGCAGGAAAGGAAACGAAGTTGTGGCAACATGAAACAGTGTGCCAGGCTCAGGAGCTCCTGTAGTTCAGTCCTGCCAAAGCAAGATGTACAAGGAAAAGGATGACAAGAGTGAAAGCTGAATAAGTAGACAGAGGCCAGACTATGAAGATTCTTTCGTATCATGCTAAGCATTTCCATTTTCTACAATAAGCAATGAGATCCATTAAAAGACGGAAATTTTCTTTAAAGTTTTGTAGGATTAGTCTATAGTTCTAAAAATAAGTTTAGGCTATGTTTCATTCCTTAGCCTTAACAGTTTATTCTAGTTTATAGTTTTTTAGTTCCTTTGTTTGGAAATCAGGGTTGATAGTTAAAATACTAAAAAAGTAAAATACTAAAAAAGTTGATAGTTAAAATACTAAAAAAGTATCAATCAGGGTTGATAGTTAAAATACTAAAAAATACTAAAAAACACAAATGAATCACCGAGTGATTGCCACACAACCATGCAGAACTGGGTCATTTTGCAATGAAATCCAGCTGTTTCTTCCAAAACCAGGATCAGTCTCTTTGTTTTTATTCCTATTCATAATGATGAAAATATATTGTAGATTAGTTTAAATCCAAAAGAGGATGAAAATTTGAGTAACTGGATTCATGCTGGTTTATATAACTTTTCTTTGAGTGCTTTATTTTCATTTGAGAAGTTGGCATGAACCCACGTGAATCCAAGTGGTGGATTTCTGTTCCATCACGGGGATATTAATGTAAGAGGAGGTAGGGATTTCCTCTGACCCTTCTTCCTTGTCTGCTTCTTAACCTACTTCCTGTGTTTGGGCAATTAACAGCAGCTATTTTCTGGACAGCACTGACCACACTGACAGAAGGCCAACAGCCAGCACTGCCCCTACCTGGAGTTCATTTCATATGTTTTGTTATTCAAGAGATAGCCAAACTGCAGCTCCATTTCTAGTTATTAAGTCTTGGTTGTTTTCCAGAAAATGAGAAATATTGTCACAGAAAATGAAGTTGTTTTTAAAGTTAATACTGCTAGAACATTCATTTTCCCATATAACACACCCTTTTCCTTTTACTAAAAACTATACAGATTGTACTATTCTACGGTTTCTACAGATTTGCCCTGCTTCAAAGGAATGTTTCAACTGCATATAAATGTTGCGTTTAAATTTCCTGTGTATTTAGAATTCTTACTTATTAAGAAGAACTTCTGGTTGCCTTTACTTTTTCAATTTCTTTATTCAAGTATTTATATAAGTGCCATAAGAAACCATATTTTTAGTTTCCCAGAGAAACTTAAAACACGATTTTTTTGAAATGTAATTAGAAATAAGAAAGCACTTGACAGGGACTTCCTTGGTGGCGCAGTGGTTAAGAATCCACCTGCCAATGCAGGGGACATGGGTTCAATCCCTGATCCGGGAAGATCCCACATGCTGCAGAGCAACTAAGCCCGCGAGCCACAACTACTGAGCCCGCGTGCCCTAGAGCCTACATGCCGCAACTACTGAGCCCACGTGCTGCAACTACTGAAGCCCACACACCTAGAGCCCATGCTCCGCAGCAAGAGGAGCCACCACAATGAGAAGCCTGTGCACTACAACGAAAAGTAGCCCTGCTCACTACAACTAGAGAAAGCCCATCGTGCAGCAACGAAGACCCAACAGAGCCAAAAATAAATAAATGTTTTTTAAAATAATAAAAAAATTAAAATGTGTCTTTAAATAAATAAATAAATAAAATAAAAGTGCCTTATTTGAAAAATATATATAGGGCATTGTATTTCTACTTTAAGTCATATTGGTAATACTAAATATCTGACAGCTGCTAAGATTACTTTTGCTTTTTCTGAAATTAAATTAGAAAATATATAATACCTGTTAGTATAACTTTATTTGAGATTAAATCATATGGATATGTTTCCTATTCATTAGTATTATCATACGTAGATAGAAATAATACGTAATTCAACTTTATGAATGTGCAAATCTCTCTTTGCATTTGATATTTCAGCTTCGCCTAACCCAGAAGTAATCAAGATAAATTCAATTCTGGATATAGTAACAAAAGTGGAAGACTACTATCTTAAAGGATATATTGTTGGGGCTATTCATCCTGTTATACAACCTGTTGGGCAGCAAAAACACCTGCCTGCAAGTTACCTATACAGGGTGGTGCTATCGCGCTTGAAATTAAGGTAAGCCTGACGCTCCAGAAAACTGTCATACTAAGAAGCTGTTGAGAGAGACAGTTTTCTTTGGCTAAAAGCAAAGCAAGTTTGAACAAAGTGATGGAGAATAAAGGATAATTCGGGGTTTTGGCTTAAGGCACATTTTCCAGCAGTTGAACCTCGATTGGGAGAAGGAAACTTAAATCTCCTTCCTTAAAACTTCTCATAGATTTAGCCCCTTGCAGACAAACAGGTCCTAGGTAAGGATGTCAATGAAAAATGGGAAAGGAAAATAGGCTCAAGAAGCACCTGAAAGCTGATATAGCAACTTCAGCAGATGAGGGGGTATCAATTAGCTATATCCTATCACTGGGCTAAAAGAGCTGACTGAACAAGTCCACTTTCACTGAGCGTTTTTTTTGAACTGTCCTGTATTGCTTTATTAATAGTGGCAACAGAAACTGTCTCTAACTTGCAAAACTTTTACAGCAAAAAGGCCTACATGCCAAGTTCTCACAAACTGGATAGATCTCTTATCAGCTTTTTCCAAAAAATAGGATGGGAAAGCCAGAAAGCCATCCATTTTAGGTTCTTTTTTAACTTTTTTAATAGCTGTTTTTCCAAACAATACTACAAACGTTTTTGCCAACCAAGCTTGTATGTTTCATAATATTCAAAATACTGTTACTCCTTCCAGTGAAGAATGAAAATAACCAGACCAATGTCTTTGATTAACACATTAAATTTTTTTTACACAACTCTCCAACTGTATCAAAATCATCTCAAAGACCAGGGTAAAAACTGTTTTCTCTTTATAGCGACTTTAACTATGAAAGGGCTAAGCTGAGAAGGGAAAATGAAATAAGAGAAAAAGAGAGAAAACAGGAAAATTGGGAAAAAAAGGAGAGGCTTTAAAAAATCCCAGATGTGCTTTTTAGGGACACTGTCTGCTACTGAGTAACTAACTGCCCACTTACACATGTCTGAGAGGGCGTGTACACAAGCAGCTTTCACCATGACAGGGCACCTCATCAGATATTTACTAGTGCAAGCATTACTAAGTAAATATGCCATTTACCACACCATAGCAACACTTATGTCCTAATTACAAATCTTACAAACCAAGGATAAATTATTTTTCTCTTTTCGCATTACTTCAAATAGATTTAGCAGTGCCCTGCCAGGGCTAAGAATAATCAAGGGGTGAAGATCAGAAAAGAAGAAAAAGGAAAAAGACAGGACAATATTTATCTGCACTTAAATAGGATTGTTACTTGTGCTTTTGTACAATAATGAGGTATAACAGTGATCTAAAATCATTTCTCATAACTTATCAAAACAACAGACGCAGAGCTTTTCTTTCATGTTAAATTAGAAATTAAATTAATAGAGGTTTTAATTAAGAAAATCTAAATTAATAGAAGTTATTGTGTTTTTCCAATATTTTTACGTAAGAAGACAGCCATTAGAGTCGAAATAACAAAGAAAAAGGATTGCCTTGAACTTACTTGTGAGTTACTCGCTCATTTTCACATGAGCATATTAGCTGAAAATCAGCAATTGGCTTCCAACCATAAACATATTCTCTGTTACAGCACGAAGCATTCGACAGCACCCAGTGGACAAAGACGCCCAAGGCTTGTGATTGAGGAATGTCCTCTAACTTTTGAGACACAAACAAATGACGTAGCAAAAGAACTGATAGAAAAGGTACTAAAAGTATATATTTTTTCATGGGATATTGAGAAATATTTCATATTTCTTCTTCATCAATTTCCTTTCCTACTTTAAAAAGAACAGGAAAATGATAGGTGACTTAGTCTACCAGAATTTAAAACAAATTGAAGCACAGGTACCAAATTGTAGAGTTAAAAACAGAAATACAAGCCAGTGAAACAGAATGGAAATGCCAGAAATAGATTTATACATATATAAGAAGTTTCATAAATAAAATGGGGGAACAACCATTACCGCGTAAGTGCTGCTGGGAAAATAGGCAATTGTTCTATAGAAAATAGACTCCACACATTTCACATGAGTTAAAGAGGTAATTTTTTCAAGTGCAAAAAATCTGAAAGAAAATGAAAGAGTGGACATATTTAATTATGAATAGATTGAGTAATTTGAGTTTGAATATATAAATATAAGTTATATACTAGGAAAAAAAGAATCGGGGGGAAATCTGCAGGAAATGTGTCTTATAGAAGCTTCATTTTCTGAATATATATGAAATGAATACAAACGCATGAAAGTATATTCAGTCTTGAATGGACAGACAGAATCCATGGACAGAAAGGAAACACAAATAATAAAGAGACATTTGGCAAAGGGTTCAACCTAACTAATAATTTTTAATGTAAATAAAAACTGAGAAGTAATAATTTACCAGTATTAACTGAGAAATTAAATTGAAAACATTAAATTCAATGTTGGAAAGACCTTTAAGAAAACATTCATATACATTCATATACAATGCAATTGGCATTGTAATAAATTAGTACAGTGTTTCTGAATACCAGTTTGGTTAATAAAAGTCATAAATCTTGTTTTATTTTGTGACCCAGTAATTTCCTCTTTAGGAATCCATTCCAAGAAATTAATTGAAAAGGGAAAAATCATGTTTATACAAAGATATTTTAATCAACAGTGAATAGGGGCCAAATTCTCAACAAGTGGAAAACTGAGAAGGAAGCAATGGTCTATCAATATGATAGACTATTTTATGGGCATTGAACATGACAACTATCTTAACTGTTGAGAGAAAAAAGTCTATTCAATATAACTTAATTGAACCTTAAATGAAAAATTGAACACTACATGTATATTGTTTAAAACCAAAAAAAAAAGAATTGTACATTCATAAGTATTCTAAACTGACAGGATTTGATGGTGAAAGTTTGGGTTTTTTTTTAAATTTTAGTTGCATTGTCATATGTGTAAGGTTTAGCTTTTATTTAAATGAATACTGCCAAAAACCTAAGGCATTTCCTGTCAAATAAGAAACTGTGAAATTTGTTCACTGTTTCTATTTTTCCCAAGCTTTAAATGACCGTGTGTGTAAGATTATCTGTGGTTTGTGTTTAGCCAGTTAGAGCTGCCAATGATACTTCCCATTTAGATATAAAGTCACCATTTAATAAGGTTTTTCAGGAACAGCCTTTGAAACTAGATTTTTATAAACAAGGTACACATACTATTTACTACTACTATTCTGGGAAATTTTTTTTTTTTTCTGGGAATAAATCCACTCCAGAAACAAAAATCTAACTGCTAATTTAGTCTTAATAGATCATCATGAGAGCATTCGTTTTGTATTTGACTTCCTGGACACAAAGATCTATTTAAACAGGAAAGTACTGTTATTTCAGCAATTAGAGTAATGGGGTTATTTTATGAAAAGAAAAGCTTCAGGAAAAATAGCACGTGAAATATTTGAACATTGCCCCGTGTATGAGCAAGAGCGATAGATGAGTGCCAAATATTATTTTTGAAGGGCTGCCTGATATAAAGAGTTGATTGTTAAACAGCTAGATTTTAAGTCATTTTAACATTATGTCAATGTTTGCTCTTTTTTTAAATTTAGATTTACAAATGTTTTCCCCAGGATTTTTAAATAAAAATCACATGAAAAACATCAATCTTGCAACTTATCATACCAGCTTTTCCAGATAAAACTTTTTAGTAATAGAGAAAGTCTTCTGCAATTTTCCCCCCAAATCAACAAATAAGACCTAGAGAAAGCACTGACATTAAATTTACCGGTTTTTACCTTCCTCCTCACCACCTCCTTCTCCTCTCCCGGGAAACCTCATATAAAGGACAATTTATGGTTATTTTTAAGGCTTCTTGCCGTGTCACAGTCTTAATGTGTTAATTTATAGGAGTAAATGATACTGTGCCAGCAGTGTTTGTCCAAGCTCCATACACCCACACCCTCTGTCCGTCTCAGCTAAGTTACAGCAGCCTCCATTGCTGTCTGGTTTCACCCTGCTTCTTCCTGGCCTTTTTCATTCCACTTTATTGCTGACTATAGACGTTTGCACTTGCAACCTCCATCATAACTCTTTCTTCGCCTCCCAGGTGAATTTAAAACATTTAAAATGTTTAAAACCGTGGCCGTATAAAAGATGTTGCTATTTCTTCATTTTAACTTATTTAACGAGTACTTATAGAGCACCTGTAGGTACAACATTGCAACACAAAAGTGAGTAAGATAGTGCCTGCCCTCAAAAGAATGGTCAGCTTAACACAGGAGAAAGACGTGGACACAAAATGAACAAAGAAATGATGAAAAAGCAGAGAAAGAGAAAAGTGTTGAGCATGAAAATAATCACTCTTAGGGTCTCAAATTATTTCACTGGCATTATTTCATGTGCTTCCGAACCCTATTCTTTAACTGATAGGACTGAATCTAATCATGTGTATTTGGCCCAGAAAGGAGATAATAGTACCAAGATATAAGCAAATCGGAAACTTCTTTAAAGTGGTAGTATGAATTGGGCTTATGCATTATATGTATGCATTTGTCAAGAATTAGTCTTTTAACAGTTTTCTTTACACACAAGCAAACAAGGCTGTATGTTTTCTGCTTTTAAATTAATGTCTCTTCTTTATTATTAAGATGTGTTTGGTTTTGTTTTTTTTTAAATGGAGGAGAAAGAAAGAGTGGCTTTATTTCTTTGCCGGCAAAGAGGGAACACAGTAGCCTAGCGCCTCAAGAACTCTGCCCCCCTCCCTGGGGAATAGGAAGCAGTCAGTAATGTTATTTTTGAGGATTTCTTGGGATAGTTCTGAATTTTGCTTCAACTAGAGAAACCATTGTTAACAGGGCTGCAAAAATCATGCTATGGAATTATCAGTTCTTCCCAAATAGTAACCTCTTGGAGAAAATATAATTTTAAAATTAATTAATTAATTTACTTATTTGTTTGTTCGTTTATTTATTTATTTTGGCTGTGCTGGGTCTTGGTTGTGGCACGCGGGCTCTTCATTGCGGCGCAGGCTTCTCTAGTTGCGGCACGCGCGGGCTTAGCTGCAGTATGTGGGATCTTAGTTCCCCAACCAGGGATCAAACCTGCATTGGGAGTGCAGAGTCTTCACTACTGGACCACCAGAGAAGTCCCGAAAATATAATTCTTGTTTTCACAGTTTCTAAAACGTATCAGTTCTGTTTGAAGAAACCACCAACACAGTGTGACAGGGTTTTAGGATTCTTGCTATATTAGAGGTCATTAATTTGTTTATGAATGGGTCTTTACTGGTCCATTTACTCCTTTTCTAATGGATTTCCTTAATAAGCCTGAAGGTTAATTGATAAAGCAATCAATGCAAATGAAGTTTACATTTTGTTCTACCATGTCTTTTTAAACTTCAGATTAATGGAGGTGCTAAAAGAGGAATGAAATTTGTTGGATTCATATCACAGCACTGTCCACCACTTAAATTCTGCAATGGAACCAACCAGGATGGAGATACAGAATCAGCACTACATGTGAGACACAGTTCAGAGGAAAACTGTAAAATTTGGAATGAAGGAACATTAAGTGGGCAATCATCTGAAAGTGGAATTGAGGAAGAACTACATCATGAAAGTGGACAGTGTCAAATGGAACGAGATGGCAGCCCCAGTTTCTCTAAATCGAGAAAGGGAGAAGGTAACAGACAAGATGAGTAGAAATAGAAATATTAGTTTAAATTTAGCAAAAATATGTTTTTAAGGGTTTTTTAACAAATATGAGGCAAATTAAATCTCTAATGATTATAAAGATGAAAAAACTAGTATAAACTTGTCTTGATTTTTTTTAATTATTGCACCTGGAATAAGGTAGGGCAGTTTTCCAAACAGTTATCCCTAGCATGGTCATACAACACCATCCACATAACGAAACTTTGTGTTGAAAATTGGTTCCCATTTAGTCATACACCAACTCCTCTGTAAAATGGAGGCTGTGCATGTATACCAAAAAAGTGATTCTGTAAAGAAAGCTGTTCTGATTTATGTTTCTCCCTATAAACAGTGTGTGAGAATTTTAGTTTTGGCCTTTCCCATTTCATGGGTACTTTTCACCTTTGAAGTTAATTGGCTTTATTTGATCACCAGTTAGAATATTAAAATGCACATCATGATGAAACAACTAATATAACAATAGTGCCTGCATTCTTCTTTTTTTTTAATTTATTTTTGGCTGCACTGGGTCTTTGTTGCTGCACGGGAGCCTTCTCCAATTGCGGCAAGAAGGGGCCACTCTTCACTGCGGCGCGCGGGCCTCTCATGGCAGTAGCTTCTCCCGTTGCAGAGCACAGGCTCTAGCCATGCTTCAGTAGTTGTGGCTTGTGGGCTCTAGAGCACAGGCTCAGTAGTTGTGGCTCACGGGCCTAGTTGCTCTGCAGCACATGGGATCCTCCCGGACCAGGGCTCGAACCCCACGTCCCCCATATTGACAGGTAGATTCTTAACCAATGTGCCACCAGGGAAGCCCGTGCCTGCATTCTTAAATAACCTTAAACAATAGTTTTATTCTTCTTTGCAGCTAGCAAGGCTTCCAAGAAGTTGAGAGTATTTTTTAATGTATTTCGGACTGTTCTAAGTTTTCTGATACATTTACAGGCACGCTTTAAAAAGCACTAATAAAGAAAATCAAAGATTATGTACACCTTAGAGTTAAGAGTCTGCAGCCAGACTGCCTCAGTGTCTTTAATAGAAAGGGTGTTGTTGTGAGTAGACATGAGATGTCTACAAAGTGCTTAGCCCAGTGCCTGGCACAGAAGAGACTATTAAGTTAGCTGCTATTAACTGATCCTTTGATCAGTGTTGGTGCTAAGGCCACACACACTGGTGGCATCGGCTTTCTGGGTTGTGGTGAGATTGCTCAATATTCGTGCATGGCAGAGACCCACTGGACCACGGTCAACACAGCCTCCTTAAGAAAGGACCTAGGGCTTCCCTGGTGGCGCAGTGGTTGAGAGTCCGCCTGCCAATGCAGGGGATACGGGTTCGTGCCCCGGACTGGAAAGATCCCACACGCCACGGAGCGGCTGGGCCCGTGAGCCATGGCTGCTGAGCCTGCGCGTCCGGAGCCTGTGCTCTGCAACGGGAGAGGCCACAACAGTGAGAGGCCCGCGGGCCGCAAAAAAAAAAAAGAAAGGACCCAGAGCATTTCCCAACTCATCATCTCACCACCTCACCACCACCAACACCCTCCCATTTTTCTACCAGTTCCCTAGCTAACAACCACGCTGATTTTCCTGCAGAGTGCAAAATTTAGGAATGTAAATTTAGGAATGTAAGAGTTGTTGGAGTTGTGGCCAGGGAGCTACCCACTATATTCCACCCACAGCTACCTATAAACTCCTGCTGGTTCCCATCCTAACTTTGATTAGATCAGGTGTCTGTTCCAAGTTTTTTAAGTTTCAAATCCAGTATGCTACTTAATTTAATTATCAGTCTTTAGATTCTGCTTTCTATTTATTTTAAAACCCTATATTTTTTCATAACTTTTCTATGGCAGTGGTTGGTTCTTAACTTTTGGTGCTGGGGGGTAGGAGTGAGAGCAATAGCAATGGGGGCTGGGGGGAGACCAACAAAAGACCTCTTGGAGAGTCTGGTGAAATCCATGGAGACTCACCCAGAAAAACACACATAACACACATATCCCTAATACTCTGTGACACAAGTGGTGTTAGACTTCCTAAAACACAACCATAAATGTGGGTCCATAGACCCCCAAGTTAAGAATTTGCTAACTTGTGAAGTATATGATCCAGCAGTTCCATGTCTAAGTATGCATTCTAGAGTCACTCTCACATATGTGTCCAAGGAATGAATAATGTTTGTAATAACAAAACTTCAGAAATAATGTATATGTCCATCAACAGGAGAAAAGTAAACTGGAATGCTATATAGCAGTTAAACTAAATGAATAAGATCTATATGTATTAATTATACTTCAAAAGCATAATGTTGAACGGGAAAATCAACTTATAGATTGATACATACAGTATAATACCATTTTTTAAAAACTTTTTAAACTGAAAAACATTGTTTTTAAACCGCAAAACATCATTTATGTGTAAAGAAATGTGTATTAAAAGAATAAAAGAACTTGCATGAGAATAATAAGCACCAAATTCATTACAGTAGCTATTTCTGGAGAATAGGATTAGGGGAGATACATCTTGAGCCTCAAGTACATCCATTTCTCATTTCCTTGAAAAAAATCTGAAGCAAACCTGACCCAATGTTAACATTTGATAAAGCTGAACGGTGGATAATTTTATTATTCTGTATGCTTGTTTGTGTGCTTGAAATAGCTCATGATTAATTTTTAAAAAAAAGAAAATTTAGGGCTTCCCTGGTGGCGCAGCGGTTGAGAGTCCGCCTGCCGATGCAGGGGACACGGGTTTGTGCCCCGGTCGGGGAAGATCCCACATGCCGCGGAGCGGCTGGGCCCGTGAGCCATGGCCGCTGGGCCTGCACATCCGGAGCCTGTGCTCCGCAACAGGAGAGGCCACAACAGTGAGAGGCCCGCGTACCGCAAAAAAAAAAAAAAAAAAATATTTTAGGAATCTTTTCAATAAAATTATAGTTTTCCCCTTTTTTCTTCCTTCTGAACACCTATCCTCAGATAACAAGTTGTATACAGTCTTCAATGATTTTGAGGATGAATCAACCTGCTGGACCTATCAGGAAGGCATCTTGTCAATGAAAGTAACGAGAAAAGGCTCTGTCGTTAGTACACTTGATGCCGATTGGCTGGAGTTAACTACATTTTATTATAAACAAGGCTTGTCTTTAATCGATTCTTTTGTATGCTGGGAAACATCTAAAGGTAAGTTTTATATTATGATATGTTGATATCTAAAGAATTTGACCTTGTGTCAGAGTTGGTGGAAATGTTTTTGCCTCTCAAGTTCAATGGCTAAAAGGACAGATATTATTTTTTTGAATTTTATTTTATTTACTTATTTCTTTTTTTTTATTTACTTATTTCTTATACAGCAAGTTAAAAGGACAGATATTATTCCTAAGAAAATAGATTCTAATTATTACACAACTCTGTAGCTTTAATTTAGAAGCTTAACCATTCTATGTGGTACTATTATAATGTGATATTTGCTGTTGGGTTGTGACTATCAGAAATGGACAAACCACTGTGTGATTAGTTAGTAGGATTTTCCAAATAAGATGAACTACAGCAGCCCAGTCAGGAGGTTTATGATGACATTTGACAATTACTATCCAAATTTATTACACTAGCCCAATTTTGGAGACTACCTACCATGTCCTCCAGTCTAAACCTGACTTCTTCTAAAATTCGTATAGAAAAATAAACTTTGGTTCAGAAAATTATATTGATCTATATTTATTTATGCCTTCCCCATATCTTTCATCTTTATCTAACCTTCTTCTTTTAGTTACAATGGGATATGTAATCATTCATGTCTATCATAAAAACAAACAAATCTTTCCAAAAATTATTTCTAAAGAAAGTGTTTTTTAAAAGAGATTAGTGCTGGGACTTCCCTGGTGGCGCAGTGGTTAAGAATCCACCTGCCAATGCAGGGGACACAGGTTCGAGCCCTGGTCCAGGAAGATCCCACAAGCCGCAGAGCAACTAAGCCTGTGTGCCACAACTACTGAGCCTGCATGCCACAACTACTGAAGCCCACGTACCTAGAGCCTGTGCTCTGCAACAAGAGAAACCACCTCAATGAGAAGCCCACACACCTCAATGAACAATAGCCCCTGCTCTCCGCAACTAGAGAAAGCCTGCGCACAGCAAGGAAGACCCAACGCAGCCAAAAATAAATAAATAAATAAATTTATTTTTAAAAAATAAAAGAGATTAGTGCTAAAAAAAAAGAACAAAGATAGTAAGGAGACTGGAAAAATGCTTTAGGAAGGATGGAGGTTATGAAAATCAGGATAGTTAGGGACCATGACTCGAGGTTAGAGGAAGGAATGAAAAAGAAAATAAAATGAGATCTCAATAAACCCTATTATTATTAAATCAGCCTAGTGATACCTTAACTAATACAACTAAAGACTTTGGATGATTATTTAAAATTATCGAGTCATGTTCCAATAGGTCCCTTTAAGTAGCAACCAAGAGTAAGGATCTAGCTCATTGGAGCACCCCATGGAGCACCCCAAAAAACATCACCTTGCATAGTGCTTGGCACTTAGCAAGTGCTCAGTAAATATTTATTAGTATTTTTGGTTACTGGAAACTTCTTCCAAGTTGATCTTTTATGGAAATAGCCGGACCTGATATGAAGCGCATGGACTTCAGCATCAGACAGACCAGGGTTTAAATCCTGTGTCCTCTACTTAGAGCTGTGTGACCTGGGGAAGTTAGTTGAGCTCATTGAGTCTCAGTTTCCTAAAAGGGGGATAAAAACACTCCTACTAACTGTTGTGAGAACTTAATAAGATATAGTACGTACAAAGTAACTCCCACGTGCCTTGCCCACTGTCAGAGTTCATTTTCTGGGGTTGATCTTTTCTCCTGCCACTTGCTAGATGCACTTACAGTACTTTTTTGGGTTTTTTTCTGCAGGTTTTCCATTTTTTTTTAATTAATTAATTTATTTTTGGCTATGTTGGGTCTTCATTGCTGCACGCAGGCTTTCTCTAGTTGCAGAGAGCGGGGGCTACTCTTTGTTGCAGTGCTCAGACTTCTTATTGCAGCGGCTTCTCTTGTTGCGGAACATAGGCCCTAGGCATGCGGGCTTCAATAGTTGCAGCACACAGTAGTTGTGGCACACGGGCTTAGTTGCTCCAAGGCATGTGGGATCTTCCCAGACCAGGGTTCGAACCTGTGTCCCCTGTATTGGCAGGCGGATTCTTAACCACTGAGCCACCAGGGAAGTCCCTATACTACTTTTAGTATGAATCATCTCTTTAAAGGTCAGTTTATGCTTCATATATTCCCTCCCGCCCCATCTCTTTCTCTTCACTCCAAAGTTAGAGAACCAAAGTTCTCTTCACTCTAAGTTAGAGCTGTTCAAAACAAAGAGAGGGGGGCGGTGATTTCCTGGCGGTCCAGTGCTTAAGACTCCGCACTTTCACTGCCGTGGGCCCAGGTTCAATCCCTGGTAAGGGAATTAGGATCTCACAAGCTTCAAGGCACAGCAGAAAAAAAAACATCCATTCCAAATTTTGGATTGTGACTAACTGCTGAAGGAAAGACAAAAAAATCCTCCTTTGACAGTGTCTTTCAGGCATCCCTGCCTTGGGCCTTGCCTGATGATGAAAATAAAATTAGCCACAGCAGTTGCCAGCCAGAGGCTCTGTAGGGCTTTTGTTCTTAAAGCCTCAGAAGCTATTTAGAGAGCCCGGGGGAAAGTCTTTCCCTCTCTGCAGCTCTGGAATGTCTCATTAGACGTTCGGCAGGCCTTGCCAAGCCCTAACAAGCCACGAGCCACGGTCTGTAAAGTCTGGCAACTGGGTGTGTCACTCGGGACTTTCCTGGGAGTACACAGGGAGGCTGTGGA
Source organism: Lagenorhynchus albirostris (assembly GCF_949774975.1). Classification (NCBI taxonomy): domain Eukaryota; kingdom Metazoa; phylum Chordata; class Mammalia; order Artiodactyla; family Delphinidae; genus Lagenorhynchus; species Lagenorhynchus albirostris. Next base: position 37,667,011 of record NC_083100.1, read on the forward strand.
GGGGAAATTGTGACCAATGCCTGTGTCACTGTGAGAAGCAAGTCAGAGGAAGCAGGGCTGAATTGGTCGCTTTGTTCCGGGATATCTGATGCCTGACATCTAAAGCACATAGGGGACAATGCATATTTTGTTTTGTCTTGCTTCCATCCTCTTCCAAAATATTGTCAGAAGTCAGCCCACCATGAGGAATAGAAGTAAAAAACCAAACGTTGCTCAGAAATTTAAATATATTACTCCACAAATCTCATTCTATAAATCTCACTTTATAAAATTCTCTGGAGACAGAGGGGGAAAAAAACTTTTAAAAGTTTTCTCCTTCAGGAAAGTCATGGTGGAAAAGTTGTAAGGTTTGTGAAATTCCTCTTCAGTGCCCTTTCCCACCCACTTTCAAAGCCTTTTCTGCTTTGAAAAGTCCCATAGGCAGAGGCACCCAGGGACAGTTTTGCTATTCGTATGGCCTGAGGGTTCTCACCGCAGTGGCCTCCTGTTCCTGACCTTCTCCAGCACTGCCCAGCCTTCACCAAACTGGTCTGCAGCTGAATTCTCTGCACACTTACAAAAAGCTCCAAATGAACCCAAGGGAGGCTACAAGAGGCTTACCCAATGGAGCCAACAGAGACAAAACACTTTATTCTACCAGAACATATAGAGATCCAGGGGGTCAGCTGACAGGGATGAGATAAGCAACTTTGCCAGGTGTTACAAAACACACACACACACATACACACACAACACATGAGGTTCTCACACTTCACTGGCCTACCAATGCCCCCATCACCCTCAGAGCACAGCCTCTTCCCACCTTTAGTATACCCACACCTGAAGGCTACATTTTCATTTTTTGTGAATTCTTTTCAGACTTCAATTGATATTCATTTCAATCTCTTCACTCCTATAAAAATGCTTGTGTGGAGTTGGCGGGGGAGATGTATCAGAATGAGCAGTTAGAACTGGAACATGTATGTGTTCATTTCACATATATGTATATGCCAGGTCCTAGGCCAGGCATGAGGGGTTTACACTGATGAGCAAAACGGACATCTTCCTTCCTCTCAAAAAGCTAGCCACGGGACTTCCCTGGCAGCCCAGTGGTTAAGACTCCACGCTTCCTCTGCAGAGAGCATGGGTTTGGTCCCTGGTTGGGGAACTAAGATCCTGCAGGCAGCGCAGGGCAAGGCCAAAAAAAAAAGGTCACATGGCATCAGGCTGTAATGGGCATCAAAACATATATAACTAATTTCAAAATTGAGAATAGCGTGTGACGTTACCCAGCAGGATATTGTAATGAGAGTAACCGGGAAGAACCAGCTTAGATGGGTGGTCACGAGGTCCCTTCTGACAGGGTAACAATCACACTGAGACTGGAAGCCTGGAGAGGGCTGGTGTTCAGGAACCAGAGGAAACGCCCCCAAATGTACAAAAACCTAGGATGCGAGAGAGGAACTGGGAAAGGGTCTGTGTCGCTGGTGCAGGGTGTACAAGAGAGAATGGCTCCCGACAAAGTAGGAGAGGTTAGCAGTAGCCACGCCACCTAGATCTTAACAATATAAATGATGCAACAGGCACTAACACATACTTGTACTTACTCTATGCCGGCACTGTTCTAAGCACTTCACAGTTATTCACTCATTTAATCCCCGCAGCAACCCTATGGGGTAGGTATGATTGTTCCCCTTCTACAGATGAAGAAACTGAGGCACAGAGATTTTAAGTAATGGGCTCATGTTCAAGCAGCTAGAAGGGGTAGGAGGTAGGTGGAGTGTGTGCTCTTAACCAACTTGCCATCCTGTCAGGATTTTTATTCCAAGTCATTTGTTGAAGATTTAAGGAGGGAGTTATGACCTGACCTACATTTAAAAAATAACTTACTTGGCCTCACTTTTGGAAACGGATCATGGAGGGCAAGCATGGAAGTGGGGAGGCTGCTAAGAGGCTGTTGCAGTGATCCAGAGAGATGATGGTGGATGGGCAGCAGTAAACAGGCTGAGATGCATTCTGGAGACAGAATGCTCATAAAAGAGATACAGAATGAGAGTTCCCATACGTGCCTGCCCTCCACTTCTCAGACGTGGTCCCAGGCCCACCCTCTGGGCAGTTTAATGCCAAAAATGACACTTGGCCCCAAATACTAAAATGGGATGTTACATTTCCTCACATTTACAGAAATGTCAATGTCACATCTAGCTGAAATGAATGTGTAAGATCACATTTCCAGACAAGTAAACCATTCCCTGGAAATTCTTTAAACTTGTGCTTCGCAAACCAGGGTCAAAGTACCCTAGGGGTATGCAGCTATGTGCCAGGGAGTACACAACTTCACAGGATAAACCTCTTCCTAGAGTGTCAATATTCCTTTAAGATTGGGGGTAGGAGAAAGCAGAAGAGGAAATATTGCTTTTTCACGTCATATGAACATATTTGAATAGAATGCAAAATTTGCATGGGTTTTTAAGATATAACATTAGACTTTAAAGAAAGCTTATGCTTTGCCCCAAGTCACTTCAAACTGTACCTGGAGACCATCCTTCAGTGATACAAGGGTACTTTCCTTTGCTATTGATGGTATTTGGCCAAAAAAAAAAAAAAAATTTGAGAAGCAGTGGGTCAGACCAATGCTTTGTTACTTTTTCATATTATGCATACATAGCAAATGGTAAAATTGCAGGGCACATGGATACAAGCTGAAAGGCTGCTCTGGGCAGGAGGGGGTGCCCTGTGCCTTAGCACACCTGTACACCTTCTAAGTACACCAATGGGCCAAGGCACACAAGGTGGGAAGCTCTGAGATAAGTGATGTTAAGAGATGACTCAGTTCACGGGACTTCCCTGGTGGCACAGTGGTTAAGAATCCACCTGCCAGTGCAGGGGACACGGGTTCAAGCCCTGGTCCGAGAAGATACCACATGCCGCGGAGCAACTAAGCCCGTGCGCCACAACTACTAAGCCTGCGCTCTAGAACCCGTGAGCCACAACTACTGAGCCCAAGTGCCACAACTACTGAAGCCCGCGCACCTAGAGCCCGTTCTCCGCAACAAGAGAAGCCACCACAATGAGAAGCCCCCACTCGCCGCAACTAGAGAAAGCCAGCGCAGTAACAGAGACCCAACGCAGCCAAATATAAATAAATAAATCTTAAAAAAAAAAAAGAGATGACTTAGTTCTGGACAGTTATTAAGTAATTGTTCAGAATTATCACCTCACCCCAATACCTGGAAGATTTAACACATCAAACACCCAAATTGTCACCCCCCCCCAGCCCCCATGAGGCCTTGCCTGCCACCCTCCTTAGCTGCCACTTCTGTTAGGGAGAATTTCTCAAGAGAGAAATACTCTCTCCTGTGGAAGTATCATTCTTCTGTGGCTCTAAGGACTGGCATGGTCCCTAAGAAAGCTAGCCAGGGAACCTGGGGAGCTCTAAAGTGAGAAGGCAGGTCTTTTGTTTTTAACTGAAGTATAAGATACATATAGTAATGTGCATTAATCTTATGTGTACCGCAGAATAGAACACAAATGTTCAAGATAAGAACATTTCCTTATATGTCAATTATATCTCAAAAAAATTGAAAAAAATGAGAAAAAAAAAAAAAGATACACATTTCCAAAATCCCAGAAGGCCTCCTCATGGCCCTTCCCAATCAATACCCTCCCACACAGAGACAAGCATTATTCTGAATTCCAGCACCATAGATTAATTTTGCCTGTTTTTGAACTTCATGTAAGTTGAAATATACAGTATGTATTCTTTCTCATCTCACTTCTTTTGCTCAACATAATATCTCTGAAATTCATCCATGTTGTTGCATACCGGTGAGTCTTTCTTTTTTATTCTTGGTAGTATTGCAGTGTATGAGTCTACCATACTTTTATTCTTTTAAACCAAAAGAAGTTTAGAAGTACTAGGGACTCTCAATACCAAGAACAAGAAAAACACAAAGCCACAAAACCCATAGTTCTCCAATTATATAATCCTAAAGTGAATAAGAAGCAGATTACAATTAACTACATAATTATCACAGTATATAATTATTTTTAAAGTTTATATCCCCATTCTAAAAAAGGACTTGAGGCAAATATACATTTTTTTAAATAAATTTATTTATTTATTTATTTTTGGCCACGTTGGGTCATCATTGCTGCCCACAGGCTTTCTTTTAGTTGCAGAAGAGTGGGGGCTACTCTTCCTTGCGATGCGTGGGCTTCTCATTGCAGTGGCTTCTCTGTTGCGGAGCACAGGCTCTAGGCTTGTGGGCTTCAATAGTTGCAGCACGTGGGCTCAGTAGTTGCGGCACGTGGACCCTAAAGCGCACGGGCTTCAGTAGTTGTGGCAGGCAGGCTCAGTAGTTGTGGCTCTTGGGCTAAGTTGCTCTCCACAGCATGTGGGATCTTCCTGGACCAGGGATCAAACCTGCACTGGCAGGCAGATTCTTAACCACTGCACCACCAAGGAAGCCCCAAATATACAGTTTTAAAGATGGTCTTGTGATGCTCTAAACTTACAATCTAAAACAGATTTAGTTCCACCGGTCACTTTGGTATGACAGTAGACAAGTACATTAAAGGAAGTGGAACATATACTGTAATTAGAAAAACAATTCCAACAAGTCAATTAAACTTTACTGGATTGTTGGGGACCGCTCTGAATAATGTAAATTCTTCATGATATTCTGCCCTAACTGTAACTGATGTAAAAATACTAATAAGAGTGATTTTCTCTTAAAGCCTATAGCCCATTAATAAAAATGAAAACTAAAAATTACATTTAAATTACTTTTGTCTTTTTTATCTTTAAGCTTAATAGATCTTTGAAAACTTTGTAGGTTATTATTTAGATAATTGTCAACAAGGGAAACTTTGATGTGACCTTACGCTGTATGAAACCAGAATGCTTAACCAGCACATGACCATGGGAAATTGTCTCCTATTGCAAAATAGGAGACAAAAGAACTTCCATAAAATCAGTTTAGTTTTGGCCAGCTGGTTTTTGTCAGCTATTCAAAAAAATGTCAGAGAGGCCCTCCCTTAAAACTTCCTTCCCAGCAGGAATTCTTTTGACAATGACTTCTGTTTAGGATCTTCCTGTTACCATTCTTTTTTTTTTTTTTTTTAAGCATCATTGAAGCAAAGAATTGTTCTGTGTTTATATTTTTTTAAGTAATATTACGTCACCTTGGTTTTAATATCACACCTGTAATTCCAAGGATTAAGGTTTTTGATGTTGTTTCTCTTAATAGTATAATTAACACACATACAGCATATAGAACAGAAACCAAAATTTGATTTCAAGGTGAAGGTCATTTCCAGATGCTTTTTAAGCTTAGGAAATCCACTTGCTTCTCACTGTATGATATTATTTTATCTTGTTTTTGTTATTGTAGTCTTCATGTTTACAGTTTAATTTTAATTCAGTTAAGTATAAAACTATCTTGACCTTTGAGGGACTTCCTTGGTGGTCCAGTGGTTAAGAATCTGCCTTCCAATGCAGGGGGACGCAGGTTTGATCCCTGGTCGGAGAGCTAAGATCCCACATGCCATGGGGCAACTAAGCCCACCTGCCGCAACTACTGAGCACTCAGGCCACAACTAGACAGCCCGCATCTAAGATCCGATGCAGCTAAAAATAAAATAAGTAAATAAATATTAAAAAAAACAAACTGTCTTGATCTTTGAAAAAAAATTACCTTCAAGGGAGATGTCATAGATTCACCTAAAACAAGTGGGGGGTTTTTTAAGATTTTTTTTTTTTTGATATGGACAATTTTCAAAGTCTTTATTGAATTTGTTACGATATTGCTTCTGGTTTTTTTCATGTTTCGGTTTTTTGGCTGCGAGGCATGTGGGATCCCAGCTCCCAGACCAGGGATTGAACCCGCACCCCCTGCCTGCATTGGAAGGCAAAGTCCCAGCCATTGGACCGCCAGGGAAGTCCCCTAAAACAAGTGTTTATTAGGTGATATGTTTTTCCTTCAGCTTCCTACAAGGGTTATTTAAGGTTTTAGATGATCCCAAGAGACTCTGAGCATTTACAACTCTTCTTAATTGTATGTTTTTCCTCATAGGGGACCATTTGCCGAAATCTTTGGAAGGATTCTTTATCTATGAAGAAGAAGGCTCTGGAGTTCCAGGATTCAGCAGGAAAGGAAATGATGCCATCGTAGTAGAACAATGGACAGTTATTGAGGTAAACTGAAGTTTTCTGACAATTTGGCTTTACTATTGCATTTAGTTTTACATGTTAAAGGTTTTCATTGCCTAACACATACAGTATTCTTCAAACACATTTTTATTCAATGTTCAGAATTTCATCAGAATGCATCACAAACTTTCAAATTTGTTTAAAGGTAGTTTGTTTTACTCAATGTTCAGTTTTGTTAAAAGATAGCAAAATAATTATCTATACATAAATAACAGTAGATTCCCAAAGATTTAGCATTCTAGTCCTAAACAAATTCCCCTGGCACTGAGATTCTCTTTACACAATGCCATGACAACTAGCTGAAACTGAAAAAAAAAAAAAAATCAGTCAATTTTATACCCAAGCAACCAATGTGACTGACTTTCTTAACCATGTGAATTGACTTTCAAAGGCAAAAATATCCAAAGGTGTTCTTTCTCTCACCAGGCCAAATATGTACACACAGCATTGTCCTTCCTAATCAGAGATGACATTGCTGATGTTGTTGTGCACTCTGAATTCAGATGTCACCGAATGGACTGCCGTTGAGGTGTACAGACTGAATTCAGGTATACTGTGCTGTGTGCACGAGGCCCTCACTGACAGCCTCTCTCAAGGACACTTTTGCCCTTTCTGGCCTTGCGAAGGTTAGAGAGACATAGGTCATTTTCAAAGAAATTGGAAATCCGGGGTTCCCTGGTGGTGCAGTGGTTAAGAATCCGCCTGCCAATGCAGAGGATGCAGGTTCAAACCCTTGTCCGGGAAGATCCCACATGCCACGGAGCAACTAAGCCTGTGCGCCACAACTACTGAGCCTGAGCTCTAGAGCCCGCAAGCCACAATTACCGAAGCCTGCATGCCTAGAGCCCATGCTCCGCAACAAGAGAAGCCACCACAATGAGAAGACCGCACACCGCAACAAAGAGTAGCCCCCGCTCACCACAACCAGAGAAAGCCCGCGCGCAGCAATGAAGACCCAACAGAGCCAAAAATAAAATAAATTAATTTAAAAAAAAAAAAGAGAAAAAGAAACTGGAAATCCCGTTGAGGGGGAGAAAAGGATTTGGGGTAAGAGATAAAGCTCCAAGTAAGAATCAATTCCAAGTGAGTAAAAAGCAGTGAAGATTCTCTGCTCTTCTCACCTTTCACTCCCCAGTGCTCACTCTCTATTCCTGTCCTCACTCCCAGCCCCTACACCAGTGTTTCTGAAAGTGTATGGACTCTACTTGGATCCAAATCACCCAGGGAGCTTTTTAAAATGCAGATTCCCAGACCCCCCCTATATTAAAGTTTGATGCCCAAGCAAGACCGAGGGAAGGTAGGCCCCAACCTTAGAGAACCACATGGAAACCTCTCTCCGCTCCGATCCCCATTGTTTCTAACTTGGTTGAATGGTTGGAAGGCAGAGGGAGCAGAAAAGAAGCCCAGGAAGACTGCAGCCGGTGAAATTGCACTTAATGGAGCATGAACTCCCCTTATCCTAACACTTCTCACCCTCATTGTCATCACTTGTGTAGCTGGTTATCTTTGTCATTAGACTATGAACTCTGTGCTTATTCACACAGGGCTGTGAAATCAAAACGGATTACGGCCCTCTCCTGCACACTCTGGCTGAGTTTGGATGGCTCCTGACAAGCGTGTTGCCTACACCTATACTGAGACATGACAGGTAATGCCGAAAGTATCCTGACACACTCTCATCTCCTTGTCAAATAGAGTTCATCTGTTAGATAATTCAACCTAACGATGCTCATTTAATGCCTACAAAAAGCGTTTCACTGAACTTCTAATCTGATTTCATGTGCCTTGGAGATCAGCAAATCTAACGCCCTCGAGTTCTATACATCCCTCAGTATTCATGAGGGATTTGTTCCAGGACCCCCATGGATACCAAAATCCGGGATGCTCAAGTCCCTTATACAAAGTGGCATAGTATTTGCATATAACCTGCACGCATCCTCCCGTATACGTTCAATCATCTCTAGATTACTTATAATACCTACACAATGTAAATGCTATGTACATAGTTGCTGGAAAATTCAAGTTTTGCTTTTTGGAACTTTCTGGAACTGTTTTCTCAAATATTTTCCATCAGCAGTTGGCTGAGTCTGAACTGCAGATACAGAGGGCTGACTGTGTATGTACAAGCTATTAATTGCATCTCCTTCCCAAGGGCATATGAGTTCATGAGGACAGAGCCAGAGCAGGGGCAAGGTAGACCAACTCCCAACTCAGTGCTGCTTCCAGCACTCAGAAGGCTGCCTCCCTCCTCAAAGACTGTACTACTATACCTTCTTTTTTCCAACTTGAGATTCCGATTCTTCCCTAGCGTGAAGATTGGGTCGATATGAATCTGCAAACAGAAAATGCAGCCCCCTCTGTAGGACCCTTTGTCCTGCTCTTCTGCCCTGCCTGTGTGAAACTGTCTTCAGCCAGCACGCAGCTGGGGTTAGGGAGGCAGCAAGGCCCAGAGCGTGGCATGGAGGGGCGTCAGTGCTTCCGCTTCCATTCCTCCCCTCCAGTGTGGGGGGTTAGCTTTCCCCTGAAGCATGGACTTGTCAGCTATTTCCACTAAAATAAATACCTACATTAGAGCCAAAATGCCAACACTTCACAAATACCGGCTTTTTCTTTTCTCCTTTTCCTGAGAAAGGAAAAGACTGAGTTGTTATTTTTTGTCTGTTTGTCTGGAAAGAGAGAGAGACCAATTAAGCCCTCTGTATAAAGTGCTTTGCTGTGCCTTGGGCTCAGAAATGTTCCCTCTGCCCTCTGCAACATCCCTCTGCAACATCCCTGCAATGTTCCCTCTGCAACATCCAGAAAATGACTGACTGCCAAGGCTGCCCTGCCTGGCTGGTACTACCTGCAGAGGACAGTATAGTAGAGGACAGTATAGTAGAGGACAATAAAGGGCCTTCCCTTTAAGCAGAGTCGACCACGGTTTAACATTGATTGTCACGTATAGCTAAGGGAAGCAGCTCCCCTTTCCTCAGTCTCATCCACCCTTTAGTTTAGCAACTTTACCCCTGGCCAGTAACCCTACCTCCCCACAGACTTTAAAAACATTTGATGGACATGGCTCTATAATAAAGCCACACCTTCTTCAGGTGGAGAGAGGGATAAGAATGGATACAGAGTAAAGACACTCAAGCTTTAAAAGGAGGGGTTAGAAGTAAGCAAAGCAATTAATCTGCTTTTCTTCTCAGAGATTTATTGGTAACTGTTCTCAAACTGTGAGTGACAACTCTCTGAATTATTGCCCAACTTTTAAAAATCTGTGACATACCTGTCAGATCACAGTACAGCAGTAATTCTCAAGATCTGGTCTTCAGACCAAGCTATATGAATGCTCTGAAGTACCTAGGAACACACCCATGCCAGAGGCTCATCCCAGTGGGACAGTCAGAAGCTTTGAGGGTAGGGTCCATGAATCTCCATTTTCACAAGCTTCAGAAGCTCATCAACATTTGAGGATCTTTGCAGGAGAGAGAGAAAGAAATCCCACTTCGCTGCCACCCCTCATCTTCCATCTGCCAAGCCACTGGTCTATCCCACTCCCTACCCTCCCTCCGAATAACTTGTGTATTTGGCCTCCTCACCTCTTTTCGGTGGTTCTCCTAGGTGTACATTTAGGGTTTCATTGGCCCATTATAGTTAACTGTTTCTAAAAGTGCTCTGAGTTCTGAACCTTTCATGTTCCTTTTTCCCCAATGAAAAATATATTTTTCATTCCTCCCTCCTATCCACTCAGGGCTTCTGTTCCCATGAGTCTAAATATTTCCTAAAGTGACATGAATGACTCACTAGGCACTAGATTAGATGGCAAGACTAACAGGCTGGATGCTGAGCCATAGAACACGGGCTGGCACTCCTTGAGCATCTCCTGCTTGGTTTGGGAATGAGAACAAGACTGAGACCAAAGGTGGGAAGGAAGAGGTCTCAAGTATACTGTGATGGGGAAGGGTGGTGGAGCCTGGAGCCATGCTTGGCTTGACCACCTTGTCCTGCGTGTCAAACTGCATAAGGTCCCAGGCTGGACCAAGTGATTAGGCGGCTCACTGGAGTGAGGAGTGGCTGTATGTTATCCTTGGAGCAGAGGTAGCACCACTGCCTCACCACCATTCTCAACTTCTTCAGTACCCCTGGTATCCACCAAGACACCGTGGAGGCAGAGTGGACCTTTCAGGCCCTCCTTGTGAAGGCTCATCTTATGTGCAATTAAAATAGCAAAGGGGCAGGAATTCCCTGGCCGTCCAGTGGTTAGGACTCAGCGCTTTCACTGTGGTGGCCCAGGTTCAATCCCTGGTCAGGGAACTTGGGTCCCAAAAGCCGTGCGGGGCACAGCCAAAAAAGAAAAAAAAAATTAGCAAAGGGGCTACCAGGACCCTCCAAGGCCCTGCAGCTAGCAGCCTCGTCACCCAGCCCCACCCACCAGTGTCGGGCACAAGCCTCCACACAAGGCAGGGCCTTTTTATTCTTGTCCAAATATGCTGACCCTATGACAGTCACATGCTGGTCTTAGCTGCTCCAGTACACACAGGATAGGAATCACCTTCAGCCAGGTCATCTTTTTTTGTTTTTTAACATGGGAAGTAAACATTTCTCAACATTTAATGCCACTATATATAATAACTATAAAATAACCAATGATAAAAGGCTGATACATATTTTTCCAGACTCTTCTCTAATCTAGAAGGTTGTGAATTCTTAAGAGCCAGCATCCAGAAGAACTGACCCTGATACTGTGAACTATGGAACATTTTTCTGGTAAACTGCAAGAGTCCTGCCAGGGGACCCCTCAGGGATGCAGGGCTATAGGGCAGGTACCACAATACTTTCCACCACAACTTTTTCGTGCAGATGATATCAGGTAAAAAGGAACACCGAGGGCAACTTCTGGTAAACCCTTTTTTGCACCATAGTCCTGTCCTGCGGAATTTGGGGTTTGAGACATGGTTTTCTTCTCTTTTTCCTCTTCATCCATTTTGTCCCCTTGCTGCAGCTCCATGTCTTTATTTGTCTTATTTTTCCCTTTAATACACTCTTCAGATGGACTGATTCCTTCCTCAAAGATGGTTTATCATTTCTGTGAGTTCATGGACCACAACCAGCATTCTTTCATGAGCCAGGTCATCTTTAAATGTAAATAAAAATATTACGTGTGGGCTTCCCTGGTGGCGCAGTGGTTGAGAGTCCACCTGCCAATACAGGGGACACGGGTTCGTGCCCCGGTCCGGGAAGATCCCACATGCCGCGGAGCGGCTGGGCCCGTGAGCCATGGCTGCTGAGCCTGCGCGTCCGGAGCCTGTGCTCCGCAACAGGAGAGGCCACAAGAGTAAGAGGCCCACGTACCACAAAAAAACAAAAAAAAAAATTACGTGCAGTTCATCTTGGTCCAGGTGGGGGATATTGCCTGAAAGTTTTTAGTTTCTGAAACTAGAAGAATGGTCCAGGCTTTGAGCTAAGCCGATCTCATTTGAATTACACCTTCACCATTTACCAGCCATATGATTTTGGGAACCTCTTTGAGTCTCAATTTCCTCATCTGGAAAATGATACAATATCAACCTCACTGGATTATCTTGATAATTAAGCAAGATAATGCAGGGCCTGTGCATACTAGGCTAATAAATTAGAGCTATTAGACAGGATTTAATCCTTTCGCAGAACCAGAATCCCTAAGAAGTTGAAGCCAATTGTAAAAGCATGATGGCTTGGCCTGTCCTAAATCAGGATATTTCAGAAAATGTCAATACTGTACTTCACTGTATACAAAATCATCACTGAGTATTACAAGCCAATAAAAGGGACAGAAATAAATAATGACGCTATAAAGATACATGCTTACATGTTATGCTCATACCCAGAGAAACTAATGTTACCATCTTTCTTTTTGGGCCCACATGTCTTAAAACATAACTTAGAACTACTGCCAGTGAAAACTTTCTTCCTTAAATATTTTTGACTCATATAAAACAATAATGTCTTAAGTCATTTCAATTTTTTCTACTCTTCTATCACCTAAGCCAAAACTTGAATGGTCTCTACGTAATGTATTTTCCTCTCATTTCTTTCCTTACGCAAATATATCCTGTTAGATATAGAAAACAAACTTGTGGTTATCAAAGGGAAGAGGGAAAGAGCGAGGAACAAATTAGGCTTATGGGATTAACAGATACAAACTGTTACATTTAAAATAGATAAGCAACAGGGATATACTGTATAGCACAGGGAATTATACCTGTTACCCGAAAACTGGGTTCGCCTCCTGGTAGGTGTCAAGCCAAAATATACAACCAAGCCAAGATCAGGAGAAGGAAGGATTTATTACTTGCAGCAAGTAAGGAGAACATGGGGGATCTTTCCCAAAACAGTGTTCCCCCGAACAGCAAAACTAGGGGAGTTTCAAGTTAAGGGTACATGTGTGTTCATGAAGGGGCTGGAGCAGAGGAGAATTCTGCATAGAATTGGGGGGAAGGTTAACCAGAGTCTAAGCTTTAGTTGATTGACGTCACAAGAGTCAGAAAAGGTCAATGTCATCATTCCTTAGGTTCTGACCAGGCTGAGGTCATAGCCTGTAGTTACCATACTCCACCTGGGTGGGGCCTTAGTTCCTGCAGAACTCAAAGATCTGTGTAAGATTGTTATGGACATCCCTTGAGGAGGACCTAGGACTGTTTTGTTGCTGAATTCTTGTTTCATGAATGCTTCTCATTTGTTCCTGCATTCCTTTTTTCCCTTAAGGTCATTATTTGCTGAGATCTGTTCAAGGGCAAGCATTGCGGCCAGGCTTAGATCACAAAATGGCCTCTCTTATGTCAAGAAAGTTGTGCCTGGTTCTCTTTTTCTGGGGACCCCCCCCAACCACCCTATCTGCTCACATACTCATTATTTTGTAATAACCTATAATGGAATGTAATCCACAAAAACACTAAATCACTGTCTGTACACCTGAAACTAACACAGTATTATAAAGCAACTAGACTTCAATAAAAACAAACAAATACATCCTGTTATCAGATTGCAGAAAGTTGTTTTCCCAGAGTGTCCTTTAGGTTAAGGTTGTTGGCTCCATTACCTTAGGCAAGATCATACCACTGAGGTTTAAAGCTGTGTTACCATGGAAACATCAAGATGTGGTAATCTGATACCACTACCTTATTCAAGGGTTATTGTTATCAGCCCTGAAAACTTGCCAGAATCTCTTTTTAATCCTTATCACTATATAATTAACTATACAAATAGGCCCAATCCTTTTCAAAAAAATCAAGGTGAAAATTTACATTAAATTCTTCAGGGCAAATCTGGTAGAGGATCAAATTAGCTAAACAAGCAGCTAATATTGCTGACCTTAAAATAATCTCCAGAAGAAAATGGAAGGAGAAGCCAAAGTTCCCTCTGTTTGGCCACCTCAGATCAGCTCCCCTCTCCCCAGTAATAATCTGGGGTGGGCAGGGAATGAGGAATGTGCATTTTAACAAGAATACAAGGTGATTCTGATGCACGTGCAGAAATATGGAATTATAACCTAACATTGAAAGAGAAAGCATTTTAGAACACAAGATAGAAGAAAAGTGTACACCCTCATTTATATCTCAGAAGACAGAATTTAAAGGCGGGGGCTTTTGGTACAATAAATCAAGTTATACTGTACAGAGAATATTAAATAGTCTAGTCATAGGGCTTCCCTGATGACACGGTGGTTGAGAATCTGCCTGCCAATGCAGGGGACACGGGTTCGAGCCCTGGTCTGGGAGGATCCCACATGCCGCAGAGCAACGGGGCCCGTGAGACACAACTACTGAGCCTGTGCGTCTGGAGCCTGTGCTCCGCAACAAGAGAGGCCGTGATAGTGAGAGGCCCGCGCACCGCGATGAAGAGTAGCCCCCGCTCGCCGCAACTAGAGAAAGCCCTCGCACAGAAACGAAGACCCAACACAGCCAAAAAAAAAAAAAAAAAATTCTAGTCATAAAGGACAAGATGTGAACAACAAAAAGAGAAAATCCTCTGCTCACTGTGGTGTCAGGCACCCCGCCCCCTCTTCCATTTTCTGCAGCCCCTGAGGGAAAAGGCTCCACAGCTCTGTGGTCACCACAGCTCAGAAGCACTAGAAGTCTTTGCAGTTATTTGAGACACTTAAGTGCACAAATAAGTTCCTCTAAGTCCCAAGTGGCAGCCAAGGCAGGAATTGCTTATTTATATACAGTAGAGGGACAGTCGAGGGTTTCACGTTTGGTCCATTTTCATGACAGTCTCTTCCCTTTCTAATTTAACTTCTGTGGACACAGTATTATGTAATTCCATTGTGAGTTAAGCTTGTAGCAATCTTGCAGTGAGCAGCATTTTTATAAGGCCCACGTTTTTTAAGAAATAGTCAATTTGTCTATTACATATACTTCTAGTTACCACACTTCTTTATCTGAACTTAAATTTCTAACATTTTGTCAGGAGGAGGGGTTGGGAGGAGCTAAATTGTGGAAGTGCCTTTTTTTGTCTTTAACACGTGCACTGATACATGAGAAACAAATGAAGGTCATAAGGCAAAGGAACTTCGTGACTAAGGAACTTGTAACTTCGTTACAAAGGTGCAAGCTAAAATTTAATTTTATAATTCTACTTTTAAAAAGTAAAGTTTATTTCATATTTTTAAAATAAATTTATTTATTTTTAATTTTTGGCTGCATTGGGTCTTCATTGCTACTTGTGGGCTTTCTCTAGTTGCAGCGAGCGGGGGCTACTCTTCGTTGCGGTGCGCGGACTCCTCACTATCACGGCCTCTCTTGTTGCGGAGCACGGGCTCTAGGCGCATCAGCTTCAGTAGTTGTGGCTCACGGGCTCTAGAGCACAGGCTCAGTAGTTGTGGCGCACAGGCTTAGTTGCTCTGTGGCATGTGGGATCTTCCCGGACCAGGGCTCGAAGCTGTGTCCCCTGCATTGGCAGGAGGATTCTTAACCACTGTGCCACCAGGGAAGCCCCCCTGCCCCTTTCCTTGATATGCCTCAATCCTGAGGGGAACAGGGTTGGGACAAGAAAACGAATGAAGTTTTGGGTAGAGAAATTAATCATGAACTCAGTAAGAGAACTCAGTTTTAAACCATGGCAATTAATTAATGTATAAGATGATGCAAAACTAATCAGAAAATACAAATTAACCTAACAATTTTGTTTTCTCTAGTCTAATGGATTTTGAAGCCATAAATGGAATCTGTTTACAAGATTTTTATTTCACAAGTGACTAAGCACTTGCAAATAAGCCACTCATTTGAAACCAGCTCAGTTTGTATTCAAACCGATTCACATTCTTGCATTTTATTTTAAACAAAGTTCTTTCAGTTCAACTCAAATATTTATTGAGTGCCTGGTATGTATAAGGCAATATTTTATCTGCTCCAGGGGCAGACCCTGGCTTCCAGGAACTCATAATCTACTTGGAGAGACAATACAGTCACAAATAACGAATGTGGAACAGTGGTCTAGAGCATATATTCTCAATAGAGGTGACATTACCACAAGGGGGTGAAAACTGGTTATGGGGGAGGTGAAAAAATCTTAGATATTACAAAGGTTTGTGGCTCTCCAAAAGGTCACAGTACATAGACAGATACATGGCATATCTTTGTTATTAAAATTTAATGGGGCAAGGGGAAGGAATTCGGGAGAAAATGTATAAAAAGGTTCCTTGGGGAAGCAATAATGAAAAAAGTTGAGTGTAAGGCAGGTGAATATGGTAGAGGACATTAGTGAAAGAGGAGAGGAGGCCTGTGGAGGCTGAGAAGTCTGAGGTGCAGGCACCGTTAAGAAAGAATAGAGCTTCCAAAAGTAGTTTTAGAGAGAATATTTCTGGTGGCAGATAGGGCTAACCAGGAACAATAAATAGGTGTCATCTCACACAGCAGCACTGGTCTGTGGGTAGTGGCTGCCTAAACACCATAAAAACAAGGATTCTAAAACCAGGATCAGCAGAAAAGAATGTGATCAGTTAATGATGTCTGCTATGAGCACAGAAGATGTAAAGTGGAAGTATGAATACCACAAAGTATCTCCTCTTTCTGGCAACCATAAGCACATAGCAGAGTCAGCAAAGTACAGGATATATTCAAGGAAAAGTAGGTACAGGTGAATGAATTCTTAAAGACCTCTCCTAATTTAAAACTCATAGGTCTAACAAAAAAGAAACAGACTCACACAGATACAGAGAACTAGTGGATACCAGTAGGGAGAGGGGACGGCGAGGGGGAAGGGGAGGGGGAGGGGCAAGATAGAGGTAGGGGATTAAGAGGTACAACTACGACGTATAAAATAAATAAGTTGCAAGGATGTATTGTACAGCACAAGGAATATAGCCAAGTTATTTTATAATAACTATAAATGGAGTATAGCCTTTAAAAATTGTGAATCACTATGTTGTACACCTGAAACTTATATAATATTGTACATCAACTATACCTCAATTTAAAAAAAAGTAGAGGGCTTCCCTGGTGGCGCAGTGGTTGAGAGTCCGCCTGCCGATGCGGGGGACGCGGGTTCGTGCCCCGGTCTGGGAGGATCCCACATGCCGCGGAGCGGCTGGGCCCGTGAGCCATGGCGGCTGAGCCTGCGCGTCCGGAGCCTGTGCTCTGCAACGGGAGAGGCCACAACAGTGAGAGGCCTGTGTACTGCAAAAAAAAAAAAAAAAAAAAAAAAAAAAAAAAGTAGAATTCAATACAGATTTTACCAAAACAACAAATGTAAAAGGGGAGGGAGAATTTTTATCATGTATAAATCCACAACCCTTCCCCTACATATCAGCATTACATATACTCTTAAAACAATTTTGTTAATAAAACACACATATAGAAAGTGCATAAAACACAAATGTGCATAATTATAATTCTACAAACACTTGTGTAATTACCACCGGGCAAGACAGAGAACATTGCTGGCACCCTAGAGGTACCCCATGTGTTTCCCTATCACACCTACTCCCTTCACGCAGAGGCAATATTACCCCAACGTTTAAGATAATCACTTCCTTATCTTGCCTAATAGTCTTACCACTCACCTTTGAATCCCTAAACAGTACGATTTAGTTTTGCCTGTTTTGAATTTTTAAAAATGGAATTATATATATTCTTCCACATGTTGCCTCTTTCACTTAACATTGTAAGATTACAAACAACTATGTATAAAATAAATAAGCAACAAGGATATATTGTGCAGCACAAGGAAATATAGCTACTATTTTGTAGTAACTTTAAATGGAGTACAACCTATAAAAATATTGAATTGCTATGTTGTACACCTGAAACTAACATAATATTGTCATATAATCAACTATACCTCAATAAATAAAATAATAAAAATTTAAAAATTCAATTAAAAAGAAAAGCATTGTAAGATTTATCCATGTTGTGTGTAGGTATGAGTTTCTCAAGGGTGTAGACCAGGAAGTGGAATTGCTGGCTCACAGGGCACTTCTTTAGCTTTATTAGATATAAATGCCAGACTCTTTCCAAGTTGAATATTGCAGCTTACTCTCCCGCCAGCAGGATGTGAAAGTTCCCATTGCTCCAACAAAAAATTGGTCATACTTTTAAATTTTGTCATTCTGGTAACTGTATAGATAGTATGATCTCAGGGTGGTTTTAGTTTGTATTTACCAAATTGCTACTAAAATTGAGCGCATTTTCATATGTCTATTGACCACTGAGATTTTTCTTTTGTCAAGTACCTGTTTAAATCTTTTGCCCACATTTAAAATTGTACTTATAGGAGTTTTTAAATAGATGTTGGATGAGACTTAATTTATTTGCTACGTGTGTTGCAATGATCTCTCTGATTCTGTGGCTTGTCTTTTTACTCTTTATGATGTCTTTCGATTAGCAGAAGTTTTTAATTTTAAAATATGCAAATATATCAATTTTTACCCTTTTTGGTGTATTGTTTAAGAAATCTCTCCCTTCACTGAAGCAATGGGGGGAGGCAAGGAGTGAATTGTTTTTAAATTTGGGCATAACATGGGACATTTTAATTTTTTTAATTAACATAAAATTCTGTAGGCTAGAGTTGTTATAGGATGATGTGCCTGAGTAATACGTTTTGTGAGGAGGAGAAGGAAGAGCTAAATCTTAAAAGATTCACACTGAGTGTCAATGAGCTTCGCAGAGGTAAAAAGACCTAGGAAGCCTTTTGTCTTCTCTATTCTTGTGTCCCCTTTCCCTTGACTATTTTCTCTGGAAGATATTCTTAATTCTGAGATATTTTCCTCCCACTTAACCCACCCCACATTTCATTAAACGAATGGAGGAACTGGAGGGAAATCCCATTTGCTGTGCTCCTTCCAGTGACAGGCACGGTAGAGGCTCTTCATACACACTGACTTATTTAACCATCACAAAGGCCCTGATAGGAAATGTAAGAGAATTTTGAAACTTTGCCAAAGTCACCAGCTATGAGGTGGTATCGTCGGCTATTGTAGTGTCAACTGGAAAAAAAAACCCAACATGAAATGAGAGCTGTGAGTTTCAGTTTTATTTGGGGACTTACTAAGGACTCTAGCCCAGGATACAGTCTCTCAAAGAGCTCTGAGGAACTGCTCCCAAGAGGTGAGGCGGGCAGGTCAGTATATATTTGTTGTTTTGGAGAAGGGTCACGTGCAATCAGACACACATCAGGTAGAAGGTTAGTCATGAGGAACAGGTATCTCAGTTAATGACGTTAGATCTTTTCTAAGTATGGGAAGATGTAAGAATCCAGGTTCATAAAAAAATTTCTCCTGAAATACTTCTAGCTATGTAAGGGCTTGTTTTTCCAGAGCACCGAGTGCCTTCACCGGAATTCCTTTCACGGTGAATTGTAGGTTAGTGGCTGCAGTGGCTAGTGACTTGATTCTTGTAGAACTGGGTGGTGGGCAACATTCTTTGTTTTACAGTAGAGTTGAGACTTGAACCCAGGGCTCATCTGGTTCCAAAGCCACTGCCCTTTCGAGTATCCTCCCAGCCTCCCAAATAAACCAGCCTGTTCTATACACCGCTAGTCCCTACCTGTGTCATAACTGATGTCTCCTGATGATTCAAGTTGTTCCCAAAAGTTAGGATATATTTCATAACAAGTCTTTTCTTCTAATCAGAGATTGAGTCAAACTAAAATAAGATTAGACTAGAAGCAGTCTTTTTAAAATAAAGATAAGACAGATACACCAGAAATACATCTACACGTGGAACAACTCCTCCGGAGCACCTACTGAACGCTGGCAGAAGACCTCAGACCTCCCAAAAGGCAAGGAACCCCCCACGTACCTGGTTAGGGCAAAAGAAAAAACTAAACAGAGACAAAAGGATAGGGACGGGTCCTGCACCAGCGGGAGAGAGCTGTGAAGGAGGAAAAGTGTCCACACACTAGGAAGCCCCTTCGCGGGTGGAGACTTCGGGAGGCGGAGTGGGGGAGCTTGGGAGCCGCGGAGGAGAGCACAGCAACAGGGGTGCGGAGGGCAAAGCGGACAGATTCCAGCGCAGAGGATCGGGGCCGACCGGCACTCACCAGCCGAGAGGCTTGTCTGCTCGCCCGCCGGGGCGGGTGGGGCTGGGAGCTGAGGCTCCGGCTTTTGTCGGAGCGCCGGGACAGGACTGAAGTTGGCGGCGTGAACACAGCCTGCAGGGCGTTGGTGCGCCGCGGCTGGCCTGGAGAGAGTCCGGGGAGGGGTCTGGACCTACCGAAGAGGCAAGAGACTTTTACGTCCCTCTTTGTTTCCTGGTGCACGAGGAGAGGGGATTAAGAACGCTGCTTGAGAGAGCTCCAGGGACGGGCGCAAGCCGCGGCTAAGAGTGCGGAGCCCAGAGACGGACATGGGACGCTAAGGCCGCTGCTGCCGCAGCCAGGAGGCCTGTGTGCGAACACAGGTCACTAGCCACACGCCCTTCCGGGGAGCCTGTGCAGCCCGCCACTGCCAGGGTCCCGGGATCCGGGGACGGCTCCCCCGGGAGAGCGCTCGGCTCGCCTCAGGCTGCAGCGTCACGCCGGCCTCTGCCGCTGCAGGCCCGCCCCGCACTCCGTGACCCTCCCTACCCCCCGGCCTGGGTGAGCCAGAGCCTCCGAATCAGCGGCTCCTTTAACCCCGTCCTGTCTGAGCAAAGAACAGACGCCCTCCGGCGACCCACACGCACAGGCGGGGCCAAATCTAAAGCTGAGCCCCTGGGAACTGTGAGAACAAAGAAGAGAAAGGGAAATCTCTCCCAGCAGCCTCAGAAGCAGCGGATTAAAGCTCCACAATCAACTTGATATACCCTGCATCTGTGGAATACTTGAATAGACAACGAATCATCCCAAATTAAGGAGCCCTGTGGCTGAAAGGCTCTTGGTGCTGCAGCCAGGAGTCAGTGCTGTGCCTCTGAGGTGGGAGAGCCAACTTCAGGACACTGGTCCACAAGAGGCCTCCCAGCTGCACATAATATCAAAAGCAAAAATCTCGGAGAGATCTCCATCTCAACACCAGCACCCAGCTTCACTCAACGACCAGCAAGCTACAGTGCTGGACATCCTATGCCAAACAACTAGCAAGACAGGAACACAACCCCACCCATTAGCAGAGAGGCTGCCCAAAATCATAATAAGTCTACAGACACCCCAAAACACACCACCAGACGTGGACCTGCCCACCAGAAAGACAAGATCCAGCCTCATCCACCAGAACACAGGCACTAGTACCCTCCACCAGGAAGCCTACACAACCCACTGAACCAACCTTAGCCACTGGGGACAGACACAAAAAACAACAGGAACTACGAACCTTCAGCCTGCAAAAAAGGAGACCCCAAACACAGTAAGATAAGCAAAATGAAAAGACAGAAAAACACACAGCAGATGAAGGAGCAAGATAAAAACCCACCAGACCTAACAAATGAAGAGGAAATAGGCAGTCTACCTGAAAAAGAATTCAGAATAATGATAGTAAGGTTGATCCGAAATCTTGGAGATAGAATGGACAATAGAATGGACAAATTGCAAGAATCAGTTAACAAGGACCTAGAAGAACTAAAGATGAAACAAGCAACGATGAACAACACAATAAATGAAATTAAAAGTACTCTAGATGGGATCAATAGCAGAATAACTGAGGCAGAAGAACGGATAAGTGACCTGGAAGATAAAATAGTGGAAATAACTACTGCAGAGCAGAATAAAGAAAAAAGAATGAAAAGAACTGAGGACAGTCTCAGAGATCTCTGGGACAACATTAAACGCACCAACATTCGAATTATAGGGGTTCCAGAAGAAGAAGAGAAAAAGAAAGGGACTGAGAAAATATTTGAAGAGATTATAGTTGAAAACTTCCCTAATATGGGAAAGGAAATAGTTAATCAAGTCCAGGAAGCACAGAGAGTCCCATACAGGAAAAATCCAAGGAGAAATACGCCAAGACACATATTAATCAAACTGTCAAAAATTAAATACAAAGAAAACATATTAAAAGCAGCAAGGGAAAAACAACAAATAACACACAAGGGAATCCCCATAAGGTTAACAGCTGATCTTTCAGCAGAAACTCTGCAAGCCAGAAGGGAGTGGCAGGACATATTGAAAGTGATGAAGGAGAAAAACCTGCAACCAAGATTACTCTACCCAGCAAGGATCTCATTCAGATTTGATGGAGAAATTAAAACCTTTACAGACAAGCAAAAGCTGAGAGAGTTCAGCACCACCAAACCAGCTCTACAACAACTGCTAAAGGAACTTGTCTAGGCAAGAAACACAAAAGAAGGAAAGGACCTACAATAACGAACCCAAAACAATTAAGAAAATGGGAATAGGAACACACATATCGATAATTACCTTAAATGTAAATGGACTAAATGCTCCCACCAAAAGACACAGATTGGCTGAATGGATACAAAAACAAGACCCATATATTTGCTGTCTACAAGAGACCCACTTCAGACCTAGAGACACATACAGACTGAAAGTAAGGGGATGGAAAAAGGTATTTCATGCAAATGGAAACCAAAAGAAAGCTGGAGTAGCAATTCTCATATCAGACAAAATAGACTTTAAAACAAAGACGATTAGAAGAGACAAAGAAGGACACTACATAATGATCAAGGGATTGATCCAAGAGGAAGATATAACAATTGTAAATATTTATGCACCCAACATAGGGGCACCTCAATACATAAGGCAAATACTGACAACCATAAAAGGGGAAATCGACAGTAACACATTCATAGTAGGGGATTTTAACACCCCACTTTCACCAATGGACAGATCATCCAAAATGAAAATAAATAAGGAAACACAAGCTTTAAATGATACATTAAACGAGATGGAGTTAATTGATATTTATAGGACATTCCATCCAAAAACAACAGAATACACATTTTTCTCAAGTGCTCATGGAACATTCTCCAGGATAGATCATATCTTGGGCCACAAATCCAGCCTTGGTAAATTTAAGAAAATTGAAATTGTATCAAGTATCTTTTCTGACCACAACGCCATGAGACTAGATATCAATTACAGGAAAAGATCTGTAAAAAATACAAACACATGGAGGCTAAACAATACACTACTTAATAATGAAGTGATCACTGAAGAAATCAAAGAGGAAATCAAAAAATACCTAGAAACAAATGACAATGGAGACACAACGACCCAAAACCTGTGGGATGCAGCAAAAGCAGTTCTAAGGGGGAAGTTTATAGCAATACAAGCCCACCTTAAGAAGCAGGAAACATCTCGAATAAACAACCTAACCTTGCACCTCAAGCAATTGGAGAAAGAAGAACAAAAAAACCCGAAAGCTAGCAGAAGGAAAGAAATCATAAAAATCAGATCAGAAATAAATGAAAAAGAAATGAAGGAAACAATAGCAAAGATCAATAAAACTAAAAGCTGGTTCTTTGAGAAGATAAACAAAATAGATAAACCACTAGCCAGACTCATCAAGAAAAAAAGGGAGAAGACTCAAATCATTAGAATTAGAAATGAAAAAGGAGAGGTAACAACTGACACTGCAGAAATAAAAGAGATCATGAGAGATTACTACAAGCAACTCTATGCCAATAAAATGGACAATCTGGAAGAAATGGACAAATTCTTAGAAATGCACAACCTGCCAAGACTGAACCAGGAAGAAATAGAAAATATGAACAGACCAATCACAAGCACTGAAATTGAAACTGTGATTAAAAATCTTCCAACAAAGAAAAACCCAGGACCAGATGGCTTCACAGGCGAATTCTATCAAACATTTAGAGAAGAGCTAACACCTATCCTTCTGAAACTCTTCCAAAATATAGCAGAGGGAGGAAAACTCCCAAACTCCTTCTACGAGGCCACCATCACCTTGATACCAAAACCAGACAAGGATGTCACAAAGAAAGAAAACTACAGGCCAATATCACTGATGAACATAGATGCAAAAATCCTCAACAAAATACTAGCAAACAGAATCCAACAGCACATTAAAAGGATCATACACCATGATCAAGTGGGGTTTATTCCAGGAATGCAAGGATTCTTCAATATACGCAAATCTATCAGTGTGATAAACCATATTAACAAACTGAAGGAGAAAAACCATATGATCATCTCAATAGATGCAGAGAAAGCTTTTGACAAAATTCAACACCCATTTATGATAAAAACCCTGCAGAAAGTAGGCATAGAGGGAACTTTCCTCAACATAATAAAGGCCATATATGACAAGCCCACAGCAAACATCATCCTCAATGGTGAAAAACTGAAAGCATTTCCACTAAGATCAGGAACAAGACAAGGTTGCCCACTCTCACCACTCTTATTCAACATAGTTTTGGAAGTTTTAGCCACAGCAATCAGAGAAGAAAAGGAAATAAAAGGAATCCAAATCGGAAAAGAAGAAGTAAAGCTATCACTGTTTGCAGATGACATGATCCTGTACATAGAGAACCCTAAAGATGCTACCAGAAAACTACTAGAGCTAATCAATGAATTTGGTAAAGTGGCAGGATACAAAATTAATGCACAGAAATCTCTGGCATTCCTATATACTAATGATGAAAAATCTGAAAGTGAAATCAAGAAAACACTCCCATTTACCATTGCAACAAAAAGAATAAAATATCTAGGAATAAACCTACCTAAGGAGACAAAAGATCTGTATGCAGAAAATTATAAGACACTGATGAAAGAAATTAAAGATGATACAAATAGATGGAGAGATATACCATGTTCTTGGATTGGAAGAATCAACATTGTGAAAATGACTCTACTACCCAAAGCAATCTATAGATTCAATGCAATCCCTATCAAACTACCACTGGCATTTTTCACAGAACTAGAACAAAAAATTTCACAATTTGTATGGAAACACAAAAGACCCCGAATAGCCAAAGCAATCTTGAGAAGAAAAGAAGGAACTGGAGGAATCAGGCTCCCAGACTTCAGACTATACTACAAAGCTACAGTTATCAAGACGGTATGGTACTGGCACAAAAACAGAAAGATAGATCAATGGAACAGGATAGAAAGCCCAGAGATAAACCCACGCACATATGGTCACCTTATCTTTGACAAAGGAGGCAGAAATGTACAGTGGAGAAAGGATAGCCTATTCAATAAGTGGTGCTGGGAAAACTGGACAGCTACATGTAAAAGTATGAGATTAGATCACTCCTTAACACCATACACAAAAATAAGCTCAAAATGGATTAAAGACCTAAATGTAAGGCCAGAAACTATCAAACTCTTAGAGGAAAACATAGGCAGAACACTCTATGACATAAATCACAGCAAGGTCCTTTTTGACCCACCTCCTAGAGAAATGGAAATAAAAACAAAAGTAAACAAATGGGACCTAATGAAACTTAAAAGCTTTTGCACAGCAAAAGAAACCATAAAGAAGACCAAAAGACAACCCTCAGAATGGGAGAAAATATTTGCAAATGAAGCAACGGACAAAGGATTAATCTCCAGAATTTATAAGCAGCTCATGCAGCTTAATAACAAAAAAACAAACAACCCAATCCAAAAATGGGCAGAAGACCTAAATAGACATTTCTCCAAAGAAGATATACAGAGTGCCAACAAACACATGAAAGAATGCTCAACATCACTAATCATTAGAGAAATGCAAATCAAAACTACAATGAGATATCATCTCACACCAGTCAGAATGGCCATCATCAAAAAGTCTAGAAACAATAAATGCTGGAGAGGGTGTGGAGAAAAGGGAACCCTCTTACACTGTTGGTGGGAATGTAAATTGATACAGCCACTGTGGAGAACAGTATGGAGGTTCCTTAAAAAGCTACAAATAGAACTACCATATGACCCAGCAATCCCACTACTGGGCATATACCCTGAGAAAACCATAATTCAAAAAGAGTCATGTACCAAAATGTTCATTGCAGCTCTATTTACAATAGCCCAGAGATGGAAACAACCTAAGTGTCCATCATCGGATGAATGGATAAAGAAGATGTGGCACATATATACAATGGAATATTACTCAGCCATAAAAAGAGACGAAATTGAGCTATTTGTAATGAGGTGGATAGACCTAGAGTCTGTCATACAGAGTGAAGTAAGTCAGAAAGAGAGAGACAAATACCGTATGCTAACACATATATATGGAATTTAAAAAAAAATGTCATGAAAAACCTAGGGGTGAAACAGGAATAAAGACACAGACTTACTAGAGAATGGACTTGAGGCTATGGGGAGGGGGAAGGGTAAACGGTGACAAAGCGATAAAGAGGCATGGACCTATATACACTACCAAAAGTAAGGTAGCTAGCTAGTGGGAAGCAGCCGCATAGCACAGGGAGATCAGCTCGGTGCTTTGTGACCGCCTGGAGGGGTGGGATAGGGAGGGTGGGAGGGAGGGAGACGCAAGCGGGAAGAGATATGGGAATATATGTATATATATAACTGATTCATTTTGTTGTGAAGCTGAAACTAACACACCATTGTAAAGCAATTATACTCCAATAAAGATGTTAAAAAAAATAAATAAATAAATAAAAATAAAATAAAGATAAAAAAGTAGCAGTCTCTCATTACCACTTTGTGGGAAGATTTGCGGTTTCTCAAAATTCAATAGTATCAGTAAGTTTGGGGTTTTCAAATGGTGTGGGGTTGACCACTAGGGCCAGAGTTTCAATGTTGCATTTGTTTTCCAGAAAAGGAGCTCAGCATAAAATGCAGCTAATAGTGAGGTTTTGTTTGGGTTTTTTGCATAATAAAAGTCGTAACTGAGCAACATTAACTACAGACACTCCTCCCCATAAATCCATGGAGACTCTGTGAAAAGCATTTCAGAGAAATCCAAACCCCAAGTAGTCTTTGGCAAGGGGTAATTTGCCATGATGGTAGTTAAATAAGGAGAATATTGAGTAGCTGACTACAAAGAAGCATCTGAAAATGAAAATAGCTGTGGCTGAAGTCCCTCAATGGAAAGTGTATATAAAATTTCTCACACGTGGCAGCCCACACTGGTCTCTTCTTTTTATGAGACAAATTTGACAGTGCATACCAGGGAGCTTAAATCATACCCTTTTGGCCTCATAATCCCACTCCTGAGAATTTATCTCAAGGAAATAAGTCATAAAGAATAAGGAAGACTGTACATATTTTCATAACAGCATTATTTATAATTAGCAGAAAACTGGAAACAGCCTAATTTTACAATAATAAAGGAAAGGCTTAGTACATTTTGGTATCTTAATTCTTTGGAATATCATGCAGCTATTAAGAATATCATCCTACTGTACAAACAAGAAAAAGGATAAGCATAGAATACAGAATGCAAATACGCAGAAGTTATAGACATGCAGAAATACACATGTTGATAAAGAGTAGGAGGTGACACAAAGAGATGAAACTAAGTATGTTAGCACAGTGAGATGACAAGTTTTAAACGTTAAAATTTTCTTTTGTGGGGCTTCCCTGGTGGCTCAGTGGTTGGGAGTCCGCCTGCCGATGCAGGGGGCGCTGAGCCTGCGCGTCCGGAGCCTGTGCTCCGCAACGGGAGAGGCCACAACAATGAGAGGCCCGCGTGCTGCAAAAAAATAAAATAAAATAAATTCTTTTGTAATGACCGTATTTAGTTTTTAGGGATTTTTTCCCCCTGTTTTATCTGCTGCAACTTATATAGAATCATATTTCCTAATTATTGTTGGATCAGAAGATTATTCTACAAAGGACACATGGGGAACATTCTAGCCAAGTGTGAAATATAGAGAGAATTACTAATTTACAAATACTAATGCTATTGTTTTAATTTGCAGTGAAGGGAATTTGGCTACAAAGCAGGTTGTGTTCCTTCAGAGACCAGTTATGTGGAATTCAGCCACTCAAACACCGGAAGTGAGTAAAATTGATGCTTTATGAACTAAATGTTACACTGAAGCATTTAAGCCTTAAACTCTCTTTGTAATTCTAAATGGTGAACAGATGAGGAAGTGTGGAGTTGATAAGGAGACAGTCTTCTGAACCAGCATATAACAAGGGAAATGTGCCGGCAAACGGGCATGTGAGACAGTTCTGAAGGGGATCAGAATATTACTCTAAAATATGCCACTTGGGCATAAGGGTTACTATTTTGAGCTAAAGGCAATTAAAAAACAGCAGACACAGGAGGACCTCTCTACCCTCTCCCTTTCTGACAAAAGCAGAGCATAAATTTCCCTTTTAAAAGGTGACAGAAATTTCCATTTGTAAAGTTGCCTCCCTCTCCTGTACCAGAGATGACTCTTATCACTGGAAACAACACAGACTGTAGTCCCCACAAACAAACCTTACTAAAGCCTTCTTTTCCCTTAGTTTCCCCAAATACTTGCCTTCCCACAATCTACTGCCCCTAGAAGCCCAAACCCCTTTTCCTTTGTCTAGTCACTTCACCACAATTTATCACCCCTTGTAAAATGATATATAATCTCCCGGTCTAACTGCCTGTTTGGGTTTTCACTTCTCTGTGCAGCCCCCATGTGCATCCAAAACAAATCTTTTCTCCTATTAATCTTTTTTTTTAGTTTAATTTGCTGGTCTGAGAGACTGAACATAAGAGGATAGAGGAAAAGTTTTTTCCTCTCCACAGTTATAAGCCTTATAAGTGAATGTGCATGATATCTGTGTGATCTTGTCTATCTTGACTTCTGACAGCACTTTGGTATTGTCTCCTCAAGGTCATAATTTTTCAGCCCTTTGCTGAAGGGCTCTACTGAGCCTCAAGTCACCTTATCCTTAATAGACCCCTACTAGATGCACACCGAGAATAGTATCATTGAATGAAGCAATCTGTGCATTAATTAATTAAAGCATAACCTTCAAAACAGGAAGTTTGCAAATAGACCAGAAAATTATTTGAAGTGATTCTTTTTCTGTATATCAAGAAAATATTGTTTTAGAAAACTTTAAAGTTTTCTAAACTAGCAAAGCTAGACTGACAGTGTATGTAATGCAGCCATGCTACGTTGTCTCACATTAATTTTGGAAAGACTCTAGCTGGTTCCATAGGTAAGCAGGTAGAGAGGTGGAAAGGTGGATAGGATATTCCTCCCATGGGAGGAGAGCAGAATGATCAAGTACACAGATTTTAGAAAGACTGAATTAGAGCCCACAGGTGAGCAGGGCCTCCCAACCCCGGTGAGAGTAGCTCAAGTTCACGAGTTCATTAAGAAATATTCGGTTAAGAAGAAGCAAGGTGGATCTATGTAAAGAATGGCCAGAAAAGGTTTTCATTCTTCTTTCTCCTTCCCCAAAGCAACTTCTCACCATGATACAGCCTTTTCTTTTCTCTTTTTTTTTTTTTTTAAATATTCTGCAAACAGCCATCATTTTTGAGAAAGATCAACAGAATTCACAGCCTCATGGGATTTTGACTAACTGAGGGCCCTGGAATTGGTGTTTGTGAAGATGTAAGACCCAAATTCAGCTGCTTCATGGTCTCCCTTCTTAGGGTTAGATATCAGTTCTCTGATTCCCTGAAAATATTTGAGCTTTTTTTGTTTAACTTTAAATACCATTCAGTAGTCTAGTGGTAGCTTTTCTTTGGGTAATCTTTATATTTATATCCATTGTAATATAAAATTTCTGGCTCATTTATATAATAGTAAGGAAGTACATAAATGGTCAGTTTTCATCAATGAGAAGCCCAGGACTAATATATTTTATAGCTTAGAATTCTACTTCTAAACGGATTTACTATTTCTTCCTTTGATAAATCTTTAATTTTCCTAGCAGGAAATCTCAGGATATTGAGATTATTTCAAGGCAGAACATGTAGGTGGTTCAGTCTGGAGTTGAAGTATGTAATAGCTATAATAGAAAACCAATTTGTAAATTCTTTTAATTCTCTCTAGTGGAAATAATTTGTTATTTTATCTCGAGAAGGTAGTAGGCTATCAGTATTGCCATAGAGTTAATTTAGCTATCTCATATATATTTTGTGAAAGTTATACATTTATAACATGTCTTGAAAAAAATTTTTATGTAGTTGTACGTCTGTAATGGCACTATTCTTTGCTTGTACCTTGAAATCAGCTGTTGTTTGGGAGGGGCTGATAAGGGATTGCTTCATTTATAAAGGTTTTCAAAGAATTATTTCAAAGGTGTTTAGTTCTTTTTTATTTTTTTATTATTTATTTATTTATTTAAAGATTTATTTATTTAGTTATTTGGCTGAACCGGCTCTTATGCGGCAGATGGGCTGCTTAGTTGCTCCTTAGTTGAACTCTTAGTTGCGGCATGCATGCGGGATCCAGTTCCCTGACCAGGGATCGAACCCGGGCTCCCTGCATTGGGAGCGTGGAGTCTTATCCACTGCGCCACCAGGGAAGTCCCTAGTTCTTTTTTAAAAACATAAATTATTTTATTTTATTTTTGGTTGCCTTGGGCGCGCAGGCTTTTCTCTGGTTGTGGCGAGTGGGGGCTTCTCTTGTTGCGGAGTACAGGTTCTAGGCGCGCAGGTTTCAGTAGTTGTGGCTCATGGGCTCTAGAGCGCAGGCTCAGTAGTTGTGGCGCACGGGCTTAGTTGCTCCGCAGAAGGTGGGATCTTTCTGGCAGGGATCGAACCCGTGTCCCCTGCATTGGCAGACAGATGTCTAACCACTGTGCCACCAGGGAAGCCCAAAGGTGTTTAGTTCTAAAAACCAGTTGGTGGAAATTTGAGACAATTACAAACATTGCCCTAGGATCGTTAATGAGTTTTCAGTAAAATGATAAATTTCACGGGCTGGTAGAAACTGATCTAGGGTTTAACCCTTGAAAAAAAGAGTTCTCTCTTTTACTGAGATTAATGTCAAGCTATATAAGACTTTTTGTAGTCAGTTGCACTCAACATAGAACAGTACTTTTATGTTAAGCAAAGCCATTTCATGCCTCTGTATAGGGGAGGGAATTGAGAATCACATGATGAAGAAAGCATATTGTTGGAATTTTTTCTTCTGAAGTTATAAAGACCTTTACGTTTGGAATTTGTTTATAGTCCACAAATATGTTTTTATACAATATTCTAGATAGCTTGAGAATTTTTTTAAATATGGAAAATATCAATTCAAAATATTTATACTCCCAATTACTGCCTCAATTTTCTTTAAGCTATTGAAAGATAGTTTGTTTTAGGAAAATTAGAAAAATTTTAGAAAAAAATTAATAGGAGAAAGTCTTCTGAACTGGAGCTAAGCAAAGAGTTCTTACACATGACACCAAAAGCATAATTCATTTTAAAAAATTGATAAATTAGACCTTATCAAAATTTAAAACTTCTGCTCTGTGAATAACACTAAGAAAATAATAGAAAAGCCACAGACTGGGAGGAAAAAAAACCTTTGCAAATCACGTGTATGACAAAGGACTTGTATCCAGAAGGTATCAAGAACTCTCAAAACTTAAAAAATAAATAAACAACGCAGGTAAAAAATAGTTAAAAGTCTTGGACATCTAACCAATGAGGATATGTAGATGAGAAATAAGCACATAAAAAAACATTTAAATCATTAGTCATTAAGGGAAATGCAAATGAAAACCATGATGAGGCACTACCATACATCTACTAGAATGACTAAGATTAAAAACTATTGACAACACTAAGAACTAGCAAGGATGAGGAGCAATCAGAACTATCAAACGCTGCTGGTGGGGATGCAAAATGGTGCACCCACTCCGGAAAAGAGTTTGGCAGCTTCTCATGGGGTTAAACATACACTTACATACGACCACCAATCCCACTCTTGGGCATTGACCCTAGAGAAATAAAAATTTTCGTTCACACAAAAAGCTACACATAAATGTTTATATGTTCTATTCATAATCTCCAAAAACTGGAAAAAATCCAAATGTGTTCAGCAGGTGTCTGGATAAACGGCTGTGGTACTTCCATACAATAAAATACTACTCAGAAATAAAAACAAATGCACTCCTCGTATGCACAATGGCGTGGATTAATCTCAAAAAGCATGCTGATTAAAAGAAGCCAGTCTCAGGGAGTTCCCTGGTGGTCCAGTGGTTAGGTCTTGGCACTTTCACTGACGGGGCCTGGGTTCAATCCCTGGTTGGGGAGCTAACATCCTGCAAGCTGCATGGCGCAGCCAAAAAAAAAAAAAAAAAAAAGCCAGTCTCAAAAGGTTATAGACTGTACTATTTTTTTTTTTTAATTTATTTAGTTATTTATTTTTGGCTGCATTGGGTCTTTGTTGCTGCATGCGGGCTTTCTCTAGGTGTGGCGAGCAGGGGCTACTCGTCATTGTGGTGCGTGGGCTTCTCATTGCAGTGGTTTCTCTTGCTGCAGAGCACGGGCTCTAGGAGCTTGGGCTTCAGTAGTTGCAGCACGCGGGTTCAGTAGTTGCAGCACTTGGGCCCTAGAGCGCATGGACTTCAGTAGTTGCGGTGTGTGGGCTCAGTAGTTGTGGCTCGCGGACTCTGGAGAACAGGCTCAGTAGTTGTGGTGCATGGGCTTAGTTGCTCCGAGGCATGTGGGATCTTCCAAAACCAGGGATCGAATCCATGTCCCCTGTATTGGCAGGCAGACTCTCAACCACTGCACCACTAGGGAAGTCCCTGTGCTATTCTATTTATATGACATCCTCAAAAAGACAGAACTGTACTGTGGATAACAGATCATGGCTTGCCAGGGATTTGGGGTTTGGGGAAGGGTGTGATAAAGGGATAGCATGGGGGGTTTTGTGCGGGATAATAGAACTGTTCTGTGTCCTGATTGTGATTTGTACACAAATTTATACACATGTATTAAAATTCATAGAACTTTACACTTTTACATATTTACTTTTAAATTTAAAATTTAAAAGATTGTATGCTTTATAATTTTTTTAATTTAAAAATAAAATAAAAATGTTATGAAAGATTGCATGCTTTATAAATCACATAGGCTATATTTTTTATACCTTTGTCCTTCAGTAAAAACTCTCCTTGGAAAATGGAATTTTTATGAAGTATAATGAGATTGTTAACCTCCATTTCCTCTACATGAGGCTCTGTAGTATAAATAAAGCAAGGTTCTTTTTTTCTTTTTGGGTGGAGGGGGACTGTCACTGTTGTGGCCTCTCCTGTTGCGGAGCACAGGCTCCGGACGCGCATGTGGGATCTTCCCAGACCGGTGCACGAACCCGCATCCCCTACATCGACAGGCGGACTCTCAACCACTGCGCCACCAGGGAAGCCCCGAAAGCAAGGTTCTTTTTATCTTGCTCTTCCTTTTATCTATTTAAAAAATTTTTTCTTTATTTTGGGGGGAGGGCTCTTGATAGACTCAAGGAAGTGATTGCTACGCTAAGCAGGGTAAGAGACTCTGACCAGGATTTTACCTCCATCTATTAAATGTTCTCAATTTTTCTTCCAAGATCTTCTTTCTTAACTTTTCTGTTTCTTTGAAGACTCAAGTAAAAAACTCATCAGATTTTTCTATTACCTAAAAATCTTTATTTCAGTTAAATTCTTCAGCCCATTTCCCTTTGATAATTATTTATAAGAAACAACAGGTCATTTAAAAGTATTTAATTTCCACTGACTCAGAGTAGGGTTTCCATCCAGTGGTGTTCTTAGGGGTAGACAACAAACCATGAAAGGGATTCCAGGGGATGGGTGTGTGTGTGTGTGTGTGTGTGTGTGTGTGTGTGTACAAACAGCTTCTGCCAGGCTGTCCAAGCCTCCGTGTCCTCATCTGCAAAATGGACAATGTTAGTACCTACCACAGGGTTGGGAGGAGGATTCAGTTAGAAAACACGTAGGGGGCTGGGCACAGCACCTGGTCACATGGAATGTTGCTTTTTTTTTCATAGGAATGTTTTTCTTTCAATACTAGATGATTAAACACTAACTCTATGGAGAAACTGAAGAAAAAATCCAGAAACTCCTAATGACCCTCCATTTTCTCCAGCTAAAAATTACCTTCAGCTAATATGTAGGAATGTAGTGCATTGATGCTTTTTGACGTTCAAAAAAACACACATGAACATATATATATATGTTCATATTTATATATATATATATATATAAAGCAAATATGGCAAAATATTAACAAGTTTTGAACTAGGTAGTAGGTTCATTGTAGTATCCTTTAAACTTTCTGTATATTTGAAATTTTTCATAATTGGAAAGTTGGGAAAAATTAAGCTAAAAAGCATTAGTTGCCAACAATTTTTTTCTGTTAGTTATTAAGTGGTAACTAATTAGTTACTAAGATGCTATGCCAAAGAGACCAATTAGAATGATTTAAATACAACAGAAGGGTCTCTCTCATAATTATCTAAAGATGGGCAGGCAATCCAGGGTGGGCAAAGCTCTGCCTCATGACTGGTCAGCTCTGCCACCCTCAACATTTGGCTTCTGCCTCTGGACCCAGGACTGCTTCTTCACTCATTGCTGTGTCCAGCCAGCAAGAAGTAGGAAATTCCAGGCATGCTTCTAAGGCACTGACCCCCAAGTCACAGACATATTTCTTCTCACATCCCATTGGCCTGAACTTTATGTCACCACAAGCATCTGCAAGGGAGGCTGGGAAATGTAATTGGGGCAACCATGTGCTGGTACCATAGTGAAATACTACATGCCCAGCTAAAAATTGCAAGGCATTGGTGGTGAGGTGGGTGCAGAGTTCTGTTATTAAAAGAAAGAGAGAATAGACCCTGGGAGACAGGAGTTAAATTTAAATGGTTCCAATTTACATTTGTTTTTCTCCTTTAGAGAAGTTTTGCATTCCAATTATTTTCTTATCTTTAAAATGTATCTCAAAACGAATGATTTCAAGTGGTAAAGACTTCTTGGGCACATCTATTGAATCATTTCTCTAATACAAACCCAGAAGTGAAGGAGCTACAGTCACAGAAATGTTCTGAATTAGATCTTTTGAAGGTAACTATAAATAAAATCACATGGGGACTTCCCTGGTGGCACAGTGGTTAAGAGGCCGCCTGCCAATGCAGGGGACCTGGGTTCGAGCCCTGGTCCGGGAAGATCCCACATGCCGCAGAGCAACTAAGCCCGTACGCCACAACTGCTGAGCCTGTGCTCTAGAGCCCGCGAGCAACAACTACTGAGCCCATGTGCCACAGCTACTGAAGCTTGTGTGCCTAGAACCTGTGCTCTGAAACAGGAGAAGTCACTGCAGTGAGGGGCCCGCTCACCGCAACAAAGAGTAGCCCCCCCCAGACACAGCTAGAGAAGGCCTGTGTGCAGCAACAAAGACCCAACGCAGCCAAAGATAAATAAATTCATAAATTAAAATAATAATAATAAAAAAATAAAATCACATGAATACTAAGAAATATTTAACATACACACTAACTTCTTTCCTTACTGCATGGTAAGATAATTATTTAATCAAACTTTGTTCTTACTTTTCCAGTCATTTGAAATTATTGGAAAGTCATAGGGTCATATTTCATTCACTAGCTGTTAGTATCCTCAATTGAAGTCTATGTGAAATCTAATTTGGTGCCAGTATAAATAGAAGATGTCAGGTGCCTCAAAGAACATCATGTATAGATAAAAATGAAAGCATTTTGCTGTTATCATTAATGAAGTCCTTCATCTAGGGAATGCTTTTCACTCAAAGCAAATGGGCTTCTTACTGGTGTGGGCAGAAGGGGCGAGGGCTCAACCGCAGCCACACGGCAGTGTTCAGGCTGGAGAGCAGCCCTCTTCTGGGCCACCCACACTTGTTTCCACATGACTTACTGGTGACCCTTGGGGTGTAAGGGACAGAAACCCTGCTCAGATTAGCCTCTGTCCATAAGGGAATTTATTGGCTTCTAGGTGGGAAGGATTCTGGCATAGCTCATAATATCAAAAAGAGAGCTACCAAAAACAGTGCCTCAGGGACTGATTCCAGAGATTCAACAGCCCCAGGATGTTCTGTTTGTTTCAACTTCTACGTATGTATGTGCAGAGGGCTTCTTATGAGGTGAGTATGGCCACCTCATCAAAAAGAAAGAACTCTTGAAATAACTCAGACAGAGAAAGACAAATACTGTATGTTATCACTTATATGTGGAATCTAAAAAATAAAACAAACAAATGAATATAACAAAAAGAAGCACACTCACAGATATAAAGAACAAACCAGTGGTTACCAGAGGGGAGAGGAAAGGAGGGGGAGGGGCAGGATAGGGGTAGGGGGTTAAGAGGTACAAACTACTATGTATAAAATGTATATATAAAATATGTATGTATGTATGTATAAAATAAATAAGCTACAAGGATATATTGTACAGCACAGGGAATATAGCCAATATTTTATAATGACTTTAAATAGAGTATAATCTATAAAAATATTGAATCACTGTTGTACACCTGAAACTAATATAATATTGTAAATCAATTATACTTCAATTTTTAGAAAGAACTTCTTTATCCTAGAGTCAATATAGCAATCCCAGGGAAGGACTCTGATTGGATCTGATTGGGTCACATGCCCACACTGCAGTAGAGAGGAAGGTGGATAGGAAAGCTAGCTGGAAAGATGGTTGTCCACGACACCTTTTTCCCTTCCCAGGTTTGAATGATTTTGACAGCCCCAAGCTTGGATGACTCAGGAACATATTCTGTGAGCAAGAAGG
This sequence comes from Lagenorhynchus albirostris, assembly GCF_949774975.1. Lineage (NCBI taxonomy): Eukaryota > Metazoa > Chordata > Mammalia > Artiodactyla > Delphinidae > Lagenorhynchus > Lagenorhynchus albirostris. The sequence continues at coordinate 37,703,209 of NC_083100.1, forward strand.
GTTGGGGTTTCTCTGCATGATTCAAAAGCTCGGACTCTTCTAACTGGTACTGGAGTCACACTCAGTCTTACAGTGGCTTCCTATTCCTCTTTCAACCCTGAGACACACAAGGAAGAGAAATCTTGAATGTCCACTCCATGTTTTTATTACTTTATAAACCATATTTTTTAGCTACTCTTCCACTCTATCCATCATAACACTGTCCAAGACAATGCAAAGTCTTACAATTGCTGGTGTAATTCTCACTTTGTTCTTTTACTTTTGTTTTTAAGATGTCAACAGTGGAAAATGAAAGATACATTGGTAGGACAGCCTAACTGAGACTGGTTTGTCACTGAGTCTCGTGTATTTGAAATGGGTCATTCATTTTTAGTAAATGAGGATGATTCTCAGAAGTTGATTGATTTTATCAAAGGGTAGCATTAGATCTGCATGCAACTCTTGGTAGAATCTGCTCTCATTCTACAGTGAAAATATCAGAAGAAAGTGAGACCCTATATGAATAAGTCTGGCAATGTTGCATGAAAAATCTCTTTATTGACATAGTGAAATACTCAAAATATAGTGAGTGTTAAGTGCAAAAGTGAGCTAGCTGTACACATCCATGTGTGCATATGCAAATACATAGTAAAACATGCCAAATTTAAACAGTGGTATCTCTGTGAGATGGGATTGTGGGTGGGTTTTGCTTTTTTCTTTATTTTTGCCTGGTTTTCTACACTGAGCATGTACTATTTTTGTAATTGGAAACTTTTATTTGAGAAACATACAAATCTTTGACCACAAATCTACTCATATTTTTGCAGAGCAGATAATGTGAAAAAAATAAGGTAAGACACTCCGGCTCTAGTTCAAAGCCAGCTACTCTCTGACCTTGGACAAATACCATCTTCCTTCTGGGTCTTACCTCTGTACAATGAGGGATTAAAGTAGATGATCTCCAAGGACTTGGTCATGTTTCAGTCTCCTACACTCTAAGTTATAAGAACATTGCAATTTGGTTTGTTGGAAAAGCTATTATTTCATGTAGAGTGAGGGAGGCGACATCATTGCTGAACATGTATTTATTAAAAGTCACTTGGTAAAAAAACAAAAGAGTTTGTTCTGAAATCTTTTATAGAGTTAGGTATTTTGTCATCTTCTAATATTTAAATTCTGGTGGCTGTTTACTTATTAATACTTATTTAAAAGTAAATTACTGTCACTATCTTATTTAATACCCAATTTTTATTAAGAAAATTCGCATTGAGTATGTGAGAGCTGGCCTCTATTGGCTGATGTACAAGAAGGAATTTATTGCAAAATTCACCTTTGGCCCTGGGGCTGGTGAAAAAGGAAAGATCCAGGCTGCCAAGTGCTCCCAGGCTCCCCCTCCTTCCCATTTCATTCAGTCAACAGGAGAGGTCATTCAGGAGTGAAAGCATCCTTTGTGCCTGTGGGAAAGGAGCCAGTAGCTAGGCTTGAGAAAGGAGCAGTACCGGTCAGCCCCGCCTGCAGCCAAAAGGCTATATCCTCACTGACCAGCGTCCCAATGCCAGGGAGAACGAGACATTCTCAAATCCTCTACCCTGAGAGTAAGTCTGTCAGGTTCCACTGCTTGTATTAAATTCAGTACATTTGGTGAATGGGAATAAAAAGCGAAAAGATTTGAGATCTGAGACTTGCACTTGATGAATGCAAATGAAAATGTCCCTACCATCAAGCTATGTCTGACTTGGGCTGTGAGAGTGGGCCTTTATTGAGGCAGGACCCACTGCAGACTTGTTCCTTTCAACTTGTCCAAGGACTCCAGTAACTCAGCCAAGAAAAAGATGAGCTGCCAACACACTCCTTTCAATGCAACACACTGAGGCCTGCATCTTCCTATACAAACAGTGCCATCAACCGTGGTTACGTTCCACAGTAGCCCGCAAAATTCAGTTTAATACCGCTGTTTGCATGGTATATTTGCCATGAAAGCCAGTATGAAATCCTTTTACTTTTATTTTTTTTTAATTTTTTGCCCCACCGCACGGCATGCGGGATCTTAGCTCCCCGACCAGAGATCAGAGCCGCGCCCACTGCAGTGGAAGCATGGAGTCTTAACCACTGGACCGCCAGGGAAGTCCATGCATTTCTATTTTATACACTATAGTTCAAGAAACCTATGGATTAACAAACTTTCGTAAGACTAGCCTAGGCATCTGACTTCTATATATTTTTCTGAGTTTTTTTTGAGTAAATTTAGTTCTCACATTTGAGAAAATGTAATCCTAGTTCCCAACTAACATATAAATGAGCTTTAAGCAAATAAACTCTTTGTAATCTGGGAAATTACTGGGCTTTTTTAATGTTTTTTAAATTTTATCTTTATCTTATTTATCCTTACTCAGCTTTTGTGCCTGAGTATATGATCATGATCTAATATCTGTCATGTTATCAGTATTTTTTTTTTAGCACAAATGAGGCCATTAAAAGTCTGATTTTTAAACAGATTCCTGGACTGGTGGCTCATGTCCATCAACTCGTTCAACTTTAGCACCTGTCTCGTCCCCAGTAGCTTTTCCACAACTACTACCTTCACCATGTAGCTCCATGAGTTTTCCCAATTCAAACCTGGGCTTCTTCAGCATTTTTGTTTTTCTAACAAAGACATCATGGAGTGGATAAATAGATTGGCAGGGCTTTTCTATGTCTTTTCCAATGCTGTCTGGAATCAGTTTATTGACCACCTCTTTCAAGTCATTTGTCTGCACCTCTCGGGTCATGATTTCCATCATCTTCTTGCGGATCTGGCGGACCTGCTGGTGCTGGGCATAAGAGGTCTTCCGAATCTGAGTGTTGCGTTTTTTAGTAAAACCCACACAGAAGAGATGAAGCAAATAACCATCGGTAGTCTTGACATCAACGTGAGCTTCAATCATGGTCTGCCATTTTTTGACCATGAAGCACATTTTGTCACGGGTAAGATCCACGCCATGGAAATTAGTCAGGCAGTTTTTGCCCTGAACATCCTCAGTAATAAGCTTGAATTTTCTAAATGCAACTTCATCATTCTGCAGATCAGCAAGGCTCACTTCAAACACACGACCCTTGAGGCCATCAGATGCGATTTTGGTTCCTTGAGTTCTCGTGACTAGTGTTTTCCCAATATTTCTTATATTGAACATAGCTGGTGCTTTCACATCATACCAATCTTTCTTAGAAAATGGGTCAACCACTTCCTTCTTGGCTCCCTTTTTACCGCCTTTCGTAAGGTGCTTGTTCTTTCCGACCGCCATGGCGCTGCTCCGAGAGCCAAAAGGATGTTATCGGTATTAAAGAAGCCCCTGTAGTCTCATCAGGAGTCTGAGGACCCACAGTTCTCTCCCTGAGCTCTCCGTCTGTTGACTTAGATATCTTAGTTTGACTTAAGTTACCTTGGCAGAGACCACGTCTTTCTACTGCGAACCGCAGCAAGGATGAGGTCAGGCCTCAGCAATATTTCATAGTGAAAATAGCCGCAGCTTCTCTGACAGTCTGCAGAAGGAGCTGGTCCCGCTGCTGAGCAATCCCATTGTGTCAGGCAGAAGCGGCTTGTAGCAGGACAAGGAGAGGGGTCTGCTCCACCTAGAAAGGTGCCCCTTATTCCAATATGATCTCAGTCTGAATCACCTGTGCAGTCTATTCCTATAGAAATGGGGGAGAGGTAGCCTCTGGGGCACTTTTTCTGCTGCTCAGATCCCGACAAACACCTAGAAGGAAAATGGAGGTTTTAGCATCTCTCTCTACCTGCTTTGCTCCCCCAAGTAAGATCTCAGCAGGTCCCTCTCCTCAGAGGTGTCATTGAGGACCCAGACAGGGGCACACAGCCCGCCCGCCGATGAGGAGAACGATGGGCCAGGAAGCCACCAAGTGGTGTGAACAGAGAGGGGAGCGCACCTTCGCTTGGAGGGCGGGGAGGAGGGAACGTGAAGGGCGGCCCGAGCTGGCCCTTGAAGAGAAGCGGGCAGGGAACTAGACCAGCGGGACAAGGCGGCGCCCATTCTTTTAACTCCTGGTTGCCAATCTCTTGTGTTTCAGAGGAAAGGCGGCCGACACGTGAAAGGTGAAGACAGGAGCAAAGTCACTAGTAGGAGCGTCGGATTGGACACGGCCCTGTCACACCCTGCAGAGGGCTGGAGCCCGCCCGAGGCGCGCCTCCTCGCTCCTTCTCGAGAATGCTGGATGAAGGAGAAGAGGCCGGCCCAGCACAGCAGCTTCTCCGGGTTCAGCAACAGTGACAGTGTCCTGCGGGAAATAGATGATGGACAGTTTGACCAGGAAGATGGAGTAACTCAGGTCACTTGTATGTGAGCAAAGAAGGAACAGAGGCCTTGTAAATAATTATTAAAATAATTGCCAAGTTACTTTATTGTATTGCTTTATCTGCATTTATGGAATACTTTGAATTTTTCCAGACTCAGGCTTTCCTCTAATCTACATAAACTTTGGCTCAACCTTCCAGGCAAGGAAGAATAACCAACATATTTGTAAATTTAGAATCATGTTTACAGTTTTCTCAACTAAAACATCTGTTTAAGCAGATGTCTTATGAGGTTATTAACCAATATACTTCAGTGTCTCATGAATGTGTAAGGTATAATTTTCTTACAATTCCTGGTAAGACAACTAAATATCTCAACCAGTATTTTCACTTAATTAGAAAATTCTCAGGTTAGAGCCTTACTTAAGCTGAAAATTCTTCCTCTCTCTCTCTCTCTCTCTCTCTCTCTCTCACACACACACACACACACACACACACACAGGGCTAATTAATAAAGTACCTATTTCCTGAATATAACAATTAATCTAAATTTTGTCTTTAACTATGGCAGGTATGTACAAAGCAAACCCTTATTTGTTAAAATATTCTTTGAAAAAAAATCCTTTTTGTATGTCTTTGGTTTTAAAGGGTCACCATGTTACCAACCTCGTACTAATTCATTGAGCTTAAACTTTCTTGTGTCTGATAGCCTAGAAACACAGCAAAGCACCATCCCTTAAAATTCAATATGAGAAGAACCCACAATCTCAATATTTAAAAACCGTAATAGACAGAATTAATTTTCTTTCTTTTAAATTGTAAATAGTCTGAAAAGGGAAACATCGACTTTAAATGGAAACAAGTCTTTTATCAGCCTAGATATGAATTACGCTTTTATTTTGATTGCTAAAGCATGAAGAATGTGGAAACCCAGAATTTTCAGTCCTGCAGGAGTAAAAAGGTGCTCATAGCACATGCAACGTGTACAGTGACTTATCTGTTCCATCTCTGCTTTTCTTGCTCTGCTAGTAGGGATGCCTTTGCCTTGCCCAGCCTTTAACAGGTAAAGATTAAAATTTTACAAAATAGAGGATTTTCATTTATCTACGAAAGGCTTACTTTGAAATGTGGTTTACTTCAAATGAATTACAACTGTGCCATTGATGAGTTCAGCCTATTAAATATTTTTATTAGCATTGGTGTTGACATTATAAAGTCATTTGAATAATAAAATGTCATTTGTAATTGGGCTATTGTTTTATTGAACACAAATGCTCATAATGTTTTACACATATGACAGATATGTATTACATGTTATCAAATATATAGTGTAACTAGGGACTTCCCTGGTGGTCCAGTGGTTAAGAGTCTGCACTCCCGATGCAGGGGGCACAGGTTCAATCCCCGGCTGGAGAACTAAGAACCTGCATGCCGCACAGTGTGGCCAAAAAAATAAATAAAGTTTTTATGTAAATCTGTTATGTAAATGTAAATCAACCATATGGTTGACATGTAAATCAACCATACTTCAAAAAAAAATGTATGGTGTAACTAAACTATGTTGATCTCCATGAATTGTTGGTAAGATTGACATGGAATTATTCTACTTCTACCATGCAGAAGCATTACCTTTATAGGTATAAAGGAACTGAAGAATATTCTGCTCAGTATTATTCTATGGAAATAGCTATCAACAGTATTTGCAGAAGTGCTTTTGGTTTTGACTTTTAGATGAACCTGAGTTCCATATTCATGAGTTGGTGAATTTTTGGTAGAAATAAATACTACTTCTGGAGCCCACAAAATGCCATGAGTTATGAAACACAGGTAATGAACTCAGAAAGATCAGACAGTTTTTCCTAATGCCAGGGTCTACAACAGGCAGAGATTCTGGTATATTCTGTTAGTGTAAAGAAGGGATTTGAAGTATTAAAAACAGAGAAAGAAGGGGCTTCCCTGGTGGCGCAGTGGTTGAGAGTCTGCCTGCCGATTCAGGGGACGTGGGTTCGTGCCCCGGTCTGGGAGGATCCCACATGCCGCAGAGCCGCTGGGCCCGTGAGCCGCTGGGCCCGTGAGCCGCTGGGCCCGTGAGCCGCTGGGCCTGCGCATCCGGAGACTGTGCTCCGCAATGGGAGAGGCCACAGCAGTGAGAGGCCCGCGTACCCTCCCCCCCCAAAAAAAAACAGAGAAAGAAATTTATATCGACTAAAGGAAAACTCAGAAATCTCTTTTAATTTTTTAAAAATTTGTATAAGAATACTTTCTTTTCACAATTTGTTTCTAATCTGTTATTTCTTCTTATTAAAAAAGTCTTTTTATTAGGATAAACTTAGTGGTCATACCCTTAAAACCTATTTTATAAACAGTTACTCCAACAGTTACCCTTAAGTTATGTGGCAAATTTGTATGATAGTGAATAAATAATGACCAAATGGTTCTAGAGCATTTTAATTATATATAAGTAACTGAGTCTCTTTTAAAAAACAAAAAGTAACAAAACTTGGACTCTATATGCCTAAGAAGTTAAATGTGAGCAACCTTATCATTATCTACCAGTTGTACATTCAGTTCTTTTCATAACGCTGTGTAATTCCTTAGGGGCTCTGGCATGTGAATTTTTAATACCTATAAATTATGATGATGAAAAAATATGCAAATCATAGATGTGGGTGTGAGGTTCTGCCATTCCCCTTGGTACAGCATCTATGGCACTTGTCTTAGGTTTCCATAACCACCTGTTAGTTCCATCCCATTTGGGTTGAATGTCACCTGTTATCTCCATGGACAGCATTTAGCACCTAATTACCAGAGAAATTGCCACTGAGCTGGGGAGCAGCTCTATCAATGTCACTTAAAGACAACAGAAACATCACTCTTTTTAAGAGACTTGAGGGCTTCCAGGAGCCTTCAGACACCTATAGAAGCAGGAGGCAGGGCTGTGGTAAGTCCGAATCACAACTATCATCTTCAAATCATTTGTTTTATCAGGAGCAGGTGTTTGTATATTTGACTATAAATATACCAGTTGCATTTTCATTTCTTTCATTCTGGAACAGCTAAGGAACTGTCTCTTTTCCCAGCCTTTCCTCACTACCTTAACTCCTCGCTACCATTCCCTCTAGGCTAGAAGGACTGTGGCTCTTTCAGCATTAAGACTAAAAAGGATTTCCTTCTCTCGACTCCTCAGGGCCCCAGCAGCCGCCTGTATGGAAAGACTAAATTTCAAGTGAGCACTGAAATGGAGTGGTGCTAGCAATGGGGAGAGTCTATAACTAAGCATTTTAATTCAAAATACACTGGTGGGTATGTAGGAAAACCAGCTAAATGCAAGCCATCAGAACCATTTAAATAATATTAATTATAGCAATTTATCATACCTTGAGAGTGAGTTTTACTTGTGCAATAGCCCAAAGTTTATAGAGCCAGTTCTGACAAATGATTATACATAAACATAAGATGACCAGTGGTGAGTTTCTTGGTTTTATTTTTGCCTCATGTATCTCAGACTTGGAAGCTGAAGAAACCAGCAATCAGGAAATGCCAATGTTGCAGACCAAGAAAACCCTAAGAAAAGCCTAGAAAGACGGCACATATTTAGACAATAACTGTTCTACTCCAGCCAAACACCACCACAGAAAAACCTGTGACCTCACCTGGACCTACACCAGCACAGACCGAGTGGAAAGCCTAGATTTCCACCCTCACAAGGCTATACCAAAGGGGCCCAACACCGCGGCCAGGGTGGTGTCAGAGAAAGACAGTAGGGAACTGGGGATTTCATCCCCGCGGGCCAGTCAGAGGCTCCCCACCCTCACCGCACAGAGTTAGTGGAGGTCATGTAAGAAGTTTGGACTTCACCCCCATCCGTCGTTGTTGTATACCTAGACAGCAGCTTCAAAGGAAAATCAGTTCTGGTAAAATGGTAACATTTTTTTTCTTTAACTTCCTTTACCTGTTGAGTCATTTCCCTGCAAAACAGTATCTCAATTGCTGAAAATGAAGTTCCAAAGTGTACACTAAGGCATAAAAGGTCAGTGAAGCAAACCAATAAGAAATGGAAATCAAGTTATTCTTATCTTCTCATCAAAAATGTAATCGCTAAATAAAACAGCTGGGGGAATTAGAAGATTTGCCTACATGGAAAAAAGTTTGAATTGACCCTCCATGTTTCAATCAAGTGTTCACTCTCTCCTCCCAGTTAATCACTGCTGTGCCTGAGCTGCCAGGAGACCTGACTCTGGGCGGGCTAGCCAAGAACCACCCACACGGACACCTGGGAAATCTGAAGTCCAGGCTTTCTAATGTAAGAATTTCTTTGGTTGGTTATGCAGAAAAACTGTTAAATACACACATTTCAACTCCTTTGTGTCTTAATGGGGATACTAATCCTCAGGGACAGAGTCCTTTTCAACATGTTAAAGTTTCAAAAGTAGAACCACTCACATCATTGTAATAGATGTGGTTAGTAAAATGACTTTTTATTTAACACAAGAGAATATAGCATGTCTTCTAATTTCAGTAAATTAATAGAAAACTGAGACACACCAAATTTGGATATTTTACTTACATTTCCTTTATTCTTTCTCAGACTATAGGCATAGTTGAATGTTTATACAGCACACACAAAAAGTGGGTTTTAACATTTCAATATTTTTTCCTGTAAACATTAGTTCCTTAGCCACATGTCATTCTTCTGAATTTGTTCTTTTGGGAAACCATGTGACTGAAGATTTTTCTCCTCGTCTAACCCCCTCCAAAAGTATTAGTTAAGATTCCATTTTTTAAAACTTCCAGCTTTATGGTATAGCTGCAGACTGACATTTTATGTATGTTTCTCCCTTTTTTCCCACCTCTTCATGTAAAGAGCTACTGCCACAGACTTGAGTTAAAATGAATGGGATTCATACCTTATTCCAAAATATCTTACAGATGAATTAAAAATTAAATATAAAAAACAAAACTATAAAAATACTGTAATAATATATGAGCAAATATTTAGAGCATAATTCAAAACCCAGAAGCCATAAAGGAAAAGACTGTGTAAATACTAAGACTGCACATTTAAAACCTGCACACAGAAAAACACTCCATTAACATCATCAAAAAGTAAACAAAAAATTGTAATCAAGAAATGATCAAATAACAAAGGGCTAATATTCTAAGTATACAAAGGATGTTAATAAAAAACAGATGTACAACCTAGTAGAAAAAACTGCAAATGACACAAATAAGTAGTTTATTTAAAAGTCTTTTTTTTTTTTTTTTGGCCACCCCGCACGGCTTACAGGATCTTAGTTCCCCAACCAGGGATTGAACCCAGGCCCTCAGCAGTGAGAGCGCAGAGTCCTAACCGATGGACCGCCAGGGAATTCCCAAGTAGTTTATTTTAAAAAGAAACATAAACAACCAATAAACATGCCCTGGTTTAAACTCACTAATAAAAAATTGCAAAACAACAAAAAAAGAAAATGCCTTTTTTGTTTTAAATTGGGTTAGCAGTTTTCAAAAGATTGCTAATACCCAGTGTGGGCCAGTGTGTGCAGCCCGGAGGAGAGCAGCCTTCTTATAACCAAGAAATAGCCGTGAGGAAGGTGGCCATGCCCCAAGGATGGTGGGATGGAAAGTCAGGAAGAGCCTGGGACACCAATGAAGGACCCTGGAGCCACTGCACAAGCCCAGGACTGCTGACCTCTGGCCTTGTTACAAAGAAAAGCAAAACCTTATTTGGTTAAGCCACTCCATTCCAACACATGCTGCCTAACACGATCCTACTCAACATAAGAATTAAAGAAGTCTCCCAAGCATAGGTAGCAGGCAATATTCAGAAACATATGAAATAGCAGATCAAAACAGAGAAGGCTGAGCTTTGGAGCCAGGACTGAGTGCAGACCCTGGCCCTGCTACTTGTTCCTGTGGACACTGAACAGCTACTTTGGAGCTCAGTTTACTTATGTGTAAAGTGGGGATAGAAACAAACAAATTTAATCATATGAGGATTTAGTGCAATTATGTGGGAAATGTACCACAGTTCCTGACACCTGGTTAGGTGCTCAAGAAACTGAAACCATTATTTTTTTTCAAAAGGTCCAGTTTTAAGTTTGCAAAGTTCTTTTTAGTGAGGTGAACAATCCTATGTTTGGGGAAACTCCAGAACAAATACAGGGCATCTTTTAAATATGAATATAACAGCTAAAGATTTAAATATATTTCTATGTGGTAAATTGAAAGATTCACCACTACTTTGCCAAGTATATTAGGTAGTTCACAGGGTCTCCAGAAGAGCCAGAGACCCAAGACCGGACGCTAAGCAGCCATTATGTCTGCGGAAGACCATGCTGCTACCTCTACAGGTACAGATCATGTTAAAGGCAGATATCCCAAACAAAAGGCAGAGGAGGGAGGATATATTTTAAGAATGCTTTTTAGTTTTCAGCGTTCAGTCTCTTGTCAGTGATGAAACCCTCCTCCTGAAACAGATTCCCTGTGAGAAGACGCAGGTTCACTCTCTCACCCATTCGTTCCTTTAACAAATATTTCTTGACTCTTGGTCAGTCTTGCACTTATGGAATCAATAGGCTAACGGAGGAGAAAGATAGTGCATGAACAGTAATAGAAATAATTATGTAATTATAGTTGATGTAAATACTCATAGGAAGCAAAGTTTGCTAGGAGGACATATAACAGATGAACCTAATATATTCAAGGTCAGGGAAGGCTTCCCTGAGCAAATGATATTTGATAAATAATAATATTCTACACAATGTAATATTCTAATACATTGTGTTTGTGTTATAAAATTATAAACAGATCATTTTAGTGAATTTTTTAAAAATACTTATTTATCTAGGCTGCTCCGGGTCTTAGTTTTGGCACGCGCAATCTTCACTGCGGCATGCGGACTTCTTAGTTGCGGCATGCATGTAGGACCTAGTTCCCTGACCAGGGATCGAACCGGGTCCCCCACATCGGGAGTGCAGTCCTACCCACTGGACCACCAGGGAAGTCCCATAAGCAGATCACTTTAAACTTGAGGACCTATGAACTTCTCAGGGGTGCTCCAAAATATTTGAGACGTGTTAAAAAATACATTGGGGCTTCCTTGGTGGCGCAGTGGTTGAGAGTCCGCCTGCCAATGCAGGGGACACGGGTTTGTGCCCCGGTCCAGGAAGATCCCACATGCCGCGGAGCGGCTGGGCCCGTGAGCCATGGCCGCTGAGCCTGCGCGTCCGGAACCTGTGCTCCGCAACGGGAGAGGCCACAACAGTGAGAGGCCCACGTACCGCAAAAAACAGACAAACAAACAAAAAAAATAAAATAAAAAATACATTGGCTCCAAAATATGAAAACTGCCAAACTGAAATATTTAAATAGCTGTAATAAACGTAATATATATAAAAACGTTATTTCCTTTCATATTCATAAAAATGTTAACTTTGAACGTAACTTGTAGATTAACTTTTCTCACTTCCAAGGCATATGTGATGATGGATGAGAAACACAGCCAATTGTAAACTAAGTGACCAATGGCGAGACAAATTCTTAAAATCAATTACAAAAAGCTGTTCAAATTTATATTTTTTAATATACAAATAATATTTAATGTGAAATGGGGATACATTTTAATATATTTGGTCTTATGTGGGGGTGGACTCTACTGCCCACAAAGGTCTGAAAATTGTCTGGTTTTAAGGTCTTGGGAAGCTCGGGGCAAAGCATCTCAAACCTCAAACCTTGCAGAGCAGCAAATGGTGTGCCAGGACCTGAGTGAGATTGGGGGTACAGATGGGCTCTTATCAATAGATCTAGGGTGTCACAGGCATTGGGAGAGAGTAGGAAATAGGGAACTCAAAGATGAAAAATTCTTCTTCTGTAGGTCGAGAGAACATCTGCATCAGGAGAAATCTATCCTATCTGTCGCTCTCCACCTGGCCTCCCTTTCACCATCATCACTGCCTTTCTAGGTCACATCTTGGCCCCTTTTCGCACTCCATTCTGATTCTACACGAGTAATGATTTTTAATTCTCAGTGAGTATATGAACCCTTGAATCTCACACATGAGTGGAGTCTGAAGAGTACAGAGGAAATGATATCTTGGGTTTGGAGGGCTTTGAGAGCCAGAAAGACACATTTGAGAGGCCTCTCCTTCTGACACTTAAGACCTCACTTCACAGACTGTGGCCTCTCCTAACACCCCAGAAATGTGACACCAATCAATATGGTCACATTTTAATTGGTATTATCCTGCTAAATCTGAGCTTTCTACTCTGTACTGATGGATTCTTCCCATAGCGATTGCTCTATATCTGGGAACTGGTATTTAATTAAAATAACAAGGACTTAGTCTCTACCCTTGCCCTAAAAGTTGACATCTTATTCAGAAATAGCAAACCCCACTCATTCCAGCCATAATCCTCTCACCAACAACTAAGCTCATTTTGCCATGCACCATAACATTTCCCCTGCCCCAAGCAATGTTTGAAAAACCCCTCTCCTCCTAATGTCCGCAAATCATCACGAAGTTATTTTAAATCCTTTTGTATTAACACATTTAACTATGTTCAGATAATCAAAATAACTACACATAAATACAGCACTAAACAAAAACCTTCATTAATTACTAAATAGACAGGTTGTGAATATAGCTTAGAAAAAAACTTAATGTGAATAAGCAAAACGGATGTTTTCACAGATGTTGTTGCCAAGACTTAACAGCTTCTCTAACTACATATGACATTAATATAAGCCATTATTATAAAACACAATTTATATGTTATCCAGTGAAATGTTTTTAACTTTTTAGAGACAGTTTTCACAAAGTTAACACTAAAATGTAGAATTGAAGAACTAAAAATTGTAAGATATTCCAAATTTAGTTAGGAAGAAATTGAAAATCTATAGTTAAAGATGTACTTTTTTAAAGCTTATTACTCTCCTGTTAAGGTCACAAACATCACATTTTCCTTCTTCTCCAGTAGTCTCATGTCTAGCTTCTAGAAAGCAGTGCTCTAACAGCTCTTCTAGAAAGCTGTTACCTAAAGTTTATTTTCTAATTTGCATCCAAAATCATACTCCTTAAAATGTTTCATCTTCCATCTCTCCTACTCTGCCTTACACAAACTGGGAAGCAAGGTTTCTGAACCACAGAATGATCAGTTTTATGAGTCAACTAAAAGATCATGCCAAAAATTTAGCTATCAATGGATCAATACAAGGATGTAGTTAATGGTAAGCTACAAAAAATGATTTCAAGTTCAACTTTTTCAATCAGAGACTTAAATCAAGCATGTGTGACTGGGAGGCATAAAGAAGTAGATAACATGCAGGAAATAAAAAGAACCACCATCAGAGTAAAAGTTAAGTCCATAGCATGCAGAACTTTTTGACATTAATAATATGAATTCAAGAAGACTGCTGTGGTAGGCTGAATAAAGGCCCCCTAAGACAAATACGCTACTTTATATGGCAAAAGGGACTTTGCAAATATGATTAATGATTTTATTATTTTTTTAATATTTATTTATTTGGCTGCACTAGGTCTTAGTTGCAGCATTTGGAATCTAGTTCCCTGTCCAGGGATAGAACCCGGCCCCCCTGCTTTGGGAGTGTGGAGTTTTAATCATTGGTCCACCAGGGAAGCCCCTGATAAATGATCTTGAGATGGGGAAAATTAGCCTGGATTATCCAGGTGGGCATAATGATGCAATCACAAGCATCCCTAATTAGAGAGGTGGAGAGAGCTATCACTACAGAAGAGAAGGCAATAAGATTATGGAAGTAAAGACTGGAATGATGGGGCCACAAGTCAAGTAATACCAGCAGCCTCCAGCAACTAAAAGAGGCAAGGAGCACATTTCCCCTGGAGCCTCCAGAAAGAGACGGGAACTTAATTTTAGCCCGGTAAAACTTATTTTGAGCTTCTGACCTCAAGAACTGTAAGAGAATAAAGCTGTATTGCTTGAAGTCGCTAAGTCTGTGGTAATTTACTAGAGCAGATACTGAAAACTAATATCATCACTAATATGGTTCTCCATAATCAGAATCCAAGGTCTGCATTTTTTTTGTAAAGTGTTTTTTCTTTTTTAAAAAAATATTTATTTGTCTGCACTGGGTCTTAATTGCAGCATGTGGTATCTAGTTTCCTGACCAGGGATCGAACCCGGGCCCCCTGCATTGGGAGTGCAGTCTTAACCGCTGGACCAGCAAGGAAGTCCCTGTAAAATATTAAAAAATATAAAAGCACCAAATATTTTTTAAGTGATTTAAATACTAATCGAAATCAAGGCAAGAACAATTTCTCTCTATAAATATACACCAGGTTTTAAAACATGATGACTTTTTTTTTTTTTTTTGTGGTACGCAGGCCTCACTGTTGTGGCCTCTCCCGTTGCGGAGCACAGGCTCCGGATGCGCAGGCTCAGCGGCCATGGCTCACGGGCCCAGCCGCTCCGCTGCATGTGGGATCTTCCCGGACTGGGGCACGAACCCGTGTCCCCTGCATCAGCAGGTGTACTCTCAACCACTGCGCCACCAGGGAAGCCCCATGATGACATTTTTTAGGGGAGTTAAATAAGGATTTACCCTCAAAAAAGATTCTTTTGAATTTCTGGAATTGGATGAAGGGGCTATCTCATTGCTAGTGCAATAACGACCATACCCAATGTTTCCTCTTCTCTGGGGTTGCCTTGTTCCTTGGACTCCCCTCAATCTATCTCTGAGGGAGGTAGGGGAAATAGGAGCACAAAATCCTATCATTCCTACTTCATTTACCCCCTTTTAGAACAAGGTATAAAGCATTTTTGTTGTTATTTTTACAGAAACTAACATTTTCTTCTAGACACTAATAAAACCAAAAATATTAAGATCAGCAAATGCTTACAAAGATGTAGAAAATTCTTTTACATAAAGTATCATATTAAATGAGAATGTTTCTTTGACATTGTTACAAAAAAAGGCAGAGAAAATCCTATTATCTGTGACAAACTACAATTTTTTTTGTTTTGTTTTTTTTTGCGGTGCGCGGGCCTGTCACTGTTGTGGCCTCTCCCGTTGCTGAGCACAGGCTCCGGACGTGCAGGCTCAGCGGCCATGGCTCACGGGCCCAGCCGCTCCGCGGCATGTGGGATCCTCCCGGACCGGGGCACGAACCGCGTCCCCTGCATCGGCAGGCAGACTCTCAACCACTGCACCACCAGGGAAGCCCCAAACTACAATTTTTAAGTGAAGATTTACAATTGTTATATAAGATACAGATGGCTTTCATGAGGTCCACTCAAAATAAAGTGGCAAATACACTATTTATGGAATTATAAACTACTTTTACCAAGGTTTATAGCAGAAGTCCAGATCAGGATAAAATGCTGATTTCACTTAAAAATGAATAAATATTTTACTAATTTTTGAATGGTGATGCTGTAATTAATCATGGACTCTATCTGACATAACATTTGACATACTATCTTCATAGATATAAGTTCAGGATGTCAGTTGTATTTCTCTTTTGGAAATTTGGGTTATTATGAAAACTCAGTAATCTCTTTGCTTAATTACAATAGGTTCTCATACTTGATATAAAGCGTTGCGTACTATAAAAAGAAATGTAAATAGCAGAAAAAAATCAAATAAATGAAGTATTGTAATTAGATTCTTAGCCCAGAGAAAATATCCATGCATCCCCAAATGTTAGGAGTGAGGCTCCTAATTAAACCTTTTAGATGAGTAACCTAACCCGCTAGTGAATTCACTTGGTAGTTACCTGGTTTTATAGTGTACCCTACACTAATAATGCATATTTTTTCAGAAAAAAAATTTGGATGTTTTGACAACCTCAAATAAATTGCTAAACACGTTGTACCGATACATCCATAGTTCTGCTTAGTGAACAATTAGCTGCATTCAAAAAATGAAAATCTTTCATGCCTAGCATTGAAGAACTATACCAAGAAACCTTTAGTACATTCAAGAAGTAGCTAAAAAATGAAGTATACAAAATGTAGCATTTAACTGTGCAATAAAATTATAGGAAGCCTGTAGGAAAAACTAGGGCAGAGTACCCAGGGAAAAGTTAATTAGTTCTATTACAATGAATTTGACATCAGTCAGTAAATGTGTTTGAGACCGTAATACAGTTCTTGCTAACAATGCAATTAATCATAGACTTTAAATTTTATGCTGATACTAAGTTAAAATTTTAGGGAACTCGTTAAAAATTTAGGGAACTCCCTGACAGTCCAGTGGCTGGGATTCTGCGCTTTCACTGCCAAGGGCCCGGGTTCAGTCCCAGGTTGGGGAACTAAGATCTCACAGGCTGGGTGGAACAGCCAAAAACAAAAAACAAAAAAACCCACAAATATATATATATAACTGAGAAACTTGTTTCTAGAAATACAAATTTAACACCTCAAGTCAGAGAAAAGAAAATGTATATACACAAAAGAACTGTAATACCCATGGGAACATAAATTATTAAAAATCAGCTACTTTCCCAGATATGATAGGGCAAAAAGAATGACTCAACTATATGAGTCAAAATAATTTTATAAAAAGAAAATTTTAACTTTTGGATCTATACTGGGTAATCCAAACAAAAAGTGGAGCCTAACTTCCTTATTGAACAGAACTGTGAGTTTTCTATTCCCCCCTTCTTAGAACACTTACTTCATAAATCAGAGGTTTGCCAGGCTAATCAGTTTTTTTAATACCACCTAAGTACATACATGTATATTTTCAAAATTCTGTAATCACTATTAAGGAAAAACTAACTGTTTCATTTAGGTCTTACCTAAAGAAGTGAGTCAACTTTACAGTGCAAGAGTATGAATGAGATATCAATATGAATACAAAAGCAAGACTACAAACTGATGTTTTCTTTGGGGGATTTTTTTTTTATGATCAATTCCAAACACACAGTACAGGGAAGATGGAATGAGTAAGAAAAAAATCATATTTTATTCCCCTAGTAACACCGAGTTATATTATTCAAAATATGTTTCAAAGTATTTAGCCAGATCACCAATCCAAGCCACTGCCTTAGTTCAAATGTTCACTAAGAAAATAGTCAAGCAACAGAAATCCATTGTGAGACTTTGTCTAGAGAGAACAGCTACATTATACTATATATAATTTATTAACTTAGTAGTTTAGTCTCCCAATATTTAGCAAGTTTGTGTGAAAATTACTATTCCCACTGGTTCATAGTAACATTAATATAAATGCATCATTTCAAAGTCAATATTCCTTTCACTGTGAACATAAAACTTCTTAAAAGTTAGTTATGGGTTGGGGTAATGACTGGCTGCTGGGATAGCATTGTTCAAAGCCAAATATACTGGCAGGATTGGAAGGCATAAATATATATACAAACTCTCAGGACGGTACTGTTTTCCACATTTTTGCTGTACATACTTGTCTCATAATATAGTATAAATTATTTCCTCCAATTTGAAAAAAAAATCAAGATGACTACATTTTAATCTTCATTTGAAAATAACCCACTCAAATGAAAAAGAAGTTCATTTGTTAATTCTGTTCAAAAGATGGATTTAAATATATTCTTCACTACATGTACAATTTTTTTTTTACCCTTAGTGCCTTGTTACAACCAGTTTAGCAATTAAGACCTCCAGTGCTTTTGTAAAAAATTGCATTCAGTAGGTAAGACTGTAAAATCTACAGTTGAATCCTTCTTAAGACGCTGAATTATAACGAAGTCCAAAAAACGTATGAGCATTCAGCAATACCTTTGGAACCTGTGAATTATTGCAAAAAATCTTACATGTGCATATAATTCAAACATAAACTTTGTGGGGAAGGGGTGTAAAATAAATACTACAATATTTTTCAACTCTGTTTAAGTGTTGCCTAGATGGTTAGAAGAAAAGATTAATATTACTAATAGTAAGAGTCAAACTATTTTAAAGACTGTTCTCCAAGTAGTTAGAACAATTTCACAAAGCAAAGATAAGCACGAGCCTATGCCAGTACATTTTTTCCTGTAGTGTAACTGCTAATATGAGGTATAATCTGTAGGCAATTAATACAAATATAAATAGGTATAAGCCACCACCAAATCACAGTCTGGTGAAAAGCTTCTCAGCTAATGTACTTTGGGGAGAGAGTTAAGGGAAATGAAGAGAAGGGAAGGACAGGGCAGGTTTCCAGTGGGAACATCAATTACACGCTTTTATCGTTATCATCTTGTATGTAACAGTCCACTGAACAGAAAGATAAATCCTTTCCAAGTATGCTGGTCTAGAATATACTTTATGTAGCATAGTAAGATTATTTAAGTATTACTAATGCTTCATTTGCATTTATATTTGGACATACACATAATCATATATATATATCAAAAAGTATAAACAGAATTTAAAAACACTTTTATCTCACTTTGGAAAACTTAACAGTTAAGACTGAACTATGTGGTACAGAATTTTCTAGAATATCAAAACTCAGGTATAAAACCAAAGGAAAACATTACTATTTCTTTAGTAAATGGCTTGTGTGAAACCTCAAGCTCACTCATCTTTTTCATAGATGTGTTTATTTGATGAGGATTGTGATCCAATGATTGTTTAGCAGCAATTTTACCAAACTGTAAATTCTTTTATTAACGGGCATTATAAACAGATAATACTAATCTTATTTAAAAACGATGAGTGCCACACCAGTGAATATACAGCTCATGAATAACTTAAAAAGTATTTCCCATTTTAAAAGGCAACACTCAGCATACAAAAACCTATACTAAACAAAGAAGCTATAATATGGATACGTGATTGATGTGTCTAAAATGATATATATACAGTACATAATTAATGTTAATTATGTGATCAGTACATTTTTTTCTATATGATTCCCTTCATGCTTCACTTTCCCCAGAAACTGAATTCTGAACTTCTTCTTCTAAAATTGGTACAATCAGGTTATCCTTGGACATCAAATTATATTTCATCACAAATTTAGTAAACCGATGACACAAAAATGTTTCATTCTGTAGAGAGGGGAAAAAAAATATGTCATTTCAATTTACTACTCAAAACCAAATAAATGAGACATAATATCAACATTTATTATTGTCATTCTGATAAGAATGTATCAGGACAATTAGTGAAATATACTTACTTCATATTCATCAAATATCTGCCGGTGATGAAAATAAGCATGTGAAAATATTCTGTAAATCCTACGGCATACTGATCCTAGTTTTGCTACAGATGATTCCTTTATGCTAACCCTAGAAATAGATAAGAAATCATAGATTTATAGAGCTGGACAGATCTTAGGAACAGTATAGTCCAATCTTCTCAATTCACAAGTGCAGAAACTGACACCAGAGAAAGTAAGTGACCAGTCCAGGTCACAGCACTAGTAAGTGGCAAGGGCAGGACTAAAACCCCTGTTCTTCACTCCTGGGGCAGTGCTCTTTCTACCTAAACACACTGCCCAAGAAATTCAGTATTATAGTTCTGAAACTTTGTTAAAGTTTAATGCAATTAAAACAAATCCTGACAAAACAAAACTTACTAAAATATATGTTTATGACATTAACACTCTGTCCACTAGAGCTAATTAAAACTACTGAAAGAATTATTGTTTTATTCTACAGAATTCAATTCTTTTTCGTGTGTGTGTGAGAAATAAAAACTGCCTACATATTACTGATTTTTAAAAAAATGTACATAGGATACCAAGGCAAAAACTGTTATTTTTTACCTGTTTTATATGAGCCCTTTGAAGTTAGTGATATTGGGGAAAAGTCTCCAAATCTATCCACCTGGTAATAAATATCTTAATAGAATAAAAGGCCAGTCACAAACCTCACCAATAATATATTACAGTATGCACACACTTCCTCTCAGATCTTAAAAATCTGAAGGCAAGGATAAGGACTCCTTCAAAAATAAGCAGTCCCAACAGAGAAGAGACTGGTGGTTGCCAAGGGGGAGGAGATTAGGAGAGGGATGGATTGGGAGTTTGGGATTAGCAGATGCAAACTGGTATATATATGGAATGGATAAACAACAAGGTCCTACTCTATAGCACAGGGAACTATATTCAATATCCTGTGATAAACCATAATGGAAAAGAATATGAAAAAGAATGTATATATATGTATAAGTGAGTCACTTTGCTGTACAGCAGTAATTAACACAACATTGTAAATCAACTATACAATTAAAAAATACTCTAGAAATACACAGAACATACTTAGAAAAAAATATATAAGCAGTCCAACTTAGGAAAATCTGCTCTTTAGGCATGCTAAGAGGATGCCTCTCTCTACCACAGAGATTCAAGTAAGCAAGTGTGTAAAAATCCCAACTCTAAAGCATGAAGGGAGAGCCCTGGAAAATGATGCACAGCAGCAGGAACTGAACTGGCCTGTGAGATTCAGGAGCTGAGTCCTGATGCCTTTAGTTTAACCACAATCTTAATTTCAAAACTTGAATAATTCTGAACAAGCCAAATATATAATAGGTTAAAAAAAAACAGTTTAAAGAATACAATGTATTAACAAGCAAACTAGTTTTAGTTTTAAAAACAGCAATCTTTAAAATTAAATCCAAAAAGTTTAGCACCATGTTTAAAAGTTTTGTTTACCTGCTGGGAAAATATTTATTGCTATTCAGAAGACATGCAGCACCATCAAGTGTGTGTCTAGTATAGTCTATAGCAGGACACTATAAAAGAAAGGATATAGAAATGCATCAACAAAGAGCTCTACCTCTAAAATTAGGTATGTTTATTACTTACGCATCTTATTCCGAAAACCCTGAGCATAGTCTAAGAAAAAGTTCCTTACAATATCAGAATGACTGTAAAACTCAATGTTATGTCAATAAATAAGGCTTTATTATCCCCTTCAACTATAATACCTGGCTTCTAGAAAATAAGTGAATCAGTCCCCCAATTTCTCACTCTCAATATTGTACCTAGAAGAAAACAATGCTTAGAGCTGGGAAGAACACCTGATTATCTAATCTAACCCTCTGGCTATGAGGAAACTGAGGCTGATCAGTTTGCAGAATATGCACAGGTTTCTTGCCAGATCTTAAAAGTCTATAGGCAAAGGTAAGGAATACTTCAAAAAACAAGCAGTCCAACTTAGGAAAGTCTGCTTTTTAGGCATGCTGTCTAAGAGGAGGCTGACTCTGTAACGAAAGAGATTCAAGTAAGCAAGCATGCAAATATCCCAACTCTGAAGCATGACAGGGAGAACCCCTGAAGAATGATGCACAGCAACGGGGACTACCCTTGACTATTGGTCAATGACTTATGCAAGATGATACAGTTAGGAAGAAGGACTTAAAAACCGTAACCCAGATACACCGATTCCTAGTCCACTGATTTATACTTTACCAAGTGGCCCAGCAGCCTCTTTCACTTCACAAATACCTCCAGAGATCACTGCCTCCTTACATCTTAAAAAGCATGCCTTATTATGTTGCTGGTACCCTGTTACCAATCTAGCCGCTCTCTCAAAAATTTTCTTCCTTTGCAATTTAATACGAAATCTGAAGTTCCTTTATATTTTAATAAACCTGTCTTAGTGCTATTTCATTTATCAGAAACAATGAAACCTATTTGTCTCATGGCAAATCAGCAAACCTATTAAAGGAAAAATAAAACTATAAAGTAATTCTCCTCTTTCAGTTCTTCTGAAGGCAGAGAGGGAGAAGCATCAAAAGAAAGGAAGACTGAGAATGAACCAGGGAACGAAGAAGGAAAAAAAAACTAGAGAAAGAAATAAAAATGACTCTAGTTCTACCTAGTAATTAGAATATTTTTCAACTGTTCAGAATGAAACTGGTGTTTAAAAATGCAGTAACTACTAAATATGGCTTAGTATAGTACATGGCAAATAGATAAAGATTATCTAAACCAAAAAAAAAAGTATTTTTTTAACTATACATCCACAGGAATTTACAGCTAGTAGACTCACTGCCTAAAATAGGAACATGAGCAGTATTTACTGAAAAAAGTATCTTTCTCCATATATATGATTACAGGTGACTTGGTCAAAAACAAATATCCCAAGTCACTGTGTTTCTCATTCATATTGGTCATTTGGGTGTACCATGGGACACTTTTACAACCTTTAAGTCAGCATGGAAATATAATGCAAGCTACATATTTAATTTAAAAATTTCTAGGGACTTCCCTGGTGGCGCAGTGGTTAAGAATCTGCCTGCCAATGCAGGAGACATGGGTTCGAGCCCAGGTCTGGGAAGATCCCACATGCCACGGAGCAACTAAGCCCAAGTGCCACAACTACTGAAGCCTGCGCGCCTAGAGCCCACGATCCACAACAAGAGAAGCCACCACAATGAGAAGTCTGTGCACCGCGATGAAGAGGAGCCCCTGCTCGCTGCAACTAGAGAAAGCCCGCGCACAGCAACGAAGACCCAACACAGCCAAAAATAAATTAAATAAATAAATATATTAAAAAATAAATAAAGTGAGAATAATGCATCTTTACTATTTGCCAAAATGAAACTAGCTTTTTGGATTCAGTTTCCTAATTGGAATTATCACATCATTTACTATACTATGTAGCCAATTTCAGTGAATTATCAATGAAACTGCTATGATTTTCCCAGACGTAGAATGATACACAACCTTAACACTGCTTCAATTTATTAACCCAAAAAAAGTAACACCATGAGTGAAGTCAGTCTTAAAAAATAAGTACTACTAGCTTAGGTATCAGATACTTCTTATTTTGGAGAATTTGCCTTTTCAAACAAAAGAACATAAAATATTGATTTTCCAACTAGAGAATTACCTGTCTTTAAGCCTTAGAGGTCTGTCAATATAATGATCACTTAAAGGTCTATAATCCTACAGCACAGGCCTAACTTAACTATTTTCAATGAGTCAATGTCAAGCAAAAACTAATTACTACAGATTAAAAGGGAATGCAGATCAAAGGAAATGCAATGCATAGTTTAAACAAACCAGTTGTAAATGACATTTTTGAGACAACTAAGGAAAACTGAATGTGTACTAGGTGTTAGATAACATGAAGGAATTATTTAAAACAAAAAATGTTCTCTAAAAATTGCTACTTTCTATACTCTCGCCTTGACAAAAACTAAATAAGGAGAAAATAACATGAATAAGTTTTTCAAGGTAAGACCAATTATGGAGAGGAAAATCATTATGGTAGGTTTCAAATACGTAGTAAGAAATATTAATGAAATGTAGAGAAAAAATATTGACCTATAAAGTTCAAAAGTAACATTTCTACTTGACAGACTAAGAATCAACTAGTAATCACCAGCAGTTATTCCTATCAAAAGACATTAAGACTAAACCAAAAATCTGAACTAGTGTATCTCATCCATTACACACCATATGACAGGTGTTATTCTGTCATAGCCAGTGAATCATAAGTTCTAGCCCATTCAATTGTCCAATTATGAAAAATGATACTACACAAACAAATGGAAAGATACACTGTGTTCATGGATTGTAAGAATTATTACTGTTAAAATGACTGTACTACCAAAGGCAATCTACATATTCAATGTAATCCTTATCAAAATACCTATGGCATTTTTCACAGAACTAAAACAAATAATGTTAAAATTTGTATGGAAACACAAAAGACCCCAAATAGCTAAAACGATCTTAAGAAAGAACAACAAAGCTGGAGATATCAGGTGCCCTGATTTGAATCTATATTACAAATCTACAGTAATCAAAACACTATGGTACAGGCACAAAAATAGACATATAGATCAATGGAACAGAATAGAGAGCCCACACTTACATGGTCAATTATCTATTACAAAAGAGGCAATACATAATGGGGAAAAGAGAGCCTCTTCAATAAATGGTGCTGGGAAAACTGGACAGCTACATGCAAAAGAGTCAAACTGGATGACTTTCTCACACCATATACAAAACTAAACTCAAACTGTATTTAAGACTTAAATGTGAGGTGGGAAACCATAAAACTCCTAGAAGAAAACATAGGCAATACACTCTTTGACAACCAGATTAAAAAATGGGCAGAAGATCTGAATAGACATTTTCCCAAAGAAGACATACAGATAGCCAACAGACACAGGAAAAGATGCTCAACATCACTAATCATCAGGGAAATGCAAATCAAACCACAATGAGATATCAACTCACACTTGCCAAAAAGACTATTATTGGGGACTTCCCTGGTGGTCCAGTGGTTGAGAATCCATCTTGCAATGCAGGGGATGCTGGTTCAATCCCTGGTTGGGGAACTAAGATCCCACATACTGTGGGGCAACTAAGCCCTCCACCACAACTACAGAGCCCATGTGCTCTGAAGCCCACACACCACAACTACAGAGCTTGTGCGCTCTGGAGCCCGCGTGCCACAACTAGAGAGCCCGCATGCCGCAATTACTGAGCCTACACACTCTGGGGCCTGTGCACCACAACTAGAGAGAAGCCCACACACAGCAACAAAGAGCCCATGCGCCACAACGAATGATCCTACTTGCCGCAACTAAGACCCGATGCAGCCAAAAAATAAATAAGTAAATAAATATTAAAAAAAAAGACTATTATCAGGCTTCCCTGGTGGAGCAGTGGTTAAGAATCCACCTGCCAACGCAGGGGACATGGGTTCCAGCCCTGGTCTGGGAAGATCCCGCATGCCGTGGAGCAACTAAGCCCATGCACCACAACTACTGAGCCTGCACTCTGGAGCCTGTGAGCCACAACTACTGAGCCCATGTGCCACAACTACTGAAGCCTGTGTGCCTACAGCCCGTGCTCTGCAACAAGAGAAGCCACCACAATGAGAAGCCCACACAATGCAACAAAGAGTAGCCCCCACTTGCCGCAACTAGAGAAAGCCCGCGCACAGCAACGAAGACCCAATGCAGCCAAAAATAAATAAATAATTTTTTTAAAAAATGACTATTATCAAAAAGACACAATTGGCTATACTCCAATATAAAATAAAAAGTTAAAAAAAAAGACTTAAAAAAAAAAGACAACAAATAAGTACTGATGAGGAGAAATGGGAACCCTCACGCACTGTTGGAAGGAATGTAAATTGATACCACTATGGAAAACAGGATGGCAGTTCCTCAAAACATTAAAAATGGAACTGCCATATGAGCCAGCAATTCACTCCTGGGTACTTTTCCAAAGAAAACAAAAACACTAATTCGAACAGATATATGCACTCCCATGTTCACTGCAGCATTATTTACAGTAGCCAAGATATGGAAGCAACTTAAGTGTCCACTGATTAGATGAAAAGATAAGGAATATGTGGTATGTATACACACTAGCATAAAAAAGAATGAAATTTTGCCATTTGTGACAACATGGATGGACCTAGAGGCTATTAAGCTAAGTGAAATAAGTCAGAGAAAGACAAATACCATATGATTTCACTTATACGTGGAATCTAAAAAACAAGACAAATGAACAAACAACAAAACAGAAGCAGAGTCATAGACACAGAGAACAAAGGTGGTTGCCAGAGGGAAGGTAGGAGGAGTGAAATAGGTAAGGAAGATTAAGAGGTATAAACTTCCAGTTACAAAATGAGTGAGTCACACGGATGAAATGTACAACATGAAGAATACTCTCAATACTATTGTAATAATTTTGTATGGTGACAGATGGTAACTAAACTTATCACGGTGATTATTTTGTAATGTACAGAAATATCGAATCACTATGTCATACACCTGAAACTAACACAGTGTAGGTCAATGATAATTTCAATTAAAAATTTTTAAAAAGATACTAATCACAAGAAACCCTAAAGTAGCACTGTACCAATGACCTTGCAGCAAAGAACTCAAAGGGCAAAATAAACAGTGACCTAAAAACTCAAAAAATTTGTCTACCACCATCTTAAAGAGATTTAGGTTATGATGATTTTATTAGTCATTCTATTTCATAAATTCTCACCTCTTTTGGTGTTTTATGAGCTGCACAAAGAAAAATCCATTGTTCGGTTGCTGTCATCTGAGTGCATGTATCTGGATGGCATTCACTCTGTTAAAATAGTTACATTTATTAATATGTAAAATAATAATGAAAAAGTTTATCATCTGAGTTGCTACATTTCATGTAAAATTCTAGAATAAATTAAAAATTTGGGTAAGTCTTTTTAAGCACATTAATTTACAAAAACAGGAAAAAAAATCAGAACTTTCAATTATAGCTTTAACTTAAAATATTACCTGAAGTTTGACAGCAAGTCCATTTAGCTCAAGACAGAATTGCCTAAAAATGTAAATATATAAATGAAAAGTCTTATCCTCCATATTATTTTTAGAATATTAATTGTAAAACCAGAATCCCATCAGTACCATTCTTCCTCCATCATCATCATTATCAACACCACCTGAACTTACATGGCACATTCCTTACAAAGACATACACATTAGTAAACAAAACCCAAAACTAACAACCCTAACAATAATGTTCAATATCAGAGTTCAGTGAGTTGATTACTGTTACACACTGGAAATTGGTACAATTTTTCTGAGAAATACTTTGAAAATATTTACCAAGACCCTTACAAAGTATATATATTTTTAACTAAGTCATTCTCCTAAGAATCTATTCTAATGAAATAATCAGAACTGCAATGCATACATATGTATAAAGATGTTCACTGAAACTATATACATAAAAAATTTCTTTGAAACATTATAAATGATTAGCAATTGGAGAGTAGTGAAATGTTGGTATTACATAAACATACAAAGGATATATACTTATATTCATAGTAAGATTCCAGTTACGTAAAAATACATGTGTGTGTACATATCTGTATACAGATAATCAGAAGAAAGACTAGACATTTTATATTCCTATACATTATACAGGTTTTATTCTGATTACAAACAACATGCTCCTTCTAAAAACTCCAAACAGGACCAAATACAAAATATAAAACAGGAAAGTCCTCCATACTTCCATGACCTCTTCCCAAAAGATAGTTATTGTTTACATGCAAATCTGATTTTCT
This sequence comes from Lagenorhynchus albirostris, assembly GCF_949774975.1. Classification (NCBI taxonomy): domain Eukaryota; kingdom Metazoa; phylum Chordata; class Mammalia; order Artiodactyla; family Delphinidae; genus Lagenorhynchus; species Lagenorhynchus albirostris. The sequence goes on from NC_083100.1 coordinate 37,730,461, forward strand.
CTGGATAGATTAAAATATATTGGAATCATATCATACACAATTTCATAACTTGCTTTTTCATCACTTAATAGATCTTGGGCATTTTTTCATGACTTACTTTCCCTCTAAAATTGTCAAACTGAGAATTATAAAGCCTAGAATAATGCTTGGATTGTTCCTACAATAGTTAAATGCTCAAGAAATATTTTTGAATAAATGAAAAATGGAGCAAATTACATGACATTTAGATCATTTTTAGACAGACTTGCTATTTGATATGAAAAGACAATTAATCCTTTATGTCATAAAGATACTTTATGTTGTCAAAGTACTGAATGTGTTCCCTCTAAAAATCTATCAAATTAATCGCTATGTTTCCCCATCAAACAAATGAATACACTTTGGTTCCGCAAATATACAAGGCTAAAACCTATAATTAGAAGATAAAAGAGAGTTCCAAAAGAAAAACAAAAAACCCAAAACACTGCACATATGTGAAAGGAAAACTATATTTATTTATTTATTTATTTATAACATACATTAAAATAGAAGAAAGCAAATTAAAAAACAAGGGTCAAATTTTCAGTTGTCTATAACTGTACTTCCTTTCCAGATGCCTAATAATGCTGTTCTTAGATTATACAAATAACACTATTTCTGAATCACCACATAGTCCTCTACTGCCCCATATCTGTAAGTCGCATGTTATGTGTTTCTGAGTTGTTTTCTACTAAGTGGTAATAAAAACAGGTGGTGATAAACACGTTTCTCATCTAGTCCAACCTACTTATGGCCAACAGGAAAATTAAGCTAACAGACTTGGCAGTGCTATAGGTACAATCGGAGGCAAATAGTGCAAACCTAACAGCTTCAAGTTAATTCAGTATAGGACTAGCACACATAGTTATGCAGCTGAGAAGACAAGCCAGAGCTGAAATCTAGTCTACACTCTATAGTCACTAAGCCATGCATACTAGCATGGGATTACAGCCACTCAGAGGAAGGGGCATCTTTTCCTAATTACAAATATTCAGTAGGGAGTAGTGGGAGATTTGACTGAGGTCATGATTCAATTCCCATTAACATCATAATATAATCAACTGCATTAATCAGTAACAGCAAGTATTAAGCCTCAAATCAGTAACATTAAGCACATGCAAAAAAAAAATCAAACTGCTTTTAAAACTCTTCTTGGTCATCTATAAAGATGTATACACTATAATAAAGAGACAAAAGAATATATATGTCATATATAATACATAAATTATACAAAACAAAAAAAGTGGTTAATATCAAAAAACCCCAAAGGTAATAACAATAGCACCAGGACAAATGGAATATGAATAAGAAAGATCTTACAAGTTTTGTATAATGCATATTTCATAGTCTAAGTTAAATAGGGAGGAAAATGTCTTTCTTAGATCTGAAATAAAAACCTTGTAAATTAAAATTGGGCTTCCCTGGTGGCGCAGTGCTTGAGAGTCCACCTGCTGATGCAGGTGACACGGGTTCGTGCCCCGGTACGGGAAGATCCCACATGCCGCGGAGCGGCTAGGCCCGTGAGCCATGGCTGCTGAGTCTGCACGTCCGGAGCCTGTGCTCCGCAACGGGAGAGGCCACAACAGTGAGAGGCCCGCGTAACGCAAAAAATAAATAAATAAATAAATAAATAAATAAATAAAACGAACCCTCACTTTTTAGGAATTATGCTTACGGTGAAAAAAACACACTTGCTTATTTTCATCACTAATCCCATAGGTAAGGAAGTAGTTATTTTCAAAGCTGATTAAAAAAAGAAAGAGGATATATTATACTAAAGTGCTCTCTATATTTATGAGAATGGCATAACATCTACATACTCATGCTTTCAATTATCATGCATCGAGATGTATTAAAAAAAAAAAAAACTCGATCAAGTAGTCAAGTGACTTGCCCAAGAAAATGGCAGATTACAAAGAAGTCTCAGCATCCTGAAACTGCTGAACGGTTATGACAAGACAAGTGTCTTAACAATATCTAGACAAGACTATAGCATCAAAACAAAACAACAGAAAAAAAGTACCTTGTCTACAAACTGAGGCACTCATCACAGGAAATGGTCTAATTTATTCAGGAAAAGTCATATCTCTACTCCACCTTATTATCTAAAAATCAACTCACAGTAACAAACTCTGATCAACACATATCTCATACAACATCCTCTATTTTTAATGTATCAACTCATCCTAGCTCCGATTTACAATGGAAAGTTTATAACTTCAAGAAATAACCTAGGGCTTCCCTGGTGGCGCAGTGGTTGGGAGTCCGCCTGCCGATGCAGGGGACGCGGGTTCGCGCCCCGGTCCGGGAGGATCCCACATGCCGCGGAGCGGCTGGACCCGTGAGCCATGGCCGCTGAGCCTGAGCGTCCGGAGCCTGTGCTCCGCAACGGGAGAGACCCGCGTACCACAAAAAAAAAAAAAAAAAAAAAAGAAATAACCTAGTAGCTTCAGAATACAAGTGCTTCTCAAGTTAACTCATGATTCATTAGAAATCAATTTTCTCATTCAAAGGATATTATGAAAAGCTCTAAAACTTCTTACTTCAGGATTATAATTAATCTCCATTTACCAAACAAAAGACTGGAAGTTCACAGTAGTTACCAGGTAACTTGTCAGCTACCAAGTCTAGACTAGGACCTCTAGAGAGAAATAAAGTAGATAAATAGTAGGTAGTAGAAATGAGTAAGTACACGGAAATAATGCATCTGTGATTAAATGATGTAATTAAGGAAAACCATGTAAAAAGATAATAAGGCCCAAATCCATAAATACAGAAAACAATGAGTAAATAACAATGATGAAAACTTTATAACGTAAAAACATAAAAGCTTTAGAACTTTGCTTTTTGGTCTGTAGTTAACTAATTTATGATTCATAATCATCATTAATATTAAAGGTTATTTTTTACTACTAGGAGTACTATTACTATTTTGATACATAATAAAGACCTACCTTAAATGTTCATACTTCCATACACCTTCATCTTGGCCTTCAGGTGGTTCAAGAATTTTGTCAATATTGGAACAATCTGCTCTTATGTTCTGTTGAATATACTACAAACAAAGAAGTTCTTACAGTTAATTAAAATATACTACATGGTAAATCTTATGAGAGTTATTATTGTTTAATGGGTACAGAGTTTCAGCTGGGGAAGATGAAAAAGTTCTGGAGATGGAGGTGGTAATGGTTGCACAACAATGTGAATGTACTTAATGCCACAGAATCGTACACTTAAAAATGGCAAAAATGATAAATTTTATGTTATATATTTTTTACCACAATAAGAAAAAGCAGAGTAAACACCGAACAAGAAAATCCAAAGAAATCCATGCTCAGAGGTAATCAAACTGACAAAAACTAAAGATAAAGAAGCCAGTGGGGGTGAGTGTGTGTGTGTGTGTGTGTGTGTGTGTGTGTGTGTGTGTGTGTGTGTGTGTGTGTGTAAAGAATCCAGCGAAAAAAGAGACAAATGACCTATAGAAAAAGGATTCAAATGAGTGCAGCTTTCTCACCAGAAAACACAGATGACAGGAGGAAATGGCAGAACACGTTTAAAGTGCTGAAAGAAAAGAAATGTCAACCTCTGTATCTAGCAAAAATACCCTTCAGGAATGAAGATAAAGATATTTTCAGAGGAAAGAAAACTACGGAGGTTTACTGAGCTCTGCCCACCAGAGCAACAACCAACTCTACCCACCACCAGTACCCGCCATTAGGAAGCTTACATATATTTAAGTGATATACTTAAAGTGATGAAAGGGAAGCAACTACAACCAAGATTACTCTACCCAGCAAGGATCTCATTCAGATTCGATGGAGAAATGAAAAGCTTTACAGACAAGCAAAAGCTAAGAGAATTCAGCACCAACAAACCAGCTCTACAACAAATGCTAAAGGAACTTCTCTAAGTGGGAAATGCAAGAGAAGAAAAGGACCTACAAAAACAAACCCATAACAATTAAGAAAATGGTACAGGAACATACATATCGATAATTACCTTAAACGTGAATGGATTAAATGATCTAACCAAAACACACAGGCTCACTGAATGGATACAAAAAAAAGACCCATATATATGCTGTCTACAAGAGACTCACTTCAGACCTAGGGACACATACAGACTGAAAGTGAAGGGATGGAAAAAGATATTCCATGCAAATAGAAATCAAACAAAGCTGGAATAGCAATACTCATATCAGATAAAATAGACTTTAAAATAAAGAATGTTAAAAGAGACAAGGAACGACACTACATAATGATCAAGGGATCAACTTCAGAAGAAGATATAACAGTTATAAACATATATGCACCCAACATAGGAGCACCTCAATACATAATGCAACTGCTAACAGCTATAAAAGAGGAAATCGACAGTAACACAATAATAGTTGGGAACTTTAACACCTCACTTACACCAATGGACAGATCATGCAAACAGGAAATTAATATGGAAACACAAGCTTTAAGTGATACACCAGATTTAACTGATATTTATAGGACATTCCATCCAAAAACAGCAGATTACATTTTCTTCTCAAGTGCACACAGAACATTCTCCAGGACAGATCACATCTTGGGTCACAAATCAAGCCTCGGTAAATTTAAGAAAATTCAAATCATATCAAGCATCTTTTCCAACCACAACGCTATGAGATTAGAAATCAATTACAGGGAAAAAAACTTAAAAAATTCAATATATGGAGGCTAAACAATACGTTACTAAATAACCAAGAGATCACTGAACAAATCAAAGAGGAAATCAGAAAATACCTAGAGACAAATTACAACGAAAACACGACGATCCAAAACCTATGGGATGCAGTAAAAGCAGTTCTAAGAGGGAAGTTTATAGCAATACAAGCCTACCTCAAGAAACAAGAAACATCTCAAACAAACAATCTAACCTTACACCTAAAGGAACTAGAGAAAGAAGAACAAACAAAACCCAAAGTTAGTAGAAGGAAAGAAATCACAAAGATCAGAGTAGAAATAAATGAAATAGAAACAAAGGAAACAATAGCAAAGATCAATAAAACTAAAAACTGGTTCCTTGAGATGATAAACAAAATTGATAAACCTTTAGCAAGACTCATCAAGAATAAGAGGGAGAGGACTCAAATCAATAAAATTAGAAATGAAAAAGGACAAGTTACAACAGACACCACAGAAATACAAAGCATCCTAAGAGACTACTACAAGCAACTCTATGCCAATTAAATGGACAACCTGGAAGGAATGGACAAATTTTTAGAAAGGTATAACCTTCTAAGACTGAACCAGGAAGAAACAGAAAATATAAACAGACCAATCACAAGTAATGAAATTGAAACTGTGCTTAAAAATCTTCCAACAAACAAAAGTCCAGAACCAGATGGCTTCACAGGTGAACTCTATCAAACATTTAGAGAAGAGCTAACACCCATGCTTCTCAAACTCTTCCAAAAAATTGCAGAGGAAGGAAAACTCTCAAACTCATTCTATGAGGCCATCATTACCCTGATACCAAAACCAGACAAAGACACTACAAAAAAAGAAAATTACAGACCAATATCACTGATGAATATAGATGCAAAAATCCTCAACTAAATACTAGCAAACAGAATCCAACAACACTTAAAAAGGATCATACACCACGAGTGGGATTTATCCCAGGGATGCAAGGATTCTTCAGTATACGCAAATCAATTAGTATGATACACCATGAAGAATAAAAACCATATGATCATCTCAATAGTTGCAGAAAAAGCTTTTGACAAAATTCAACACCCATTTATGATAAAAACTCTCCAGAAAGTGGGCATAGAGGGAACATACCTCAACATAATAAAGGCCACATATGACAAACCCACAGCAAATGTCATTCTCAATGGTGAAAAACTGAAAGCATTTCCTCTACGATCGGGAACAAGACAAGGATGTCCACTCTTGCCACTATTATTCAACACAGTTTTTGAAGTCCAAGCCATGGCAATCAGAGAATTAAAAGAAATAAAAGGAATACAAGCTGGAAAAGAAGAAGTAAAACTGTCACTGTTTGCTGATCACATGATACTATACATAGAGAATCCTAAAGATGCCACCAGAAAACTACTAGAGCTAATCAATGAATTTGGTAAAGTTGCAGGATACAAAATTAATACACAGAAATCTCTTATATTCCTATATACTAACAATGAAATATCAGAAAGAGAAATTAAGGCAACAATCCCATTCATCATTGCAACAAAAAGAATACAATATGTAGGAATAAAACCTACATAAGGAGGTAAAAGAACTGTACTTAGAAAACTGTAAGACACTGATAAAAGAAATCAAAGATGACACAAACAGACAAAGAGATATACCATGTTCTTGGACTGGAAGAATCAATATTGTGAAAATGACTATACTACCCAAAGCAATCTACAGATTCAATGCAATCCCTATCAAATTACCAATGGAATTTTTTACACAGCTAGAACATAAAATCTTAAAATTTGTATAGAGACACAAAAGACCCCGAATAGCCAAAGTGGTCTTGAGAGAAAAAAACCGAGCTGGATGTATCAGTCTCCGTGACTTCAGACTATACTACAAAGCTACAGTAATCAAGACAATATGATACTGGCACAAAAACAGAAATATAGATCAATGGAACAGGATTGAAAGCCCAGAGATAAACCCATGCACCTATGGTCAACTAATCTATGACAAAGGAGGCAAGGATATACAATAGAGAAAAGACAGTCTCTTCAATAAGTGGTGCTGGGAAAACTGGACGGCTACATGTAAAAGAATGAAATTAGAACACTCCCTAACACCATACACAAAAATAAAATCAAAATGGATTAGAAACCTAAATGTAAGACCGGACACTATAAAACTCTTAGAGGAAAACATAGGAAGCACACTGACATATATCACAGCAAGATCTTTTTTTATCCACCTCCTAGAGTAATGGAAATAAAAACAAAAACAAATGAGACAAAAAAAAAAATGAGACCTAATGAAACTTAAAAGCTTTTGCAAAGCAAAGTATACTACAAACAAGACAAAAAAACAACCCTCAGAAGGGGGAAAAATATTTGCAAATATTTGAATCAATGGACAAAGGATTAATCTCCAAAATATATAAACAGCTCATGCAGCTCAACATTAAAAAAACAAACAACCCAATCAAAAAATGGGCAGAAGACCTAAATAGACATTTCTCCAAACAAGACATGCAGATGACCAAGAAGCACATGAAAAGCTGCTCAACATCACTAATCATTAGAGAAATACAAATCAAAGCTACAATGAGGTATCACCTCACACCAGTTAGAATGGGCACCATCAGAAAATCTACAAACAACAAATGCTGCAGAGGGTGTGGAGAAAAAAGAACCCTCTTGCACTGCTGGTGGGAATGTAAATTGATACAGCCACTATGGAGAACAGTATAGAGGTTCCTTAAAAAACTAAAAACAGAATTATCATATGATCCAGCAATCCCACTACTGGGCATATACCCAGAGAAAACCATAATTCAAAGACACATGCACCCCAATGTTCATTGCAGCACTATTTACAATAGCCAGGTCATGGAAGGAACCTAAATGCCCATCGACAGACAAATGGATAAAGAAGATATGGTACATATATACAATGGAATATTATGCAGCCATAAAAAGGAATGAAATTCGGTCATTTGTAGAGATGTGGATGGATCTAGAGACTGTCATACAGAGTGAAGTAAATCAGAAAGAGAAAAACAAATGTCGTATATTAACGCATATATGTGGAACCTAGAAAAATGGTACAGATGAACCAGTATGCAGGGCAGAATCAGAGACACAGATGTAGAGAACAAACGTATGGACGCCAAGGGGGGAAAGTGGCAGGGGGGTTCATTGTGGTGGGATGAATTGGGAGATTGGGATTGACATATAACACTAATATGTATAAAATAGATAACTAATAAGAATCTGCTGTACAAAAAAATAAATAAAATTAAATTAAAAAAAAAAAATTAAAGCTAAGGAGAATTCCTAGCCAGCAGACGGCTCTAAAAGAACTGCTAAAGGAAGTTCTTTAGTTAGAAGGAAAAAAAAAATAATAATACCAGAAAGAAACTTAGACTATCAGGAGCAACAGCAATTATATTAATATCTGGGTATAAATATATATTAGACCATTCTTCTCTTGATCTTTAAAATATGTTTGGCAGATGAAAGCAAAAAATATAATATTGTCTGGTGGGGTCTTCAATGTATGTAGATGTAATATAGATAACTAAAGCATAAAGGAGGAGAGTAAAATGGTCCAAATGATGACAGTATCTACATTTCAATTGAAGCAGTAAAATATTGACTCTAAATAGACTGAAGAGTTAAGCATGAACTTAGTAATCTCTAGAGCAATCATCAAAAAAATTATATGAGATACAATCAAAATTAGAATAAATTAAAAAAAATTAGAATAAATTAAAATAGAATACTAAAAATGCTCAAATAACCCTTAAAAAGGCAGAAAAAGGAAACAAAAAAAAGAGGAAACTAAAAACAAGTAATAAAATGGTAATTCTAAATCTAAACATATCTATCAATAACCATATTCACATTAAATGGCCTAAATATACCAGTTAAAAGACAAGGACTGTCAGAAAGAACAAAGAAATATGACCCAACTATACTGTTTATGAGAAACTTACTTCAAATATAATGATATAAGTAGGTTAAAAGTAAAAGGATAAATTTGATAATGACACTGTTTCCTGATAATAAAGGAACTGCATCAGAAAAAATAAAAAAGTAAAAGGATGGAAAAAAATATATACCATACAAACACGAATCAAAAGAAAGCTGCAAGGAATGAAAGGTAGTTCAACATTTAAAAAAAAAATTAACCAATGTAATACACTTCATTAATATACAGAGGAAAAAACACAAGCGTATCAATTAATGCAGAAGTCATCTGACAAAATCCAACACCCTTCACGACAAAAACAGAAAACTAGGTATATGAGAGAACTTCCTCAATATGATGAAGGGCATTTTGAAAAACCCACAGGTATGATGTTACTCATACTCAATGGTGAAAGACTGAAAGGTTTCCCTCTGAAATCAGAAATAAGGGGGCTTTCCTGGTGGCGCAGTGGTCAAGAGTCTGCCTGCCGATGCAGGGGACACAGGTTCGTGCTCCGGTCCGGGAAGATCCCACATGCCATGGAGCGGCTGGGCCCGTGAGCCATGGCCGCTGAGCCTGCGCGTCCGGAGCCTGTGCTCCACAACGGGAGAGGCCACAGCAGTGAGAGGCCCGCGTACCACAAAAAAAAAAAAAAAAAAAAAAAAAAAAATCAGAAATATGGGAATTCCCTGATGGCCCAATGGTTAGGACTCTGTGCTTTCACTGCCAACGGCCTGGGTTCAATCCTTGGTCGGGGAACTAAGATCCTGCAAGCCACACAGCATGGACCCCCACCAAAAAAAAATCATAAATGAGACAAGGATGCCTGTTTTCACCACTGCTATTCAATACTGTACTTAAATTCCAGCGAGAACAATTAGACAGTAAATAAATGAATAAAAGGCACAGATGACATGATCCTATATAGAGAAATCCCAAAGAATCCACAGGAAAGCTCATAAAGCAAAGAAATGAATTCAGTGAAGTAGTAGGATACAAGATCAAAATACAAAAATCAGTTGTGTTTCTATACACCTTCAATGAACAATTCAAAAAGAAAATTAAGAAAGGAACTCCTGGGCTTCCCTGGTGGCGCAGTGGTTGAGAATCTGCCTGCCAATGCAGGGGACACGGGTTCGAGCCCTGGTCTGGGAAGATCCCACATGCCACGGAGCAACTGTGCCCGTGAGCCACAACTACTGAGCCTGCGCGTCTGGAGCCTGTGCTCCGCAACAAGAGAGGCCGCAATAGTGAGAGGCCCGCGCACCGCGATGAAGAGTGGCCCCCGCTTGCCACAACTAGAGAAAGCCCTCGCACAGAAACGAAGACCCAACACAGCCAGAAAAATAAATAAATAAACAAATGTGGGGTTTAAAAAAAAAAAAAAGAAAAGAATTTTAAAAAATTAATCAAAAAAAAAAAGAAAGGAATTCCTATATATTGATATATCTACATCTAAATATAACTAAACCACCTTGCTGTACACCTGAAACATTGCAAATCAACTCTACTTCAATAAAAAATGATAATAAAAATTAGAAAAAAAAAGAAAGCAACTCCATCTACAACAGTATCTGAAAGAATAAAATACCTAGGAATAAGTTTAAATCAGGAGATTAAATACTTGCATACTTAAAACTTCAAAACTTGCATAACCTAAAGCAATCTACAGATTCTGTGCAATCTCTATCAAAATTCCAACAGTCTTTTTTGTAGAAATGGAAAAGCTGATTCTCACATTTATATGTAATTGCAACGGGCACCAAATAGCCAAAATAATCTTGAAAAGAAAACACAAGTTGGGGGCTTCCCTGGTGACGCAGTGGTTGAGAATTGGCCTGCCAATGCAGGGGACAAGGGTTCAATCCCTGGTCCGGGAAGATCCCAAATGCCGTGGAGCAACTAAGCGCATGCGCCACATCTACTGAGCCTGCACTCTAGAACCAGGAGCCACAACTACCGAAGCCTGCGCACCTAGAGCCCGTGCTCTGCAAGAAGAGAAGCCACTGCAATGAGAAGACTGTGCACTGCAAGGAAGAGTAGCCCCCGCTCACCGCATCTAGAGAAAGCCCAAGCGCAACAACAAAGACCCAATGCAGCCAAAAATAAATAAATTTAAAAGAAAAAAGAAGAAAACATAAGTTGGAGGATACAGACCTACCAATTTCAAGACTTACTACAAAGCTATAGTAGTCGAAATAGTGTGGTACTGGGAATTCGTTGGTGGTTCAGTGGTTAGGACTCTGAGCTTCCACTGCAGGGGGCACGGGTTCAATTCCTGGTTTGGGGAACTAAGATTCCCCCACGCTGTGTGGCCAAACAACAACAACAAAACAGTGTGGTACTGACATAAGGATACACATATAAACCAATGGAACTGAATAGAGGAACTAGAAATAAACCCTCACATATACAGTCCAATGATTTTTGACAAGGGTACCAAAACCATTCAATGTGGAAAGGTTAGTCATTTTAACCATTTTTAAGTGTACGGTTCTGTGGCTTACTTGCATTCACAATGTTGTGCAACCAAAGAAAAGCCCTGGACCTGACGGCTTCACTGGTGAATTTTACTAAATATTTAAAGAACTAACATCAATCCTTCTCAAACTCTTCCAAAAAATTGAAGAGAAGGGAATACTTCCTAACTCCACTACAGCAGCATTCCTAATACGAAAGCCAGACAAAGATACTCTAAGAAAACTAGAAACCAATATCCCTTATGAACACTGATGCAAAAATCCTAGCAAACCAAATTCGGCAGCAAATTAAAATTATACACCATGACCAAATGGGATTTATTCCTAGAATGCAAGGATGGTTCAACATACAAAAATTGATCAATATAATATACCATGTTAACAGAATGAAGGGAAAAAAAATACACAATTATCTCAATTGGTACAGAAAAAGCATTTGACAAAATTCAACACCTTTTTATGATAAAAACACTCAAAATTAACTCAACATAATAAAGGCCAAATATGAAAAACCTACAGCAAACATCATACTCAACATGGAAGACTGAAAGCTTTCTGCTAAGATCAGGCACAAGATAAGGATGCCTGCTGTTGCCATGTCTATTCAAAATACTACTGCAAATTCCAGCCAGAGCAATTAGGCAAGAAAAAGAAATAAAAGGCATCCAGACTGGAAAAGAAGTAAATTTAGTTGTTTGCACATGAAAAAATCTCATATGTAGAAAACCCAAAAGATTACACAAAAAAATTGTTAGGACTAATAAACAAATTCAACGAAGTATCAGGACAAAACTCTACTTTTAAAGGGAAAAATATGTGCACATTTTTCCTCTTAATTTTTGCCAATTTCCAGGCATAGAGCTCCAGGTTTATATTTCTGTATCCTCCACAAGGCCTATCTCTTTGCTAGCCCATTAAATATTTGCTGATTGAACAATACATTCTTTTTTAAAATAAATTTATTTATTTATTTATGGCTGTGTTGGGTCTTCATTGCTGTGCACGGGCTTCCTCTAGTTGCAGTGAATGGGGGCTACTCTTTGATGCAGTGCGCAGGCTTCTCATTGCAGTGGCTTCTTGTGTTGTGGGGCACTGGCTCTAGGCATGTGGACTTCAGTAGTTGTGGCTTGCGGGCTGTACAGTGCAGGCTCAGTAGTTGTGGCGCACAGGCTTAGTTGCTCTGCGGCATGTGGGATCTTCCCAGACCAGGACTTGAACCCTTGTCCCCTGCATTGGCAGGCAGATTCTTAACCACTGTGCCACCAGGGAAGCCCTAATATGCCATCTTAAAATGAGGTTTGATAAAAGTTTCAAACAGGTATCCCATTAATTCCATGGATTCTGGTTTGTGCTAAAAGTTACAGGAATATTTAACTATGCCAAAAGAAATAAAATGCTTAGGTTATTAGAGTTGCAAAAGTAGCTATTGTTATTACCTGCTGAACAGCTAGTGTACTGTCCATTTCATCAAAGGATTCATCAGGCCAATTATAGAAATCCTATAAAAAAAATTTCATGATTAAAGCACGTACAAAGTTACAAAGAAGATGCAATACTATTATTATTAACTTCAATTCTTAATAAAGATCCGAAGTTATACCAGAGAAGAAAAGCCCTCATATGGTAAACAATGTGATTATTAGTGAATAAGTTAAAGGAATTTTATTCAATGTTTTAAATGAACACCAAGATTTTATTTAATTGAACTATAAGCTATACTTTTTTCAGTCACAAATCCCTCAAATATGGCTCCCATAAACCTCTCATGTATTATTTAATTGATAAGCCTATCACTTTTTTGTTTGATAGTTAAATATTTTTCTAAATGTTATACTGAAAAAAAACAATCTCCAGGCAGTAAAAAACTGAATCAGTTTTTACCCAAAGAGAATAGCTAGAGTTAGTAGTAGTTACTACTCCATAAATATTATTTAAGACAGACATTATAAATTATAATTCCAATTCCAAATGGTGTTTTAAATTTCTAAATCAAAATATGAGCTCCATCAAAAAGCAGTCATCTAAACAGAACAACCTTCTCTTAAGGGGAATATTTCTGTGGATCACTTTGCACTGGTTCTGAATTTCTCTATAGATAGTTCAGTTCATAGACGTTCCCCTAAGTGGTTAAGAACCTTTCCATGTGACTGCTGAAATATATCCCTTGTAGGTGCGCATTGTCCAACGCATTGTAGGTACTCAATAAATGTCTGAGAAAAGGTAGTAGTAAACCAACAATCCATAACCCTGTATCGATCAACATGGATTAAGTCTCCAAAGGCCATGAGCAAAAATTGGAGCAAGCTGCAGAATACAGTGCATGATACCACATGAATAAATGTTTAAGAAAGTGCAAAACATACTTATGAATATAATGCATATATAATAAAAGTATAAAGGAAAAAAAAGGAATGATAATCACCATTACTGGCTGGGAGTGGGCAGAAGACAGAATATCACAATACAGAGGGATTTAACTATATTAGTAATGTCCTAGTTCTTAGAGTAGGTGATGGGTATGGTACACCTTTTTAAGTGTCTTAAGCATTTCATATCTTTTTTTAAATAGTTGCCTTATCTGAATGAAAATGAACTTTATTTTAAAATGTCAAGAAATAAAAACAACTTTCTGGAAATTGTTCTAGGATGTCTTTTCCTAGACATCATCTACATATCACCAGAAAGTAGTTTTTAAATTCTTCCTTTCTGATTTGTAGTGAAAACTGTTTCTATCAATACGTTTTGCCTATTCTTTCGTTTAAAAAAAAAGAAAAGATAGTTTGTAGACTATTTTGTTTTTAAAATATTAGAAAACACATATAGTGGTACACAGAAAAGATGTAAAAAAGTTAATTGGAAATTAAATGCTTTGCCTCATTATAACTGTGATATACTTTAAACACTTAAAAGAGGAGCCAAGGGACTTCCCTGGTGGCACACTGGTTAAGACTCCACGCTCCCAGTGCAGGGGGCCTGGGTTCAATCCCTGGTCAGGGAACTAGATCCCACATGCATGCCGTAACTAAGAATTCACATGCCACAACTAAGAAGCCAGCGAGCCGCAACTAAGGAGCTTGCCTGCCACAACTAACACCTGGCACAACCAAATAAATAAATAAATATTCTAAAAAAACCCCAAAAAACAGGAGACAAAAATCCAGCCTAATGAACATTCTCATCTAATTCAGTTAAACGTTTACTGAAAACCAACTTTGTGCTTATAACCCAATCTAACCAATTAAAAAAAAAAAAGGAGGAAGATACTCTACCTACTCTATTATAGTTCTAAATAAGTCATTTTAGAATAGACCCCTTTCACTGAAGGAAATCAGTGTGATAGACAAGGGATATGACAGAATGCTGCTTAAATAGTCCTTTTTTTAAAAAATCTTAACCTTTTCTAATACATTTTATTTAACAACCTTGATCTATGACCATCTGGAAAAAAGCAAAGGAGTTTTCTTATAGGTGACTTACTCATAACAACACAGCAAACAGGTGTGTTACAATATTGAGTTAAAATCTATGATTCTCTAACCTTTCAAAATTAAGAACTTTCGAATAAGTAAAAATGGATGATTCTCAGAATGTGAGTACAAAAGTCCATTTCTGAATTTAAAAACATAAAAGTTGATCACTTAAAAGAATCAGAAATAATGCTGCCACAGAAAAAGAATTAAAGGTATCTAAGAAAAGATCATTTATAAAGAAAGAAAGTTTAGAAACAGTAAAAGCATAAATAATATATAAATTCCATGTAGTATGACCACAAAATTGCCAGTAGAACTGACACATGTGACTTTATAAAAAAAGCCTTCCCAACTAAACTCTAAAATTCAGTACTAGAAGCAACTTGTTAAAAAGAAAAGGTCACTAATGAACTAAGAATCGAATCTGGAGACTGGGCAACCTTGAGCAAATGCAGTCTAATCTCTGGGCTTCAGTTTCCTTTTCCGTAACATGCATCTAGGAAGCTGTCTGGATCTAAAAGTTCCCTTTGAAAGAACTCCCTTTCCAAAATTCTGTGCAAGATATTAAAATGTATTCTCTAGCATACTGTCATAGCTCTACGGTTGTTTCTGGTTTCCTCCCCCTCCGTCTCTTTTTCTTTAAAATTACATTTTTAACACATCTCTTCCGATTTTGGAGTCTGTACTCAATCGCAAGGCATTTTACCTGGCAGATTAATCAGATGAGGTCTACTTGATTTTTTTAAGAATGTGAAGCATCCCGTCTTTGCCAAATCGCAAGAATCAATACTGAAATAAGCACCAATTCACCCCAAGTACTACCCTACTAAAAGGTGATAAAATTATAACAAGTTCATTCCCTATGCTTCACATATAGTAACAAGGAAATTCACAAGGAATGGCATCTAACAAGTCCCAGCATGATGATGAAAACTTGCTGGACCAGAGAACAGCTACGGAAAGAAGTGGTCAATGGCAAACAGCAGGAGGAGGAGGATAAAGTAAATTATCGACTCCCGGATCCGGCTAGACAAGCTGGATGGCAGAAGTCGGGCACGTCACAGGCCAGGTAGGAAATGGAAACCAGGACGAGGTAGGCTGTTGTTTACCCCTCCCACCCTGGCAGCCCCGACCCTCACGGAACCCCGGGGGTCTCCACCCGGCCGACCGCGCCCCTCCCCGAAGCTGGTCACTGGGGATCAGGGGAGAAGCGAGGACAAGCAGTCACTGCTGACAGGCTCCCAGTCCTGAGCCTCGGCGGCCCCCACGCGCCCCTCACGCCCACCGTCCAATCGGAGCTCCGCAGGCCTCGCGGGCCGCCGCCGCCTCAGCCAAACCGAGGGGCTGAGGCTCCGGAAGAGCAGGCCGGGCACCAGTGCCCCTGCCCGCCCGCCTGTCGCCGCGGCCCAACCTCCTCGCAGAAGCATCCACCTTCCAGGTGCGGCGCAGCTCGACATCAAAAGTCCCCTCTCCCCTCCACCAGAGGTACAGAGATAGTACCTGGGCCTTGGTGCCCGGCCTGTTCCGCCTCAGCACTGCCGTCCCCTCCGCCATGACCATAGTGCCAGAGTCTGGGCGGCTGGAGTCGGTACCCGGATGTAGGGGACGGCTGCCTGCTCGGGGGGCGGGGCGGAGCGGCGCTCTAGGTCCGGGAGAGGGGGAGGGGCGACGGCTGACGGCACAGCCGCAGCCTGCGCGGGGCAGGTTGGGAGGAACCCGAGGAGGCCGGGAAAGGACCGGCGGGCGGAGGGAGGGGCACTGGAGAAGAAATATCCGACGACTCAATGGCGGCAATGTGGCGGGAGGGAAAGACCACGCCGCGGAGGCCGGGAGTGGCTGCGAGGGAGTTCGCAGGCCGACGCAGAGAGCCGCTGCGGGAATGCGCAAGTTCGGCGTAACGCGTTGGTGCATCTTCTTGGGCTTAACTTTAACGTTGGTTAACGTTGGAAAGACAGAGTTTGCACGATGGCGACCGTTTCAGTAAACTCTTGTGCAAGCAAATACCTAGAGAAGCGTAATTCTGTCCCGAAATCTGCCTAGGCGTGCAAAGTGGGAAACAGGCCAGCAGTCTGGGAGAATTCCACAGACCCGGCATGAAATCGACCCAATTTCAAATCAGACTCGGGCTTAAGAGTGTGAAATGATATTTCCGCTATCCACTAACTTCAAAACCAAGGGCTTTTCAGTATCAAGTTTGTTTGTGTTGATAAGAGACCCAGATGCCAATTATCTGAGATAGAGTGGACATCTGGTATTGTGTGTCAAGCAAACAAAATTAGCTTGTAAATTTTGCAAGTCAGAAGCAGGAGGAGAAAATGAATGCCCCTTGATAGACAGTGGGAGTTGTGCATCTTACAGGATTTCAGATTTTCTTTGTTGCAAGTTTTAAGTGTTCTCTTAAGTCATGAAATCACAGTAGCATTGGCAAACTTTTGTTTCTGCTTGGAAACCTTAAATCTTTGATTTGGGATGAGGGAGGCTATAGGTTACCAGATGCGAAGATAGTTAAAAGAGTAAACAGTGTATATACAGTAGGGTGATTTCCAAGAGAGGAAAACATCAGGTATCCCATCAAGTACACATAAAGGTGTATTGAGAATGCTGAGAGATGTAGCAGAGGCTCCAAAGATGGAAGGGAGGAGTGGAGGACAGGTTGGTTAAAATGAGTGAGTGCAAAGCTGAATAACTCATGACTTGGAATTTTGTTCAAAAGCATTTAACAACGGGAAGTCTGTTTGCCTTTGAGTAAGATTCTTTCTATCGGGAAGATGTAGAGACTGGTAACTTTTTTTTTTTTTTTTTGGCCTGCGTTTGGTCTTCATTGCTGTGCGCGGGCTTTCTCTAGTTGCAGCGAGCAGAGGCTACTCTTTGTTGTGGTGCGCTGGCTTCTCATTGCAGTGGCTTTTCTTGTTGCGGAGCACAGGCTCTGGGTGCGCGGGCTTCAGTAGTTGTGGCACCCGGGCTCAGTATTTGTGGCTCGCAGGCTCTAGAGCGCAGGCTCAGTAGTTGTGGTGCACGGGCTTAGTTGCTCCGCGGCATGTGGGATCTTCCCGGACCAGGGCTTGAACCCGTGTCCCCAGCATTGGCAGGAGGATTCTTTTTTTGTTTGTTTTGCGGTACGCGGGCCTCTCCCTGCTGCGGCCTCTCCCACTGCGGAGCACAGGCTCCGGACGCGCAGGCTCAGTGGCCATGGCTCACGGGCCCAGCCGCACCGCGGCACATGAGATCCTCGCGGACCGGGGCACGAACCAGTGCCCCCCTGCATCGGCAGGCGGACTCTCAACCACTGCGCCACCAGGGAAGCTCAGGAGGATTCTTAACCACTGCGCCACCAGGGAAGCCCCAAGACTGGTAACTTTTCAAGAGCAAGGACAATTCCATCACTACCTCATAGACAGCAAAAAATTTATTCATTCAACGAGTATTTATTAAGCCCCAGTACGTGTTTGGCACTGAGGTAAAAGTATGAAAAGGCGGCATCCTTAACCATAAGTTGCCTAGAGTCTAGCAATGGAGACAGCCGTGCAAATCACCAATTCTCTTACTAAATATAGTGAGGATCTAAGGCAAGCAGCACCTAAATACTGCCTCCCTAAGAGAGATAAGGGTAGGTCTGTAGAGAGCAGAGTCTTAGGTCTGGACAACCTCGCCTCATTTACTCCAAGGATTCAGTTAACATTTCCCAGATTGTGTGGTAGTCCCCGAGCTGTAAATATCAGTTACCTATAGTTGAAGGGGCTCATCTTAATGTTCTCTTAAATCCAGATTTAATAATACTTAAGTAATACTGTTTCAGCCCATCTGAAAAGAACAAAAGAAAAAGTGAATAAGTAGATGTTAAATTAAGGAACAAAATACGTATTCATCTCTTTGAAAAGTCTAATCAAGTTACATTGTGATGTCAATTCTGGCCTTGTTCACAGGAAGAACCTTTTTCTTTAAGGCTGAAATGTTTCTAGCTCATAACCTTCACATTTTAATTCCTCTATCAGTCTGCAGATTATGACCTCCAAGCAAAAAGTTTTATAACCATGATTAATTTAGGGGATGGGGGAAGAAGAAGAAGAAAAAAAAGCATGATCAGTACCATAACAGTTACATGTAATAATGGGTTACTTGAATATTTTGGTTAAAGAAGGAGTAGTCTTTTTAAAGGCAATATGGACAAATGAAAATAACTTTAGACTGAGATTCAAGAAATCTAAATTCTCTTGCTTGTTGACTGTAAGACTTTGAAAAATATCAAATAAAAGGGTTGGGTTTTTTCTTTTTTTTTTTTTTTTTTTTGGTAATGAAACTAGTGCACAGCAGTTCTTTCCTTCTGCCTCATAGAGTATGAAAGTATAAAAGTAAATACTCCTGGAAGTCTCTTAAAGTTTTAGAAGAAAATATTTTGTAAATCCAAAGAATCATAAGTAATTTCAAAACCATCTATCCAATACGAAATTCTCTTTGGGGAGTTTTAAAATCCAAGTAAAATAGTGAGTGCCCATTGTGTGTAAGGCACTGAGCAAGTGCTAAGAAACATGAATAAGATGTATAATCTATCCTCAAAAAGCTTAAAAATGAATGGGAAAGGAGGATATGTAAATTACTATACTACAAAGCAATATGTCTTAAGTGTTAAGCAGCCCCTGATGGTTGCCTACTTGCTATCCGTACCCGTTCACTCATGTTCTTTGCAAACAGACTTTGATCTTGCTCAGTATCCATCTCTCCGAATTTGAGCAGAGAAAGGTAAACCCATCTCTAGCTGCGGGATAAATCCTCATTGGACTAAGCCAATGTTTAGTTAAAGGGTGAGCATGTGACTCCCTTTTAGCCTGAAGAGATATGAAAAGATATCTGATGGAGCATTTTAGGGAAGGGTTTTCTTAATCTTGACGAGATAATAAAAGAGATGGTCCCTTTTTTCTGCCAGTGAACCTTGTTAAGTCTGAGGCTGCATCAACCGTCTTGGCTTGAAGGAAGCCTGCCTAAGAGCAAAGCTGATGCAGTGAATGATGCATGAAGTAGTTGAAATGTGCTATAAAGTAACATTTATCTGTGGAGTTGCAGGAGATTTCATTGTGGGCCAAGTAAAGGTGAAGCAGCAGTGAAGTATGGAGATGTATGTTCATAGCTGAACAAATTAGTTGTATATGTAGCTTTATACATTTTCAATGTATTATTTGAAAATTAATTTCTCTATAAAAATCATTATAGACAAAATTTTTTTAATTTATAAAGTTAAAACTTAGACAACATTGACTACAAATGAGTGATAGACTGAACTCCCACTGCACTTCATTTTTCTCTCTAGAATATTTGACCAATTAGTGATTGTGGTAGCCAGATGCCAAGATGGCCCCCAGTGATTATTATCTCTTGGTATTTACACCTTTGTGTGGTTCTCTCTCACACCGAATAGGGCTGACCTGTTTAACCAATAGATTCTGTGAAAATGATGTTGTGTGACTCCTGATGTTAGGTGATAAAAGACATTGTGCCTTGCTCTCTTAGCTCACCTGCCCTGGGTGAGAAAGCTGTCATGTGTGAGGACCCTCAAGTAGCCTATGAGGGATCTGCATGGTGTGGAACTGAAGCTCCCACCAAAAGCAAGCATCGACTTGCCAGTATAAGTGACCATCTTGGAAGTATAACTTCCAGCTCCAGTCAAACCTTTGGATGATGGCAGCCTCATGAAAGACCCCAAACTAGGACCACCCAAATAAGCTGCTTCCAAATTTCTGACATACAGATACTGTGTGAGATGTTCATTGTTGTTTTAAGCCACTAAGTTTGGGGTGATTTGTTATGCAGCAATAGATATCTAATACAGTAGTTCCTGAATTTTCAGGAAGATGTGATCAGAAGAGACAAGTCACAACAGACTGTTATCATTTCCTCTTTTTAACAGGGGAACTCATGTCTTTTATGAAGTTAACGGCATTTTCTACCTTTATTTTCTTTTTTTTTTCTTAATACTTACTTATGCATTTATTTGGCTGCGCTGGGTCTTAGTTGCTGTGTGCAGGATCTTTAGTTGCAGCATGCGAACTCTTAGTTGTGGCATGTGGGATCTAGTTCCCTGACCAGGGATCGAACCTGGACCCCTGCATTGGTAGCACGGAGTCTTAGCCACTGGACCACCAGGGAAGTCCCTACCTTTATTTTCTAGATGACAGCAATCTCTATCTAAAATTATGCTATTACTTTAGTTGTTTACTTCTGCCTCCCCCATTTTATTCATCCCTGTATCTCCAGTGCCTAAGACAGTGCCTGACACATGTTCAAAAAACAATGAATTACTTAAAAATACTATAATAAACTGACCTTTTGAAATGACAAGCCAGATAAGTGAGAACCCATTGATGTTTTTTCCAAGTCAAGTCTGTAGGCTAAATGAGACTGAAAGAGCATTTTGTAAGAGTTTGGCTAAATTTTAACATGTCTTAAAGAACTAGGCTTAATCTGTAAGAAGAAAGAGGGTTTGGATCCATTCCTTATCTCTTATAACAGGAAAATCTCCATAGAAGCCAAGATTGAAAAAAAAAACCACCCATAAACTATAAAACCAAAAACTATAAAAATACCTAAAGAAACCAATGGAAGAAACTTATATCGGAGAAGACTTTTCAGAGTTTGAAATAATAACCAGAAGCTATAATGGAAAACATTTATTCAACTATACCAAAATGACTTCCTGCAAATTCAAAGCATAAACAAAATCAAAGCCAAATTGATAAACTGGAGGAAAAAAAATTTGTCACAAAGAAACAATTCCCCTGATAGATAAAGATATCAAATCATAAAAGGCCAGTCACCCAGCAGAAAAATGAGCAGACGATATTAACCGTCAATAGGGACTGTCAGTTAACAGTAAAGGAAATAGAGATGGCTCTTAAACACATGAGATCCTCACCATCATTCATAATGATAAATTAAAATTACCAGTTTGGCAAAACATAAACTTTATAACATCCTGTATTATTGAGAGTGGGGAGAAATCAGCAGTCTCATACATTGCTGGTAGGACTATTAATTGATAGAACTTCTGTGAAGGGCAACTTGAAGGGGTGTGTGTGTGTGTGTGTACACATATATGATTAGAGTCCACATACCCTTTGACATAGCAATTACATGCCTAGCAATTTATCTTACAGATATGAAATTCATGCAGAAATTTTATTTTTTGCAGAACTGTTTCTAATAGCATAAGTTTAGAATTTAAATGTCCATCAATAGGAAACGCTTAAATAAATTTTGGTCCATCCAAATAATGAAATATCATATAGCTATAAAGAGAATGAAACTTTTATGTACTTTATAGATTAATTCCAAAGACAAATTGTTAATACAGAAAAAAACAAGGTGCCAAATGGTGTGTATGGAATATTTTATTTTTCAAAAGGAAAATGAATATATATGTATATATATTTCATATGCACAAGATACATATGTTTATACACACACATATACATATGTATACATAAAACACCCCTGACAGGAAGAATATAAACTGTAACACTAGTGCTTCCAGGAATGGAACTTTGTGGCTAGGGCACAGGGATGGGAAGGACTCTTACATGCATATTATCTAGTTTAAAAAAAATTAAGGAAAAAAAATAACAGGCTTGGGCTTCCCTGGTGGCGCAGTGGTTGAGAGTCCGCCTGCCGATGCAGGGGACACGGGTTCGTGCCCCGGTCCGGGAAGATCCCACGTGCCGCGGAGTGGCTGGGCCCGTGGGCCATGGCCGCTGAACCTGCGCGTCCGGAGCCTGTGCTCCGCAACGGGAGAGGCCACAACAGTGACAGGCCCGCGTACCGCAAAAAACAAAACAAAAACAAAAACAAAAACAAAACAAAACAAAAAATAACAGTCTTGAGTCAAAATGTTAAGGGACATCTTGTGCCCTCCTTTTACAGTTAATTCTTAAACTAAGAGGGGTTAGATGATTTGTCAAATGTCACTTAACTAGTATGTAAGTAACACGGGATCCAGAGCCTAGGTTTTAATGAGCTCTCTCATACAGATTGCTTAAGGGTAAAGAAAACATTTTAATAGTCTTCACATAAATAAATAAAAAGCTCAAAACTCCATTTCTGTGTGGGTGCAGAGAAAACAGCAATTAGCTTTCTGGATGAGGCATGTCTTAGTATCATGCTGGAGAACAATCTGGCAGTCCTTGCTGAGAAGCTTAAAAATGCTCACAGCTAGGTAAGTATTGTTGAGAGTAAATTGCTGTATCAGATATCAAACTTAAATATAACAGTTTATATTTATATTGAAAACACTGTGATGGAAAAGGGAGATCAATGAAACAGACTATCAAATCCAGGAATATGTTTATTTAAAACTTTAATGTATGATAAAGGTCACATTTCAAATTTGGGGGCAGGGGAGTGGTGGTGGGGAAGAATGGATAATGCAATAAAGTTGAGACAAGATAATCATTGGTTAAAAAAAAGTCAGACACATATACTATACACTAAAATTATGGATCAATTAATTACTTACATTTCCAAAAGAAAAATGTACTAGAAGAATGAGATTTGACTAGCTAGAAACAAAACTGCACATCAAATTAGGAAACAAATGTGACAAGTTCACACCTCTATTATATAAAACCTTATGATCCATGTTGGTGGGAAAGCGGAATGGTGTGGCCACTATGGGAAACGGTGTAGAGGATCCTCAAAAAGTTAAAAATAGAACTACCCTACTTCTATTCAGGAATCCCACTTCTGAGTATTTATCTAAAAGAACTGAAATCAGAATCTCAAAGAGATATTAGCACTTCCATGTTAACTGTAGCACTATTTACAACAGCCAAGATGTGGAAGCCTAAATGTTCATCTGCTGGATGAATGAATAGAGAAAATGTAGTATACACATATATTGGAATACTATTCAGCCTTAAAGAAGAAGGCAATTCTGCAACATTTGACAACATGGAATGAACCTTGAGGACATTAAGCTAAGTCAAATAAGCCAATCATAGAAGGACAAAATACTGCATTCCACTTACATGAAGTATCTAAAATAGTCAAACTCATATAAGCAGAGAGTAGAATGGTGGTTGCCAGGGACTAGGGGGCGGGGAAAATGGGGAGTTGCTAATCAACAGGCATAAAGTTTCTGTTAAGTAAGATGCAAAAGTTCTAGAGATCGACTGTACAACATTGTGCCTATAGTTAACAATATTATGATGTACACTTAAAAATCTGTTAAGAAGGTATATCTCATGCTAAGTGTTCTTACCACAATAAAAATGAAAAAAAACTTTGTAATCCCGATTTTTAAAAATAAGAACTTTTTGTGAAGCATACAGTTTCTGGAGCAATAGAGGAAAAAAATCATAATCTTGATAATGGTAATACTTTCACAACAGAATAGCTCCCTGGTAACTTTAATTTTATTCTCAATTTTTCATTTGTTTTTGTATAGAATTGTGGAAGGCAGACTTTGAAGTCAGACAAACCTGAGTTCAATTCCAGCCTATGACTTAAAATGTATTTCACCTTGAGCAAGTTACTCTACCTCTCTCTGCATCCTTCACCTATGAGGCAAAGAACATCTGCCTCACAGAGTTGCTATGATTACACAGGTAAGCAAGATTATATGTTAAGTGCCTAGAACAGTGCCTGGCAAGAGGTAAAAAATGGTAATGTTATGAAAACTCTAGTCAGAATTTTACCTACTTTACCGTTCTCCTTACAATTGATATTTTCCTGTTGAACAAAAGGTAAATGACAGCATGCTTTTTTTTTTTTTAATTTGTTTTTGGCTGCGTTGGGTCTTCATTGCTGCGCCCAGGCTTTCTCTGGTTGTGGCGAGCGGGGGTTGCTCTTCGTTGCAGTGTGTGGGATTCTCATTGCGGTGGCTTCTCTTGTTGCGGAGCATGGGCTCTAGGCATGCGGGCTTTGGTAGTTGTGGCACATGGGCTCAGTAGTTGTGGCACGCAGCCTCTAGAGCGCAGGCTCAGTAGTTGTGGCGCACGGGCTTAGTTGCTCCACGGCATGTGGGATCTTCCCGGACCAGGGATCTAACCCGTGTTCCCTGCATTGGCAGGTGGATTCTTAACCACTGAGCCACCAGGGAAGTCCCAACATGCTTTTCTAAAACACATGGGTCCACATCCCCAATACCCATATTTTTGGCCCAAATTTCTCATGCCAAAATCCTTTTCCCTATTAATTCCCAATATAATCTCACAATCTAAAGTTATTTCTTTAGCAGTTCTGCTAGACGAGGACAATTTCCGTGGTACAAAAAGAATTTTCCCGTCCTTCTGGTTTAGTAGGTTATGGAAGGAGCCCTGAAAATTTAAGTATAGCAGGTAACTCGAAGGATGAACCAAGGTTTGGAAACTCATCTTAGATCTCAAAACTTATTTGCTTGGGTCTTGGGGAAAAAAATCAGTAATAATGGGGAAGCCATAGCCTTTGACTGGATTCCTAATTGCAATTTACCAGCTACATGGCCTTGAACAAGTTTCCTCTTCCCCTCCGTCAGTTTTCTCATTGGTAAATCAGAGGGAAATGTGTGCTTACAAGGTTATGACCTCCAAATCCTATTAGCTGTGCCTGGGGCACAGCAGGAAATTGATGAGCCACTTGGGTTCTGTAAAAATAGATTCTTTTTATTTGTTTATTTATGGCTGCGTTGAGTCTTCATTGCTTCACATGGGCTCTTCTCTGGTTGTGGTGAGCGGGGGCTACTCTTCGTTGTGGTGCGTGGGCTTCTCATTGCAGTGGCTTCTCATTGTGGAGCATGGACTCTAGGCGCGCGGGCTTCGGTAATTATGGCACGCAGGCTCAGTAGTTGTGGTGCACAGGCTTAGTTGCTCCGTGGCATGTGGGATCTTCCTAGACCAGGGCTCGAACCTGTGTCCCCTACACTGGCAGGTGGATTCTTTTTTTTTTTAACTTTTTTAAAATTTATTTTTTACACAGGTTCTTATTAGTTATCTATTTTATACATATTAGTGTACATATGTCAATCCCAATCTCCCAATTCATCCCATTGCCCACCCCCACTTTCCCCCCTTGGTGTCCATACGTTTGTTCTCTACATCTGCGTCTCTATTTCTGCCTTGCAGACCGGTTCATCTGTACCATTTTTCTAGATTCCACATATATGCGTTAATACACGGTATTTGGTTTTGAATTATTTCACTCTGTATGACAGTCTCTAGGTCCATCCACGTCTCAACAAATGACCCAATTTTGTTCCTTTTTATGGCTAATATTCTATTGTATATACATACCACATCTTCTTTATCCATTTGTCTGTCGATGGGCATTTAGGTTGCTTCCATGACCTGGCTATTGTAAATAGTGCTGCAATGAACATTGGGGTGCATGTGTCTTTTTTGAATTATGGTTTTCTCTGGGTATATGCCCAGTAGTGGGATTGCTGGGTCATATGGTAACTGTATTTTTAGTTTTTAAGGAAAGTAGGCGGATTCTTAACCACTGTGCCACCAGGAAAGACCAAGAGTTTCTAATCTTTTTACCCAAATATGACAAAAGCCTTATATACCAAACGGCACTAACGCATACATTAATGTAAATACACATACGTAATATTTTACTGATGGGGACGTGATCAAAAGTTGAGACCATTATTCCATGTTACTTAAAACTTCATCTAGACTTTGATTACACAAGAAAAACATGCAACACAACTTTTAAAAGACATGATCATAGACTAGTTTATAAGCAACCAAAACTAGGCAACAAATTTGACTGCAAGGCAGAAAGAGCTGGTAGCTGAGAGGTAGACATGTTTAGGGGTTGGTAATCAACTTTGTTGTAGGATTGTTTGGGTTCAAATCTTAATTCTCCCTGGCTGCTATAGCTAAATCAAGCTATTTATCCAGTTCTGTCAGTTTCCCATTTGTTAAACTCAATAAATTGTATACTAGATACTTACCAATTGCCAGACACTTTTAGATAACCCCTCCCCTTTTCCATAGTCATTATCACCAGGACTGAAATGTGTATTAAGTACTTAGGATTGGCTGACAAAGTAGCAGAGGCCATAAAGGATGAAGTTTTAGACAGCATCTGAATGTGGACTACCTATGTCCAAATACTGGCTTTGCCACTTCCTACAGTGTCCCTGGTTATTACTTAACCCCTCTGTGCCCCACCTTACTTATCTGCAAGACACGAACAGTACCTGGCTCATATGCTGTTAAAAGATTAAACCATCCGCTATATGAAAGTACCTACAATGGAGGCCAGTACCTGGAAAATGCTTAAGAGTTAGCTATGGGGACTTCCCCTGTGGTGCAGTGGTTAAGAATCTGCCTGCCAGTGCAGGGGACATGAGTTTGAGCCCTGGTCCGGGAAGATCCCACATGCGGCAGAGCAAGTAAGCCCGTGTGCCTAGAGCCCGTGCTCCACAAGAGAAGCCACCACAAGGAGTAGCCCGCTCACCTCAACTAGAGAAAAGCCCGCACGCAGCAATGAAGAACCAATGCAGCCAAAGACAAAATAATTAAAACAAACAAAAAAAGGAGGCCATGGCCGCGGAGCCTGCGTGTCCGTAGCCTGTGCTCCGTGACGGTAGAGGCCGCAGCGATGAGAGGCCCGCGTGCCGAAGGAAAAAAAAAAAAGTTAGCTATGCCTGGCATATAGAAGGCACCCAGCCAGTGTGAGCTATTATACCCTACCTTCGAACTTTTGCTAAGTAAATTATGTAGTAGTGTTGTTTTAAAAACTGGAAGTGTTAAGTTTTTCAAAATATAACTTAAGAAATAAGACATATGAGACTAGATTTCATAAACAAACTACACTGAAATGTTTGATATAAATGAGGTCAGAATGTTGCTATTTGTCTTTACCTTCTTAAAATGTTAAGTAAGTGTAAATCTATGGCTTTCTATCAGCATCAACTATATATGTAAAAAGCCAGCTTGAAAACTGAAAACCTGTTTCCCTGAATTCTCTGCAGGTTATTTCTAAAAAAAAAAAAAAAAAAGCCCCATAAACTAAAAACCATCTTTAAATCACTAAATAAAGATAAACCATTCATTTATATACTTTTATTTGGGAATGTTTAAATCAATACAGAGAAACTAAATTTCAGAGACACTGAATATCATTAGTTTGGATATCATTACTTTATTATAAAAGAAACACGGGAATTATTTACATGATGAAAGATTTCAGAACTTCAGTGGCAGCTTCACGTGATGCCATTTCAATAGTGACTTATTTTAGTCGACGTATTTTCCAAGAATGTCACCATCTCTAAATAAGAAATAATCCTGCAAACATAGAAACGGTTAGTTAGGAAAACTAACAGCAAATACTTAGCCTCTCCTTAATAATATGAAGTTTACACACCTTGTCATCTAGAACTACTTTGGTGCCTCCATATTCTGGGAGAAGAACTTTATCTCCAACTTTCACACTAACTGGTTGAATCTCTCCACCCTTAAGAAAATAAAGATGTTTATTAGTAAAGACATCTAGTTGACCAAATATTTACACTTTTATTAATCAACTGTGCTCATTCAAATCAAATGTTAAAAAAGGACTTTGTGGCCAAATGATATAATTTATACAACCATAGTTCTTCACTCAAACATATCACTGTAGAGTTACACTTTGAAATAATGCACATGCAGTAGCTTAAACTAAAACCTGATTTCAGTGTAAAGGTTCAAAGAGTTATACTGGAAAAACTAACTGTAAGCTTTTTGATCGTTAAATATTAACATAACCTCTCAAGTATACGAAGTAAACCAGTTTTTAAAACTACATGTACAATGGTCATGTTTAACTTCTTTCAACACACAAAAACTTGAGTCTTCTGACTTTGGAACATACACTTCTTTTGAGATTCAACTTCTGTTCCTCCAAAGCAGATGTGGGGAGAGGGATTGAGGCAGAGTGCCCAAAGCCTTCCTATTCCTAACTCCAGGATAGCTCCTTGCTAGACCTTTCTTAGAGGCAACTGGAACAATGCAATTAACATATTTGACCCCCAAGGGCATTTATTGCATATTCTAGTTGACACTTTCAGAGGTCTGAGGTCTAACCCTTAATTGGAGAATGACTACAATAGCCCAGCCAGCTCCTTTTATATGCTAACCAAGGCCGAAAGTGATTAAAAGGATTATGGCAATTTCAGTGTTAGAGGTTAGACCAAGAGTTCAAATTTATGCCGTCTGATTTTAATACTGTGGAACTCGCCATCATATAAAAGAAGCGATTTTTTTTTCAAAATCATTTTTGCTGAAAGATTAGGTGCGAACCCACTAGGGACTGATCTTTAAAATAACAAGCTACCTAAAAGGCTACTTTTAACAATAACCAGTGTTTCCCCCCCCCCTTCACATAAAAAATTAGTTCCATTTCAGTCCCCATTTACCTTTCCTTTAGAGCCTGATCCAACAGCTACTACCGTTGCTTGCAATACTTTTCCTTGTGATTTTTCTGGAAGCATAATGCCTCCCTTGGTTACAGTTTCGGCTGCACTTCTTTCAACTAATACTCGGTCAAAGAGGGGAAGAAACTTTCTAAATGCCTGTCCTGCCTGTGGAGAGAAAAATGTTAGATTTGAAACAATGTATTCTGAACAGGCCATAAATGGCTTTCAAAGTTAACGACAAAACTCAGATTTTTTCATTCAAAGGAAACACCTCTGAACGTTCAGCTCTAAATTCCGAGTTTAATTTCCCATTCCCTATGTGTGTTAGGGATCACTGTTGCTCCTTTGGTCAGCAGCCAGACGAGCTTCCAGGACAACCTTAGTATCTCCCCAAGGTCAAGTATTCTCCTTCGTCGGATTTTTCTGTAAATCGTCAGCAAACATTGAAGTCCCTCGGCCTGGAGCCGTGCTTTTTTCAAAGCGATTACACACCCACTAATGTCCCGCAAGAGACGTGGGTCGGCCACTGCGCGTGCGTCCGGATTCCCATCCCCTGACACACACGCTGCCTCACACGCGCGTGCAAAGAGCCCTCCGAGGTGGAAAGGGTCGGGGGGGGCCCTCGCCTCTCCAGGGTTCGGGCGGGCGCGGGTCTCTGAGTGGCCCCTACCCCTCCCTCCAGGCCCAAAGGGAATCGTCCGGACTCCCCGTGCGCCCCAGGCCAACCCGGGCCCGCCGGCCTCCAGCCCACGCGGGACTCACCATGACTCGGGTTGCAACACTTCGTACTCTCGCTCTCTGGCCGCCGCCGAAAGGAGAAATCCGCAGTCCGACCCCCCTGCCACGTGAACTCGAAAAAAAGACCTCCTAGCGCGCAGGCGCGCTCGTCCTCGCCCCCGGCCCCTCCCCCAGAAAAGGGGCGGCCGCACCTGTGCGCGCCACGATTCGTTTCCCGGGCTCTGCGCAGGCCACTGACGCGCGGACCGGTAGGCGGAAGGAAAGAGGAGCTCTTTCTAGGCTTTTCTAGGCTTTTCTAGGCCGCGAGCCGAGGTGAGAGTACTTACCCTTCACCTCCCCTCCCGGAAATGACGTGATTTGACCCTTGACTCACACAGAGCCCGGCGCTTCCCGGAAAGTTCTGGAACGGCGCGCCGCCCGGGAACTAGCCTAAACCGGCCGGAGAGGGCTAAGCCAGCTGGCCTGGCCCGGCGCGGTGGGGAGGGGCGGGCCTGGCGCGCGGCGCGTGCAGATTGCAGGGCCCGGGCTGACTGGACGGGGGTGGGAGCCGCCTGCGCGCGCGCGCGCTGCGGAGGGGCGGGGGGAGCGGCGGAGGGAGGGGACACGGGCTCATTGCTGTGTGCGACCTGCGCTCTGTCCCTCACTCGCCACCGACGGCCTGTCTCGTCGCCCACTAGCCGTGCCGCTGCCCCAGGTACGCGGCCGCACGCGGCGTCTCATCTATGCGCCTCGGACCCCGGAGCCGGCCTTCCCCCGCTGCTCTGAGCGGGCTGGCCGGCGAGAGCCAGAGCTTCCCCAAGGCGCCGCAGGCCTGGGCTCGCTGAGCCAGGCCCCGTGGGTGCATGCAGGGGCCCATCACGTGCGGCGTGGATCGCTCGCCCGGGCAGGGCGCAGCTGGGAGGGCTTGCCCGGGGTGGGGTGTGGAGTCGGGGAAGTGTATTCACATGGTCCCTCCGATGGAAGCCACTTTGGCTGGGTGTAGGGTGCCGCGGGGTGGGGGCGGGGTGGTCGCAGCGCGTGGAAACGGCTTTTGGCCCCGCGAACAGATCGGGTACGGCGCATCTACCCTTGACCTTGCTGGGGCATCCTGATGGAAAGTCGCGGGGGGCCGCCCGGAGTGGGCAGAGCCGCCGCCCCCAGCTTCGCGGCCTTGCCTGCTGCACTGATGCAGTAGCCCCGAGTGGATACATGAAGACATTTTAGTAAGCGGATTTTAGCACCGTTAGGAATATTTTCATTCTCCTGGTCACTTGGGTTTGTAAATTGTCCCTTTCCTGTAGGCTTGGTTTTTCAGGGGACATTTGGAGCTGATTTGCCCCCAAGGCCATTTTAGCGCTGAAAGATTAACTCGTTTTTAGCGTCATGGGTAGGTGGCCGTGGGGAAGAAGGGTGTGCTTTTTGCTAGTGCTATAGGTCAGGCGTGGGGCGGCCACTTAAGGCTTGCGCTAGCAGCTGGTGTTTTGGGACGGTGGCGAGTTTCGAGGCCCAGCTGTAGTGGCTGGCAGAGGTCAGCCCAGCTCGCTTCTAACATTTCTTGTTCTGATGCACGGGTGTTATGTTTGTGTTGTAACACACCAGGGGTAGCGCTAGTATTGTACTGATGATCTGCTTGTTTCTCCCTCAGAAATGCTTCGATTGCCCGCAGTCCTTCGCCAGATTAGGCCAGTGTCCAGGGTACTGGCTCCTCATCTCACTCGGGCTTATGCCAAAGATGTAAAATTTGGTGCAGATGCCCGAGCCTTAATGCTTCAAGGTGTAGACCTTTTAGCTGATGCTGTAGCCGTTACTATGGGGCCAAAGGTATCAGTATTCTTACTTTGTTGTAATTTAGAGTATTGTTAAAGGAGTAACATTTTGTTGATGGCGAGAGTCACGGCAAGCTTTTGAACAGTGTTTTTGGTATTCATAAACTGCTTCTGCCAAAGCAGAAGGAATTTTATTTTGTACAATGTGTGGTGTAATCCAGTGGTAACTCCTAGCTCAAGACGGATTGGTAAACTCGAGGTGGAATTAATCTCGTTTGCCTGTTTGAGTTAAATTTTGGATCCTTTCCCAGTAGTTAGTACCAGGCATAGAGGGAAAACTACAACGTCCACAATACCTTAAGTATGTGCTGGTAGGTGCTAGTTTAACCTAATGTTTTTCTACTGTCCCTTGGTTCCAAAGCACATTTAAAATTTTAAGTCTCACTTAGCAAGAGATTGATGAGTGAGGGGTAATAAGTAATTTGAGGAGACCTTTTTGAGGGTTGTGCACGGTGAAGTGATGCTTCATTTCAGGTTGAAGCCAGTACAAATATCAGAGTGATACAAACTATATAAAATATAGCATATGAATGCCTCACAAGAAGCTTTGGTTCAAATTCAAAAGCTGCCAATACTATTTGCACCATGTTTAAGATTTAATGTTGAACAACTCTGAAAGTGTGTATTGTACTTGTTAGTATTTTAGAAACTAAATTTTAAAACAAGTTTAAAAGTAAGTTTTCATAGTATTATTACAGCAGGTACTGGACAAAACTTAAGTATGAATTTTGTGAAATCTGCTCTGGAATTTCATTATAATCTACCAAAGTGGTATTGGTTCATCTTGTATCATTGTATAAGAAGACATCTTTTAAGTCTCTAAAATTGTTATCATCCAAGGTTATGCACTTAGCAACAAAAGTCATTTTGTCTGAACTAAGAACATTGATGAACTTGCCCTTTAGATTCATGCTGTAGATCTGATAAAAATTGTCAGATGTTGCATTAAGGCTTTGAAGTAATTGCCTATTGTGAAAACTGCTGTATTGTAGGCTAAATAGTACTTACAGTGTGTGACTCTGTTTTCTCTGCAATAGGGAAGGACGGTGATTATTGAACAGAGTTGGGGAAGTCCCAAAGTGACAAAAGATGGTGTGACTGTTGCAAAGTCCATTGACTTAAAAGATAAATATAAAAATATTGGCGCGAAACTTGTTCAAGATGTTGCCAATAACACAAACGAAGAGGCTGGGGACGGCACCACTACTGCGACTGTACTGGCACGCTCCATTGCTAAGGAAGGCTTCGAGAAGATTAGCAAAGGTGCTAATCCCGTGGAAATCAGGAGAGGTAGGAATATCTCTTCATTGTCACCACAGTGTTTTGAACTGTCTGTTAAATTGTATTAGAAAGTTGACTCTTTCTTGTTTCTCCTCTCTCCTAAAAAAAAATCTTTTAAAATCTTAAAAAAAAAAAAATCACTGAGTAGTGATCGAATTCCTATGTGGTGGGCACTGTGCTGGGTGGCAAAGAGGAAAATCTGACTAAGACGTTGCCTGTTGTCCACAGTCATCCATCCCTGTGTCTTTGTCCCCTGGTCCGCTTCTCCCACAAACCAAGTTTATTGGAAGTTACAGCATGTACCATTCATCTTGAAAGTAATAAGTTTAATGGGGATTAGAGCAGAGAGAGATGATACGGTTTTGATGTTTTACTTTAGTTATTTGGAAAGTAGGGCTAAACGAGGAACCAAGTCACCCAGGATGTCAGATGGGGTTTTTTAAAACAGTTTTTAAAGTTTCTGTTTCAGTGCATGCCATCCAACTCCCATGTGATTAGGAAAAGTACTGGTACAGAAGCAGTGCATAAGTGTTAAGGCATTGAAACACTTAACATGAATCAGAATTTTTACTTGATGTGGAGCCACGAGAGAATAAGCATATAATTCAAGAATAATATTTATTCTTGAACCAGGTGTGATGTTAGCTGTTGATGCTGTAATTGCTGAACTTAAGAAGCAGTCTAAACCTGTGACAACCCCGGAAGAGATCGCCCAGGTATGGATTTTTTATAACATTTTATGATAAAGTTAGAATTTTTTTTTAGTAACGTGATTTTATCCCATAATTACACGACAACATTACCCAGTCACCAACATTGGAAGCATTTTTCTTACTGCTAATGCATTTGGAAATTTCCCCGACCAGGGATGGAAGCTGTGTCCCATTTAGTGGAAGTGCAGAGTCTTAACCAGTGGACCACCAGGGAAGTCCCCATAATTTGGCTCTTAATGAGTTCTCGTTTTAGTTCTACATGACTGAGTAAAAACTCATTTGTACGTGTAGAAAATGTTCTTTGGCCATTTATCAAAGGTGCATAATTTTGTCATGTTCTAATATTGCCACGTTTGCCAAGGGGAAGAAAGTAACAGGGTCAGCTTCCTTCTTTTCTCTTTTTCTTTCTTTTTTTGTTTTTTTGGCCACACCACGTGGCTTGTGGGACCTTAGTTCCCGGACCAAGGATTGAACCCGGGTCCCTGCAGTGAAAGTTCCAAGTCCTAACCACAGGACCACCAGGAATTTCCTCTTTTCTGTTTTTGTTTAAAAGAATAATTGTGTGTTTATTTCATATCTTTCAAAAATAATGTGGCCAAATACTGGATTTTTTAAAAAATTGAAAACAGGATCAATACTTCATTACAATTATTATGCCATAAAATCCCCTCCCTCTTTCTCACTGCCACCATCACCCTCCCTCTAGCTTCCCACCAAGGATCTATCAATTTGGAAGTTACTGAGAAAAGGGAGGGGAGTTGATTGCGGACAGTAGCCTTACCTTTCAATTTGATTGTTTCAGGTTGCTACGATTTCTGCAAATGGAGACAAAGAAATCGGCAGCATCATTTCTGATGCGATGAAAAAGGTTGGAAGAAAGGGCGTTATCACAGTAAAGGCAAGTGTGTTTTTAATGACACATAGGAATGAGGTGTCTGATAATCTGAGTTTTATAAATATAAAAATTTGATCTATATGTGTTTCCAAAAGTATATTCCGTATAATTCTTTCATGTGTAATATTGGCACCTGTATAGAATAGAGTGCCTTCTGTATTCTGTGTGAAATATTAACCTTTGCCTTCGGGAGTAAATCAGTCCTAACTTAGATGATACTGCCTTCTAGCTGTAAAAATTAGTTCAAATGCATACATGTATTCTTGCAGAAGTGGAGTTGGATGCCCTGGGACATTTGCATATTCCTATCTGGATTCCTTATGAGAAGTGGGGACTGTTAATTGGTCTATACAGTTTTTGCTTCTTTAATGAAATTCACATAATGAATTCTCTGACTTTTCATAGGATGGAAAAACACTGAATGATGAATTAGAAATTATTGAAGGCATGAAGTTTGATAGAGGGTATATCTCTCCATACTTTATTAATACATCAAAAGGTAAGAGCAAATCAGTAACTAAGTTTTTTTTTTTTTAACATAGTTTGCTGTGTGACAACCTGAGGGCATTAGTCAGTGTCAGACCTCAAAAGTAAATTCATATGTTCCTCACATTTCTATGGATTTCTTGCTTATGATGCTGTCGACCACTCAGCATTTTCCCAAAGTCGAGCTCTGAAACACTAGTTCTGTAGAATGTGAGCAAGTTTCTATTTTATGGTAAAGTAAGTGTTGGACATGCTGAGTGAACAGAGTTAAACAATTTCTTACTGTGAGACTTCTAGAGGCTTAAAAATGATCATATATAATGTGAGTTTCCAAATAGGGGATGTAGAATGTGGATTTTCTTAAACTTACTTGATTACAGAACACTTTTCTCATGGTCTTTCTCTTGGACTTAGAGTAATATGGAACACACTGGAAAATGCTGCACGGCTGCACCAGTGTGGACTGGCGTGAGCAAGAAGTTAGACAGGTTTTGAGGGTGAGCAGAGAAATAGAAGTTTGATGTAGAATAATTATGACAAGATGATTCTGGAATAAGTTATCTACTTGGAACAACTTACCATTAAGCAGAAAGGAGCTGGTGCCCCTAAACTAGACCACCACACATCCATTGCATCTGAACAGGGATGAGGAGAAAAATGCAAATTGGAAGAAAGCATCATCAGACACAATGGAAAAGGTTGTGATCCAACAGACTGAGAGCTCACCAGGGGAAGCAGACTGAGAGCTCACCAGGGGACTGGGGCAGTAATGGCAAATTCACTTATGTATTATTTATAATAGTTATATATTTATTTATTACTCTCTTCTCCTACTTGAATGAAAACTTCTAAAGGGCAGAGTTTTATTTTCACTTTTTTTCCCACAGATCTACCTCAAGAGTCTAGAACAGTGCCTGGCACTGGCACCCAATCAGTGATGAATAACAGTGAATAAATAAATAAAAGAAAGTTCATGTATATGAGAAATGAAAGGAAAAACATGAACTCATCAATCACTTTTAAAGTGTACTGGAGCTTTGGTTTAGAGGTTTTTCTAAATTGCAGTCATTTTCAGGATAATGTTCTAAAGTTGGTTAGAAATGTTCTTTGCTTTTGCAGGTCAGAAATGTGAATTCCAAGATGCCTATGTTCTGTTAAGTGAAAAGAAAATTTCTAGTGTCCAGTCCATTGTTCCTGCTCTTGAAATTGCCAATGCTCACCGTAAGCCCTTGGTCATAATTGCTGAAGACGTGGATGGAGAGGCTCTAAGTACACTCGTTTTGAATAGGTAATAGGCAGTGGTATTTGGTTTACGTTTCTGTGTGGAAGGCAGTTACTTGTATTGATGTTTGAAATCTCCATTATGTACCTTCACATTGAACTACTTGTGTTTGTATAATATTAGTGTGAATCATGAACCCTCAGTCCAGTTATGATTCTGTCTTTTTTGAATGGGGTCCCAGAGTCCTTAATGTTTTGTGCAACTTTCTCATAAGATAGCCTAAGTGTTTACAGTTGTTTTGAAGATAAATGACTTGTTTTATTCTTTTTTTTTACAAAAAGACTTCTGGAAAAAAATATTTTCACAATTACAATTTTTCATGGGAAGAGGTAAACAACTACCATTCTGAATAATCTGTTAAAAGGAAAATTTTGTTAATGAGTAGTCTGAAATAGAGAAATTGGTACTCAACCTAAAGTAAGTTGAGGTCTATTCTTTTAATTTTTTTAATCTATAGTTTAATGTATTACTTTTTACTTTAAGATAGATAGTGTTAACGCTATAAACAGAATTTTAGGGCATTGTGAAAATACATATTATTCCTAATCTTAGAACTGAGGTACATTAGAAATGAGTCTCCAATTTTCATTGTAATGGAAATGCACAAATGAAATAGGTATATATTAGAGAATTGAGTACTTTGACCTAAGTGAGTTTACTTATTCTGGAATGTTTGTAGACTGGATATGCTTTTGGGATTATGAAAAAGCCCTAGAGATTGTGGGATTTGAAGCTGAAATAGAAAAACAGTAGGCCTGAAGAGTTTTCATTGAGCCATTTTACTGGTAGCTGTAAAGTTGTATCTCCAGTTTACTTCGCATATCATCAGAGGTTAAGTAACCCTCTGATTTTTATTTGGCTCCTTAATAAAATTGACCAGTTCTTAGTTTGTACATTCCTTCCATTTCAGTCTGGTCTCAAATGGGCATTTTTAAAATGTATATTCTGAGTATTCATTACCTGATTAAAATGTAGGTAAGCTTAATGATACTCTCAGCAATATTTACATTTATAAACGAACTGAATTAAAAATACTGCTTGCTCGGAATATAGCCAGTATTATATAACTATAAATGGAGTATGTAACTTTAAAAATTCTGAGTCACTGTGTGAAATATATAGTATTGTAAATCAACTATACTTCAATAAAAAAGAAGAAACTGCTCAATCTTGACTTTAATAGCAACTTAATCTAATACTAAATGGAACCCATGGGTTAAGGGTAAATGCTGATTAGATGATCTCCAAATTTAATATATAGTAATTCTGATTTTCACAAACTATAAAATAGTTATCACTATTTACATGTTTTCAACTGGAAAGGTCAGCATGTAAGGTTAACAGTTTATTAAGAAGGTAAGCAGATACTGGCAAATATGGATAAATGGAAAATTGCCCTTTCCTGTCTCAACTTGACCAAAAGTTGCTAGGGAGCAAAAAATAAAAATCTTTTTAAAGTGTAGTTTCCTAAGTAACCTTAGTTGTCAGAACTTGAAGTAGACAGACATTTTTATAAAATTTAAATCTTATTAATAACTTCTTAACAGGCTGAAAGTTGGTCTTCAGGTTGTAGCAGTCAAAGCTCCAGGTTTTGGTGACAATAGAAAGAACCAGCTTAAAGACATGGCTATTGCTACTGGTGGTGCAGTAAGTAAAATAAATGTGATGTTGGTTTACTGAATGTTATTTATACATCCTGGTCTGAAATTTATAGGCAGAATTCACATTTTCATAGTCAGATACTACCATCTGAAATGTTTACTTAATCTGTGTTTTTATTAGATGTTTGGGAGGTAGAGATTGGGTTAAATAGTGATAAGGTCCCTTTTTAACTCGCCAAGAGTCTGGCCCAAGAATGGGCTTACTGACTAACCTGTTTTCAAGAATGTAGTAGAAAAGACATGGATGGGATCTAAGAGTTAGGCCTAGGGTCTAGTTTTGGTTGCACCAAAAGTATGGCCTTAGGTGAGTTTTCTGAGTTCACAGTTTTCTCAAAGTTAATAATTGAGAATTAAGTGAGAAGTTGGAAATGTCATGAAAGACTATATTCAGACTGTTTAGTCTAGCTTTGGTCTCGAAATCTCACATTTCAAAGAAACACAGTATTGCAAGATGTTTCTTTTATCAAAATACCTGTAGGATATATTACCAATGAACTTGGTGTAATGAAAAAACCTGTAATCTGTAGTTTGTTCATTCTTTAAAATGTTTTTGTAGGTATTTGGAGAAGAAGGACTAACTCTAAATCTTGAAGATGTTCAGCCTCATGACTTAGGAAAAGTTGGAGAGGTCATTGTGACCAAAGACGATGCCATGCTCTTGAAAGGAAAAGGTGACAAGGCTCAAATTGAAAAGCGTATTCAAGAAATCATCGAGCAGTTAGATATTACAACTAGTGAATATGAAAAGGAAAAATTGAATGAACGTCTGGCAAAACTCTCAGATGGTGTTGCTGTGCTAAAGGTAAGATGCATTGTTATAAATAAGCTTCTTGGGTTCTAAGCCCAAGATGACTGTTTCTGTGGTATGTAACCAAAATACTTAGGGAATCAACTTCCTTGTGGAGATATTTATTATATAAAATTTCTTTACTGAAACATTCCTTCCTTAAAGCCAGAATTGAACTTGTAGTGGGTGAGTTGTGTGGGAACAGATGTTTTGTTAATAATTAGTCTAGAGTCTGACTTGTGAGACACTATTAGCTGTTTAATCACGTAGTTACTTGTAACAAATAGGCAACCTTTTTAAAATTGCTTTTTAAGTAAACTAGGTGCTTTTTAATGACTCTTTTGGCAGTCAGCTTCTTGAATGGGAGAAGACATGCTAACTGGAATTCTTTTTTAATCTTTAGGTTGGTGGGACAAGTGATGTTGAAGTGAATGAAAAGAAAGACAGAGTTACAGAT
Organism: Lagenorhynchus albirostris; assembly: GCF_949774975.1. Taxonomy (NCBI): domain Eukaryota; kingdom Metazoa; phylum Chordata; class Mammalia; order Artiodactyla; family Delphinidae; genus Lagenorhynchus; species Lagenorhynchus albirostris. Next base: position 37,769,553 of record NC_083100.1, read on the forward strand.
GCCCTTAATGCTACACGAGCTGCTGTTGAAGAAGGCATTGTTTTGGGAGGGGGCTGTGCCCTGCTTCGGTGCCTTCCAGCCTTGGATTCAATAACTCCAGCTAATGAAGATCAAAAAATTGGTAAAAAGTTACCTTAGTAATGAGTTTACTTGTAGCCTGATTTTAGTCTTTCTGTTGTTAGAATTATATTGTTGCTGCCACTAGATGGAATAAGAAGTCATAAAGCAATTTCCAGAATAACAAAAGTAGAATAGCACTGATGTCAAGAGATCTTTCAGGGGGAATCTGTACTGTCACAAGTAGAATTGTGCTATAATAATTACAAAGGAAAGAACTAAATTTGCTAAAAATTTATTTTCTTTATAGGTATAGAAATTATTAAAAAAGCACTCAAAATTCCTGCAATGACCATTGCTAAGAATGCAGGTGTCGAAGGATCGTTGATAGTTGAGAAAATTTTGCAAAGTTCTTCAGAAATTGGTTATGATGCTATGCTTGGAGATTTTGTGAATATGGTGGAAAAAGGAATCATTGATCCAACTAAGGTAAATAGTTCACCAGTGTCTAAAAATACTTTCAAGAACTCTTCATTAAGTCTTGTTAATTTATTTCTTTTTAATTAATTTATTTGGTTGCGTCGGGTCTTAGTTTTGGCACACGGGATCTTGCGGTGCAGTGCGCAGGCTCTTTGTTGAGCACAGGCTTCTCTCTTGTGGCACATGGGCTCCAGAGCATGCAGGCTCAGTAGTTGCGGCGCATGGGCTTAGTTGCCCTGTGGCATGTGGGATCTTAGTTCCCTGACCAGGGATCGAACCTGCGTCCCCTGCATTGCAAGGCAGATTCTTTTTTTTTTTTTTTGCAAGGCAGATTCTTAACCACTGGACCACCAGGGAAGTCCCAAGTCTTGTTAATTTTTTACTAAGGAAAAGTAATATTTTATCAAAACTTTTTTCCTAGGTTGTAAGAACTGCATTACTGGATGCTGCTGGAGTGGCCTCTCTGTTAACTACAGCAGAAGTTGTAGTCACAGAAATTCCTAAAGAAGAGAAGGATCCTGGAATGGGCGGAATGGGTGGGATGGGAGGTGGGATGGGAGGTGGCATGTTCTAATTCCTAGAATAGGGCTTTACCATCATTAATGAGCTGTGAGAGGAAGCTCGAGGCAGCGTTCCTCACCAATAACTTTGAGAGGTCAGTTACAGGAGATGACTGAAGAAAAGGCTGGCTGATGTTTAAGAAAATCACTATAACCATCAGTTACTGGTTTCAGTTGACAACATAGAATGGTTTACTGCTGTCATTGTCCATGCCTACAGATAATTTATTTTGTATTTTTGAATAAAGACATTTGTACATTCCTGGTAAATGAGTATAAGAGCCATGCACCAATGTACTGCTTTCAACTTAAATCACTGAGGCATTTTTACTACTATTCTGTTAAAATCAGGATTTTAGTGATTGCCATCAACAGATGAGAAGTTAAGAAGCAGCCTTTCTGTGGAGAGTAAGAATAATTGTGTACAGAGTAGAGCAATATCCAATCATGTGACAACCTTTGTGTAATAAAAATTGTTTAAAGTTAATTGTGTTAGCCTTTCTGTGATCTAGAGGATATGAGGAATGAAAGAAAGCCAATTGAAGAGGGAGGGGTAAGGTAAGGTTTGACCCAAGTGTTAAAATGTTATTTTCCCTATAGTTTCCTTATGTTTCTCTGTTTATCTTTGCTGCAGACTGGATTATATTATTACATTGGTAATGGGGGAAATTTTGAAAGGTGACAACTCTGAATGTTGTATGTGTTGAGGTTTGGCCATAAAGAAAAGGGGAGCTTGTTTCTTTTAAGGGTTATGGTTACTGTTCCGGAGTCTCAGCATCACAGATAAGCAGTGGGTTCCCTGCTAGGTACCCACAAGTGAGGAGGGCAGGGTTTACAGTATGAGTGTACTTCAGTGGAAAGGAGAGGTGTGCCATTCAAGCATAATGAATAGCAGGGAAGGGCATCCACAACTTGATAATGCACAGCCCAGTGTGATCACCTTTATAAGAACTTGAAATGGGTTTCAGTCTCAATGCACTTGGTCTTTATTAGATAAAACAGTATAGAAGTATGGCTTTTAAAACAGCTGTGTGTGCATCCGTGTGTGTGTGTGTGTGTGTGTGTGTGTGTGTGTGTGTTGGGGACAGATACTGATTTGCAAGATAGAAAGAACGTTGCTTTCTAATTTAAAGCACAAGATCTTATGCAACAAGAACATAAAGTTTTTTTACTTTAACCTGTGTCAAGAATGTAGTCTTATCTTGGAGCTATAGAATCGATCTGCTCGGTGGTAAGGAACTCCAGTCTGTTGCTCAGTTTGGCCCTGGGGTTGCTGCTAAGAGGTCTGGTATAAGGTAGGCACTGAGGCAAATGTTTCTACTTTCCTTATCTAGTATGAATAGTTTGGACAGGAATAGAAGGAAAAATAAAGTCCATCACAGATCAAAAGTCAAAATCACTTGAAATCCTGTACCTAGAAATACCTTCGCTTTGTTAACTTGGTTGGGTTAGTAAAAATGACAAGAGATTAGAGGGGACTGACTGAACGAATAAAGGGCATTTTAAACAAAATTTGTCTAGACTGTACTTACGGTTATTCAAGTGGCAAAAGGCAACCTAGCTAGTAGTATCAAGGGTTGGAGGAAAAGAGAAACCATGGGGAATGGTTTTATATAGTTTGTATTTTAAAGGCCAAACGAAATGAGTAGAAGAATAGGTGTAAGAAATGAGAAACACTGGGACTTGAAAGATTTCTAGGTGCTTTTTTTTTTCCTGGTTGCTGTTTGATCAGAGAGAATGACTAGAGCCTAAAGAGATCAACAGGAGAGGAAAATTTACTAGGTGTTATGTGCTAGGCCCTGGGCTAAGTCCTTGGATTTTTTTTTTTTTTTTTTTTTTTTTTTGCGGTACGCGGGCCTCTCACTGTTGTGGCCTCTCCTGTTGTGGAGCACAGGCTCCGGACGCGCAGGCTCAGCGGCCATGGCTCACGGGCCCAGCCGCTCCGCGGCATGTGGGATCTTCCCGGACCGGGGCACGAACCCGTGTCCCCTGCATCGGCAGGCGGACTCACAACCACTGCGCCACCAGGGAAGCCCAGTCCTTGGATTATTTTAACCCTTAGAACAAACTTGGATTAGGAATTACTTATCAAGCCTATGCTACAGTTAGTAAACTGAGGCTCTGAATGGTTAAGTAATTTACACAAAGTCTCAGAGCTATTAAGTGGTAGACCCCAGATTTGAACCAGGGTTTAATTGAAGAGCTTAAACCAAAGAACAAGCCTGGAATGAACCCCTAAGCCAGGATCTAGGCAATTTTAAAAAACCCGAAAGCTGCAGCCAGAGAAATCAATACAGATAAATGGGGCAATTCCCTTTTCCCTTTGACTAGAATAACTGCACAAGGTGATGGCAGTTTTGGAGAGATGACAGAGGAGCAAGAGTATCAAGGATCAAGATGGTTCCTTCAGGTACCATTTGGTCAAGACTAAAATCCTGTACCTAGAAATACCTTGGTATAAGGTATTTATACCAAGAGTATCAAGGATCAAGATGGTTCCTTCAAATACCATTTGGTCAAGACTAAAGATGCTAGTGACTAGGTGAGGAAGCAGGAATGGTAGATCTCAGGATACCTGCACTCATGGAAATCCCTTGGGAAACCACACAAAATAACAATATAATGTCCAGGCCCCAATTGCCTTGCTGTGAAAGCGAGCAGGATTTATTTGAACAGCACAGGCTTTTCAAGGCAAAAATTTTGCAGGAGTGTGTTACAAATCTATGAGCCTGAGAGAGAAAAGGGGCATGGAGGGGACACAAACACACCCAATATTTAGCCCTGACCATGGAGGTGAACTTTTATAAAGACAGCCGGATCTGCTTTAAAAATGGATAAAGGAGTAATCAAGGAAAAAGGAATGCCACTATGAAGTCAGATCCTGCTATTTCAGGAAAAGAGTTGAGAAAATAGATTTTTTCTACTGCAATCTGGGCAGTTCCAGGTAGGCTTAAGTGTTAGAGAATCTCAAACCTAAAACACGTCTTGGGGCACATGACTAGAGGTATCTCCCTGGACCTTGCAAACAAGAGCATCTCTGAACTGATGATTCTCGAACTGGGTTAAATATAAGGGACTGTCTATATTGGAGTAAGTGGTTGATGAAACCAAAAATTTTAAGAAAAATGGAGTATAGTTAACTACCAAATTGAAGATAATCATTGTGAATTTAGTAGCCTTCAAAGATCTCTATCTTTGAGGAATTCCCTGGTGGTCCAGTGGTTAGGACTCAGCGCTTTCACTGCAGGGACCTGGTTCAATTCCTGGTCGGGGAACTAAGATCCTGCAAGCCACAACACGCAGCCAAAGAAAAAAGGTCTCTATCTTTGTCACCAAAAAATGGCCTAACGATATCATTGACAGCATTGGTGCCCATCACCAATTCCTGGGCACATCCGTAGCACCTGATTTTTGTCTCTAATACTGGTTTCCACCAAACGGGAATAGGATTCTTTGAATAGCAGTGGAGTCCATGCCTTGGGACAGAAAAAAAAATCAGAATGAATCTGGAACACCCTGTCGCTGCCTGACAGCAAGAATACTTTCAAAAATATCCAGGGCAGTTTTTTTGTTTGTTTTTAAACTAACCCAAAGGGTTTCCACTGGCCAAGTTAGGACATTTTGAGTGTCAGTAATAACAGATAATGATAGTGAATTAGAACAAAGCCAAGAGTTCATGATGATATTCAAAAGAAGGAAGTGAATGTGAAGACTAGAAAAAGATACTTCCAATATAAACTAGTGAATATTGTATGTTTAATGCCCTACTGATGTTACGAAGCCAGAATATATAAGTATGTACCTGGTTATAAAGTATAGATTATATTTGTGTTTCTATACAAGTAAAGACAGGAAGGAGTAAAATAATAGTGAGAGAACCAAAGAAAGAAAGTAGGAACTGAACCAAGGGTAGGAAGAACGAGCAGTATTGGTAGTCTCATATCATAATCAGTAGAAGGGGAGTCCAGTAACCAACTAGCACTGGTCATGAGTAATCAAATGAAAGAACATCCAAAAATGGGTTTTAAGATAATAAATTTTCCAAATTCCCCAGAATTTAAAATTTGAAGTTAACCTCCCAAAGAATGAAACATTGGAGCTGAACTCAAGAACCTCATGAATGTTGATACATTCGTGAGACATTTTCTATTTATACTGACAAATCGGGTCAAAATATCACAACACAAGTTAGGTACTGACAACCACACAAAACTTGAAGAGTACTTCATTTCCAGGAAAGATACCAAGTTTCTAAGCATTAAAATCTCTGAAACACAAAGGATGTAAGAACCTCATGATGTAACAAGTTTTGATACAAAAAGGATAAACAACAAGGTCCTATTGTATAGCACACAGAACTATATTCAATATCTTATGATTAAACCATAATGTAAAAGAACATTAAAAAAAAGAATGTGTGTGTGTGTGTGTGTATATATATATATATATATATATATAACTGAACCACTTTGCTGTACAGCAGTAATTAACACAGCATTGTAAATCAACTATACTTCAATTAAAAAAAAACAAACAGAATTCCCTGGTGGTCCAGTGGTTAGGACACCTCGCTTTCACTGCCGAGGGCCAGGGTTCCATCCCTGGTTGGGGAACTAGGATCCCACAAGCCACGTGGCACAGCCAAAAAACAAACAAAAAAAGAAGGGACTCACCCTAAGATTCAAGGCTCAGAATCACATTGGCCTGTGCTGCCAGGTTACACATCCCCACCAAGAATCTAACAGTCGGTTACCAACATCCTGCAACCTCAGCTGGTCTAAGATGGTGTCTTCTTGAGTCTAACTAATATACTGAATGTCCAGAAGGATATAAAAAACTCTCAAACAGGCAACCTCAGGAGAAATAGAAATAATAAATATAAGAAGCTGAAATAGTAACACTCATATCATTTATGTGTAAATATTATTACTATATCATTATAACTGTGGGGTTTTCTGTCTCAACACGTTTAAGACATTCAAGAGAATCTGATATATTGAATTTGCAATTTTAATTAAATGCAATTTTAATTAATTAGAAGTCTTTGAATCTATAATATTTAAATGTTCAGGGAAATTTATTTTAATTTCATACACTCAGATTGATCAGTTATATAAGCAGTATGTGAATATCTAGAGAAATGCTATTTAATTTTAAAAGAAATTTCATTAATAAATTCATAGATTAATAAATTAGACATTAAACAAGGTACAAATAAAAGTATTTTACCCCTTGCTGCAAAGCCCCTCTGACATTTAAAAGAACAACAAACTCAAAGAATGGTCCTTACCAACATGTAAGGAATTCCAGGGCAACTGAGGGGAAGGAGTAGATGAGGGATATCAGTGGATCTATAGGAAGTTAGAAAGTTGATGGATAAGTGATGTGACTTAGAGTTGATATAATTATAACCTAAGAACCTGAAGAAGGAATACAAGAAACAAGGTACTTAGTACCACAGAACTTCCCCAGAGATTTAGCATTTGGACTCATTGGATACTGGGAGTCTAGGGAATCAGGTAAGGCCAAGTGTGGGAGTGGAAATGAGGGTGAAATTAGCTGAAGGATTACTGAGATATTGGACTCCTAGGTCTCCTCCCGTTTCCCACACCACCAGGTAACTATTGCCTACAGTTAATTCTCTGTGGAAATTGAATAGGAATGAACCTCAGCCTGGGACACCAGAAAGAGGAGAGAGCTGGGGTAAGAGAGGGGCCTAAAAGATTAAGGGAAAGCCTACATTCCAAACTGTGAGACCCTCAGTCCCTTACTAAACTTTCAGAATGCCAACAGCCAGGCATTATTTCTACTCCATCTGTCCCTCTTCCTATTCCCAGCCCCATATTTCTCTAGGGCAAGAGATAGAATCCTTATGTAGGAAAATCGTGAAAAAAGACCTCTAGATTCTGCCATTTGGGGAGTCTGCCAGTGAAAAGGCTGGCTCACCCGGTCACCTCACAGTGAAACTCACCAGTCAATATGCCCCCTCTTAATTCCAGTAAACCGTATAGTAACTTGCCTTCAAATATTAACGGACAAACAAGAACCATTAGACAGTCGAGGAAGCCTTCAATGTGAGAATAGCAAAACCCAGAAGGGGCCTAAGGGAAACTTAGTATCTTAAGAAAGATGAGATCTTGTTTCCTTAAAAGAAGAAAGCTATGAAATAAAGGAACAATTAGAAAACAAACCAAAAAAATCTTGGAAATTAAAACTATGGCAAATATAAAATTAACTGAAAGGTCTGAAAGACAGAATTGAAGAAATCTAAAAGGCAGAAGAAAAACAGATGGAAAATAGGAGGAAAGAAGATACAGATTTAATACAAGAAATAAAATGTCTAAATACTCAGGAATTCCTGAATGAAAGAACCAGAGAATATGGATAGGAGGAAATTATCAAACGAATAATTGAAGGAAATTCCCCAGGACTCAAAGAAATGAGGCTGTGACTGAAAGGATCTGTAAGTTGCCCTGCACAATTAATAAAAGACAGGGCAACACGACCGATCAGCATGCATTTCCAGACTACCCAAGTTAAAGAGTAGATTTTAAAAGCTTCTAGAGACCAAAAAAAGGATGCTAAAACGAAGTACTGGTTATAAGAATGGCATCAGACTTCTCAAGAGCAGCACCAGGTGCCAGAATACAATGAAGTCAGATTTTCAAATTATGGGGGATGGGAGGGATTATTTTTAATGTGGCGTTCTATACTCAATCAAGTGTGAATATAAAACAATGACATCTTCAGATACTCAGGGATTCTAAAAATTTAGCTCCCATTCGCCCTTTCTTAGGAAGCCACTAGAGGATTTCCTCAGCATTTTGAGAGTTAAAAAATAAAAAGGAAGCCAAAGATCCAGGAAATAGGAACCCCAAGAAGAGAGAGGTGAAGGGAAATCCTAGGATGATTAGGGAATTACACTTGCACAACAGCAACAGCGTGGAGAGCAACCAGTTCAGATTGGAGCAGGATGAAAGGGTGGCTGCAAGTAACTGAATACCTAACTCTAAGTGACTTAGACACTCAAGGTCTGTTATCTCATGTAACCAGAAGTGCCCACTACAAGGTTGGTTCATTCAACCCTTGATGTTAGGGTTCTGAATTGGCTTTTCTGGATTCATCGCCTCTTCCCTTTTTGTGAAAAGATGGCAGATGTAGCTGCAAACTTCACATCCTCACGCAACCAGGCAAAAACCAAGGAAGAGAAGTTTCTCTTCCAAGTTTCTTTCCACAGAGATAAAAATCTTATCTATCAAGTCCTATCCCATCAGTCTTCCCCTCAGATTTCACTGACCAGATGCCAATTCAAGAGGTTTATAAAGGTGGTGGTGTTTTCCCTCTTAAGATATGGAAAGCACAGATGCCAAATTTTAAGTCCACAGGTCACAGACTTCAGAGCAAACACAAGAGCATACATATTTGAGCCAGAATGCATGGGTTTGTCTCTACCACTTACCAAGACTTGTGTTCTGACAATACTTGGGGAACCTCATGGGTCAAAGGGATGGCTAGGTCAAGGCAATATTTGGGCATTCCTGGGTTCCCTAACCAAAATACCATGTACATACTATCATAATACCAGTCCAGTTACACCCAACCACTAAGTTAGATTCTAAACCTAAGTCTACTTTATGGCACTTTAAGAATAGTGGTAAAGTACAAGTTCTTATTTCCATTAAAAGTGTAGTAATACTGTACAGGGAAAAAGAGAAAATATCTGGGGTCTTATCTTTGCCACTTAAAAAAAAACTTTGTTTTTTAAAAGGTGCATAATTTTTTTTTTCTTTTTTTGGCTGTGCCGCTCGGCACGCGGGATCTTAATTCCCTGACCGGGGACCAAACCCACGCCCCCTTGCAGTGGAAGCGCGGAGTCTCAACCACTGGACCGCCAGGGAAGTCCCCAAAGGTACATAATTATATACAAACTACTTATGATCTGGGAAGATACCTCATTTATACGTGGAAAAATACTTTACCTGTGTGAAGGCATAATCAAGCTCCATGTGAGTAGACTGTAAGAATCCTTCACCACTGTATACCCACCATGTGGCAGAGAGCAGCTACTCACAACAGATTTACTGAACAAATTGATGCAAACACGCATTCGTGTAGGGAACGAACTAGTAAGTTCCCTTGCTGATCTGAGGAAACAAGGGAAGGGTAATTAATGCCAGAGGGTTGTTGGGTATGGAATGAAGGAAGGGAAGGGAATCAATATTGATTAAAGGAAGACTGAATTTTGCCCAGATTTTTTTTCTGTGAAAGTATTTTAAGACATTTCAATAACCAAAATAACTGTACAAAAAATAAACAAATTAACTTTATTAAGTTACCACTTCAATCCTTACATTGATTTGTTTACAAAAATATCAGTTTGAAATGCATTACTGAAAGTGAGTACACACAATAGAAAATAAGGATGCATGGTGCTGGAGACATCTCAACCAACTTATCTTCATCTACTGCCCACTGTTGTAGACAAAATTGGACACCAACTTATTATCCTCATGTACTGCCCACTGCTGTAGACAAAATTTGACACGCAAACAGCATTTTTGAAAGAGCAGTCAAAGTACCGGGGAGAGGGCTGCAAACTATGAGAAAAGTAGCTTAAAACTCTGGACCACTCACCAAAAAAAAAAAAAGAAAAATCACTATCTGGAAGCTAACCTCAGTATAACAGCGAATTATCTACTACTACCCACAAGAACAATTTAAAAATAAGAAAAGTGCCACGGAACCTTCATTAACAGTATTTTTAAGTCAAAGTTTTTACTTTAAACATCTGATGATTACTCAAATATTCTAAGCCATGAGGCAGACCCTAAGACAATAAGTTATAAATAGTCTGAATTTAATAACTTAAAAGTGATATGGTTAATATAATACACACTGCATGAGTATCTCAACCAACCTCTTTCAGGTGAGGTGATAACTAAAAGGTTTAAATTTACAGTTTCAATTTCTGTTCAGAAGAGTGATGTCAGTATTCTAGCAATAGTGATGACATCCCATTATTGTAAATATGCTAATATACATATTACTCTGAATTACACTTGATTGAATTCTATGTACACGTGGTTCCATATTCCAAGTGCAAATTTTCAATGGTACGGGTTTATAACCAAAGCTGGTTTGACAACTGCTTTCTGACTTCTGAAAGCAAATGATGAAAGTACTTCCTAAAAGTGAATAAACTAGTTACAAGTAGGTGACCATTTCCTTTTTCTCTTTACGTGTGATGAACTTCATGAAGCATTAATTCCCGAGGTATATTTGTTTCTGGACCATACAGCTTACATGCTCTTCTTTCAAAGGCAGCTACCATCTGCTTTACAACTTCATCGAAAAACAATGTGGCAAGCTGAGAGTGTAGAAGTGAGCGAAATTCAAAAGAAATCTGTAGGAAAATGTTAATAATTATTTTAGAAAGATCTTTCTTTTACTCAATCTCCACTTAGGGTAATGGTGTTCACACTGTGAAATGTGTTACTTGGCCCAGTACCTAAGGCAGAGCTCTATGGGTCTATCTAGATGAGATTTTAACATCCCTCAGAAGAGGGAGATTTGTTTACTGCAGTAAGCACAACAGCGGCTAAACAATAAGCTTAAGTAAACAAGGCCAATGAATCTCATTTTGGGGCAAAGAGTCTGCTTTTACCAAGTTAAAGAAACCTGGAAAAAAGCTTTGCTAAATACCATGTTTATCACTTTGCCTTCTTATTAATACGCCCCTTTTCGAGCTACCTTACCTCCCAAAAGTAAATAAGGGAAATGATCCTTCTGATATGGTATTCCCATGAGAAGTAGTAGCAGAAAGATGAGATTAACCCACAAAATAGATGGTGAAGGTGGTTCAATCTTAAAGTAGACAATGATTTAGAACTAACTTTATATCCCCTCAAGACAGAATTCAAGGCAACCCAGTTTAAGAAATAATATCTTAAGGACCTTAAATATCCATTAACTTCTGAATGTTTTAATTTTAAAATAATTTGATTTATAAAAAAGTTGCAAAAACAGTACTAAGATTTCTCATACACCCATCACCCAGATTCCCCTATTTCAATGTCTTATATAATCACAGTACAATTAAAACCAAGAAATTAACAGAGGGAGTTAATATTACTAGATAATAATGCTATTATCTAATCTAGAGAGGTTTCATTCAAATTTCCCCAACTGTCGCATATATGCCCACTAATTTTGCAATGAAAGCAACTTAAGAGCTGAGAATAGCATACAGTAATTTACTCAAAATTATAACCATTTCTTCTTAAAATATTTATTTATTTGGTTGGTTGGTTGCACTGGGTGTTAGCTGAGGCTTGCAGGCTCGTTAGTTGTGGCACGTGAACCCTTAGTTGCGTGTGTCTTATAATCTATGGACTTGTAAAAATTAGAAAATAGAGAAGGGATGACTATTCAAGGTTTCAAGGAATAAAACAGAAAAAGAGGAAGGGTCATTAGCATTCTTTTCTTCTTTTTGGCCGCGTCGCACAGCATGAAGGATCTCAGTTCCCCAACCAGGAATTGAGCCTATGTTCCCTGCAGTGGAAGCACAGAGTCCTAACTACTGGACTGCTAGGGAATTCCCCTAGCATTTTTTCTTATAAAATTAGTGCAAAAAAAAAAAAAGTGCAGAAAAAGGTATTCAATACTCAGAAATTTGAGATTTTTAAAAAAATGTCTTTCAGTAATTGCTATGCACGTAGGTTATTAATTATGACATCTGGGTTCTAATAAAAATGGATTACTCCTTCTTTACCAACCTCACCTGATGTTTGGAACAAATAGAGGGCTTTATGAGAGACTTACTGAAAAATCCAAAGTACAAGTTCTTGGGTAGCCAGGAAGACCTGGGCTAAAACGCCATACAGTCTCCAAATGATTGAAGAGCTTCCCATCAGTACAGGATGCCTAGAACAAAATGAAAAAAATAAAACCACAGTTAAATACCATTTGGATTGTGTCCAGAATCTACAACTGAAGATGATTTCTTTGAGAAGTAAATATTTTTATAGGTCAGACCACAGGTGACAAAAACATCTCATTGTTAGCTTGGTACTAGGAAGTGATCTCTGGCCAATATAAGCCATTTTCCTTTCTCCTGGGATCCCCAAGATTGCCACTTGTTCTCTTCCACTGCTGTCACCCACTGGGCTACTTAAGAGTTCTCCTCCCACAACAAAACAGGGAGTGACTACCTGGAAGTTTATTTCCAGCTCTGCCACTTATAAGTGATCCTGAACAAGTTAATTCCCTGTACTGTATTTCCTTAATCTGTAAAATGAGTATAATGCCTGTCTTATACCATCAGTACGGGATGGCTAAATTTAACATTTGTAAGGCATTTGGCACAGATCCCTAGAACAATTCTATAATTCTTCTTTACAACTCAAAGATTTTCTATCAATCACATTCAGTCTTTCCCTAACTCATTATTCTTTATTTCTAGAGGCCTCTATGGTTCCAGTTTTCCTGAAAGTGTGGCCCTGACCCTTGTCCCTGACCCACTGCTTTCTGACCTCTCTTCTGTGCTCATGTTTATTTTACATGTGTGTGTACACATTGAAACATAATACACAGTAATACTATGTGCAGTGCATCCTGACATTTCCCATTCTATATCATTAAAAAATGTTGGTTGACACCCATTAAAGAGTTGCCTCCTGCAGTGTGAAAAATGGTGGCCAGAACCATAGTTACTAGTCCATTGTTAGGACATGTTATGACCTTGAATGAAGTTCAGTTTCAGGGCTTCCCTGGTGGCGCAGTGGTTGAGAGTCCGCCTGCCGATGCAGGGGACACGGGTTCGTGCCCCGGTCTGGGAAGATCCCACACGCCGCGGAGCGGTTGGGCCCGTGAGCCATGGCCGCTAAGCCTGCGCGTCCAGAGCCTGTGCTCCGCAACGGGAGAGGCCACCAACAGCGAGAGGCCCACATACCGCAAACAAACAAAAAAACTTTAAAGAAGTTCAGTTTCTTTATTTACTATCCTAAGATGCCATCTGGGCCTTATTATACTAGTAGACAATTGACCTCAAGAATATCTATCACCTTCCCTCAGAAGCAGGCTATTTTTTTAAATTCTTGTTTCAGTCTACACTCCCCTCCTCAATTAAGCCTTAAGTTTTCAGCAATTCTGGCAAATCCTGGGGCCGATAAATGATCAAGCCCCTCTACCCCCTTTCTTTTGGATAAGTTATCCCCCTCAAGAATTTAGACTGTCCCTCTCCTGAGGCTACACACTACAAAATATATTGCAAAATAAGGACCTGCGTAGGTAAACTGTTTCCCCCAAAGTAAACAGTCATTTTTTCTCCCATAGCTATAGCCTACGTAAACACAGAATATAGGATTATTTCTCTGACTATATCTGGATCTCTCTAAAGATGGTTCAAACTGGGGGCTAAAGAGCTAAAAATCCATTTGCAGTTTATTCCTCACTTCCTCTTCATCTAAACCCTTTTGAATTAATTATCAGATGGTAACATGGTAGAATCATTATAAACTGCATCCATACTAAAATGCATTTAAAAAGATATGCTCTAGTTGCACATTTATAAAAAGAACATATTATTTTAATTTTTAATATGGAAACCAGTGAATGTTTTAAAACTTATTTAGACACGATAAAATAAGTCATTAAAATACTAACTACTTTAATAGCTGATATGCTAAGTCACTGGGGAGAAGTAAAAATTTTCTTCAAAGAGTTTGGCTTTATATATAGTTCAATAATGGCCATCCAATTTTTAAAACCATCAAAAGTCTATAATAAAACCGTATTGTTTCAGTTATCCAACTTTGTTTATTTACTTTTTTTGTTTTTGGCCATGCCTCACAGCTTGTGAGATCTTGTTCCCCAACCAGGGATCAAACCCATGCCCCCTGCGGTGGAAGTCTGGAGTCTTAACCACTGGACCACCAGGGAAGCCCCTGTTTACTTTTATTTTTAATTTTTTTAAACTTTTAATTACCCAACTTTAAGATAATGCATTCCACCTTTCTTTACAACCACATAAGAAGCTTATAGGAAATTTAATAGTGAAGGAGAAACAGCTGTTGGGAATAATCACTATAATATAGCACCTTCCTCTGACCACTTTTTCACAAAATGTGGCAGTGCTATACTCATATCAATAATCCAGCTCAAGGACCCATGGATTTTTACTGGTTTTTTTTGATGTTGGGGGTAGGAGTTTATTAATTAATTTATTTATTTTTGCTGTGTTGGGTCTTCGTTTCTGTGTGAGGGCTTTCTCTAGTTGTGGCAAGCGGGGGCCACTCTTCATCGCGGTGCATGGGCCTCTCACTGTCGCGGCCTCTCTTGTTGCGGAGCACAGGCTCCAGATGCGCAGGCTCAGCAGTTGTGGCTCACGGGCCTAGTTGCTCCGCGGCATGTGGGATCCTCCCAGACTATTGGTACGTTTTGATAGGGACAATACTGCCAAAGATCTCATTCCTAACACAGATACTGAACACAGTAGGAAGGTTTTTGGCCATTACAGATTCAGGTAGACTAGAATCACTGACATGTTAAGTCACAGGCACATTTGGGGCAGCTAACAATTCACAGAAAATGTCACATGGCTTCTGCTGCTTCCTCAGTTATAATAATTTTTATTATATGTCACATATGTGTATCAGGTATGAAAATCCAGAACCTGAACCCAGGGAAAATTGAAAGCTGAACATAGAGAGTTGTGTGTTATTCTCAAATATGTCTTTAAACAATAAACTAGCACACTAAGTGAGACAGCTTATTTTAATGGAAAAATAGTTTTGGAATCAGACACACACAGTATGAATTTGTGTAGGGCTCTTACTTTCCCTAAGCCTCATAAAATTGAGATAGCAATGACTATCTAATACATATTATTATAATTTAAAAAAATAGTTTCCTCCCTCCTTGGCAGTGTTAAAAGTTACTGAAATTGGGCTTCCCTGGTGGCGCAGTGGTTGAGAGTCCGCCTGCCAATGCAGGGGACATGGGTTTGTGCCCCGGTCCGGGAGGATCCCACATGCCGCGGAGCGGCTGGGCCCGTGAGCCATGTCCGGAGCCTGTGCTCCGCGATGGGAGAGGCCACAACGGTGAGAGGCCCGCGTACAGAAAAAAAAAAAAAAAAGTTACTGAAATTATTATGAACATCTGTGGATCTACAATAACCCAAGAACACAGTAGTGAGAACTTCATAAACAAAGAGGCCTCATGACTCCTGTCATTGTAGTACTGGTGCTGAGGATACAGAGATGAAAAAGAGGATCTTCCATTCTCTCAAGTACCTCGATTTTGTCAAGAAGAAATACAAATGAAGAAAGAAATTACACTACAGAGTGATAAGAGAAATAAATAAAGCACGTGCAAAGCCCAGAGGAATCACCGAGGTAGAACTAGTCATCTATATGAAAGGAAAGGGAGAAAGCAGGTTGGAATTTGAAAGATTAACAGGCAAGGAATTTTCATTATAGGTAAAAGAGGGAACAATATGCAAAGGCACAGGGCTGTGGAATAAGCACTATATGGTTCATTCATGGAAGCCAGGGAAGGGAAGAAAGCCAGGAGGAGAAAATGAGACTTTAGAGTTCTTTTAGTTAGATGCAGGATATGTTAAGATCTAAGTTATGAGAGTCTGAATGGTAAGAGACTGAGGTCAGGGGACTCAATTTTAAGATTACAGAGATATTTGCTGCTGTCAGACAGACTAGAGTCTTGGCTGTGTAACCTTATCTAACTCTTCTAGGCCTTAGTGTACTCAACTATAAGATGGAGAATAAAATTTGCATCTCAAAGGGCTGTTGTGAAGAGTAATTCAAGTAAAGCACTATAAAGAGCTCAATATGTTACCTATTTTAAGTGTAGTATAGGTGAAAACTCCAAAACTATGAGGCAAACAGGTGAAAACAGTCGTAATAACGACAGAGTCCCACAGTGGTGCACAGTCTTTTAAGTGGAGTTGAAGTTTTGAGATTGTGACTAGGGTGGACTCCAAGGTCTTAGCTTCACTGGACAGTATACTCTTTCTGGTATGAGAGTTGCTCCTCCTCAATGCCTGACAAAGAGGTGACGAAGGAATTTAGCTCTGGCCAATTACCAAGAAATGATACCACCACTAAATCCTGTGAGCACAAAACACAATTCAGCTTTGAAAGTCTTTGGTCATCACATCTAGAAATTCAAAAGAAATGGGCATTACTCTATGGAATTCTGCCTTTTTGTGTGTTGAAGTCTGGGTACCTTTTCTAAATGTGTACCCTCCTCTGAGAAGAGTAAGATGCTTAATATATGCATGCAACAACACTTGGCATTTCAGTACCTGGTACATGGCAGGATGACTTCAATAATGTTTATGTTCTCCACATTTATATCTTTTCTACCTTTCTGCATCCTCTCACCATTTTCCCTTCCTTAACTTAAGAAAAAGTAGTGCAAGTATTAAAACATTTCTCACTTGTGCGGCCAAATCCTTCCTGTGGGTCAATAGTCCTCAACAGAAGGACAAAAGAAAAAGCTTCTAATTTCCATGTTCTAGTTAAAATTCTATTTGGAAAGAATAATGCTAATATTGTGTAAAATAACATGATTTAAGAGATATAATAAATAGTTTGTTTTTTCCCTCCTCCTATTAGTTTAGGGAAGTCTTCTTAATGCTATTATACTTTAACCCATTTAACATAATATTTGAGGAATATTTAAAAACAACAAAAAACAAAACCATTACCTTTACCAAATGTGGTTTCACCAAGGTTACCACTGATGTATAGCGCTCCAATACAGGTGGAAACCCAATTTCTAATCGTGTTTTGCAGTATCCAGATCTCCTTGATATTACATCTGATTTTTTGCACCAAGGAACAAAATGCTTGTAATCCTCCATTCCTGATACTACATCATACATTTCCTGCATAGAATATCTTAAAAAAAAAAAAGGAGAGGTGTTAACTGCATCTATTTATATGGTATATGTACACTTTAAATTGAATATGAATAAGGTTTACTATGTATGAGGCAATAAATCATTTGGCACACATATAGAACCACACTCTGGGATGAATGTCTTTAAAACACAGAAAATAAAAGGATAAAAGGGAGCTAAACATGTCTATAGCAGAGCTTACAATGTGGCAGACCACAGGTTGAATCTGGCTTGCAGATATGGTTTTTAAAATTTTAATTAGTAACCAGCATTTAAAAACTGAGACTTTGAGAGAAAAAAACTAGAAGCAACCTAAATATTTGGTTGATAAACATTAATAATTGCTTAATAATAAATGGTTGATGAATTATGGTACACTCATACTGTGGAACTCTATCAGTTATCTAAAGGGATTAAGATCAGATGTACAGTTGATCCTTGAGCAACACAGGTTTGAACTGTGTGGGTCCACTTATACACAAAGTTTTTTCAGTAATATTAGTACCTGTATTTTCATTTTACCGATCTTTAAATTAAATGTGAGGGAAAGTTTGTGTTCAATTAGAGATCACAATATGTGGAATCAAAACAACTAGGGTTTGAGTCTTGATTTTATTTTATTTTATTTTATTTTTTGAGTCTTGATTTTATCCAAACTGTTTCATCAGCTTCCTGCCTTTGGGTGAGTCATTTAACAATTCCTCGTTTGGAGACAGAAATAGCAGTATGCAGATTTTTTTTACTGTGTGGGGGTCTGCACCCCCTAAACACCCCACTTTTCAAGGGTCAACCGTATACTTTAGAGCAAAGAGGTTTACAATATATTGCTATGTGAAAAAAGGCACACTAAAGCAGATGGGATATATATGATTCTATTATCTATTTGAGAAATATTTTAAGTGTATACTATATTTCCTCAATTTTAAACATTCGGGATTTTTTTCGTGAAAATAATTATGTTAATAGACTGTCTGTAATGAAAACACATTGAAAAAGTCCTAGAAGGATACAGATTAAACAATTACCAGTTGTTAATTCAGGAAAAAGAAGTAGGAGTAAAAATAGACTAAGTCTTTTAGTATACATATTTCTAAATTGTTAAGTTTTTATACAAGTATGTGATGATTTTGTAATTAAGAAAAACATCTATTCTATACCACAAAAAAAGGAAACCTCTCATTCTTTTTATGAGCCAGCATAACATCTGCGAACCCAAGCCTCACAAAGCACATAAAAAACAAAATCTATAAACCCACATCACCTGTGGCAAAACTTCTACATATCAGCAGATATAATAGAGCAATATATTTTTTAAAAAATACAACAATCAAATGCAACTCATTTAAGGATGTTTGGATGGTTTAATACTAAGAATTATATTATTATAACCATATTAATTAGTCAAAACAAAAACATTATATGATTCCCTCCATAGATAGTTAAAAACCAGAAGCATTCCTATTAGAGTTAGAAATAAGACAAAGGTGCTGTATATCATCATTGTTATCTGACATTTTTCTGAAAGTATGTCAAAATAATTAAATCAGAGCATGAAATATGAGGCACATGTGTGGAAAAGAATTAGGCAAAATTATAAATTGGCAGGTGATATGACTATCAAATCAGAAGCTAATCAATTCAGAATTTAGTTATGTAGCCTGTTGAGAAATATATAAAAAATAATATCGTTTCTATACTAACAAGTAGAAAACAGTAGCATAGAAATGCAAAATACATAGAAATACAACAAAAAACCATCAGGGTTTAAATGAAAAACCAAACAACAAAAACATTGTGGATACAAGTAAAAGACAACTGAATGAGAACCAGACACATATAATTCTTGGTTATAAAGACTCACACTGTTAAAACATAATTCACCTCAAAATGATATAGTAAACAACCACATTCTAAAGTTTAAAAGGGTATTTTTGGAATATGACAGAATGAGTGTTTATACATATTTAATCTTTATGATCATGAAATGAGGCCCACAGCAGAGGGGGGGAAATAAACCTACCCTCCCCATGTTCTCAGACATTTGGAAATAAATGCCAAAATAAGTCCCATGAAGTATGAAACCTGGTAGTCTGGAAGCTAATTGTCATAAAAGTAGTCTGCACTGACTAAGAAAGCAGTATAGCATAGCAGTCAAGGGGATGGACTTTGTAGTCAGAAAGTACTGTGTTCAAATATCAACTCTAAAACATAGTAAGTCATGTGACCCTGGCTAGGCTGCTTAACCTCTCAACTTCATTTTCTTCATCCATAATTGAAAAATACCTGTACAGGTGGTTTTTTTTTTAATATTTATTTATTTCGCTGTCCAATCTTCATTGCAGCATGCAGGATCTTTCACTGCGGTGCTCCCTTGTGGCGTGCGGGTTTCTCTCTACTTGTGGCATATGGGTTTTCTCTTCTCTAGTTGTGGCACGGGCTCCAGAGTGTGTGGGCTCTGTAGTTTGTGGTTGAGGTGCGCGAGCTCAGTAGTTGTGGTGGCGGGCTTAATTGCCCTGCCACATGTGGGATCTTAGTTCCCTGACCAGGGATCGAACCCACGTCCCCTACATTGGAAGGTGGATTATTTACCACTGGACCACCAGGGAAGTCCCTACAGGGTTCTTTTAAGGGTTAAGTGAAATAGTTTTAGCATAATGCACAATGCTTACTAGGCACTTAATAAATGGTAGCTATTATGTGTTTATGTCAAATATGGGGGAAGATGAAGATCATTAGATAAGACCAATTTGTAATAAAAAGAATTTTAACATGAGAAAGAATAAGGAAGCAAGAAAGAATAAGTAAATATGGTGGGAAAAATAAGCTTAGGAGTCATGACACAACATAATCTTTCTGAGCTTCAGTTTCCTCATCTCTAAAATGGGAATAATACCTAGTTCACATGGCTATTGTGAGAATTAAATGAAACAATAAATATAGAGCCCCCAGTACTGCCTGTCAAATGGCAAGTACACAGTAAAAGGAAGATGTTATATTTCTGATTCAAAAGGAAAGCAGACCAGTTCACTATTTGATTTCTCATCCTTTTGTTGCCATGTCTCTTTTCAACAGATACCAGCTGATGCAAAGATGTCTACCTATCCAAGTATTTACACTTGCTTTACGTGGCATAATTGCTGGCCACCTGGAGGCTA
Source organism: Lagenorhynchus albirostris (assembly GCF_949774975.1). Taxonomy (NCBI): domain Eukaryota; kingdom Metazoa; phylum Chordata; class Mammalia; order Artiodactyla; family Delphinidae; genus Lagenorhynchus; species Lagenorhynchus albirostris. The sequence continues at coordinate 37,789,727 of NC_083100.1, forward strand.
CAATTACATAGCTGTAACATGACTAGTTCTTGAGAATAATATCTGAGAGTAAGCACTGGGTGTCACTTCCAGACCAATATGATTAAGAACCACGTGTATCTTTTTAAGAGACTCTGAAGACTAAGGAATTACAAAAGTCACAAGTTGGATGGAGCCTGGCTTCCTGAATCACTACTCGAGGATTGCTGCCCATGGATTGGGAATACCCACTTCAACTTTACATGAGAAAGAAATAAACTTTTGGGTTTTACCTGTATGGTTGCTAGCATTACCTTAACTAATACAGTGACTATCCAGTAATAACGGTCAATTATGTGACAAAAGTTATGAGTATGCCCAAAGTTCTTTACTGCAGAAAAATTAGAAGGGAAAAAGCAACTAAATAAAATGAATGAAAAGTACTTTTAGAAGAATTCATGTAATATTTAATGGCCTGTTGGGAATTAAGACCCCCTTGTAGAAATTCCCATATGAAGGACTGCTTGATTTCTGGTTTAGCAGATCTGCAGACTCTCTATACTCTGCTGTATATACCCTTAGATGAGGGGCCAAACCTGGCCTGCTGCACAGCTCTGTAAATAAAATTTTATTAGAACACAGCCAGGCCCATTTATTACATATTGTCTATCGCTATTTTTGGGGTACAGTGACAGAGTTGAGTAGTTGCAACAGAGACAGTATGGTCCACAAACCTATTTACTAACTGGCCCTTTACAGAAAAGCTTGCCAACCTCTGCTCTAGATGGTAGGGGCCTCTTAGCATGTTTATATGTACTTACCTAGGTATGTGTGTATGTGAGGGAGCTATACAGACATATCTGGCTCAACATATCAGTAATGTTGCCACTATAAAAAAGAACAGTGTACAAAAAATGCAGGTCATAAACAGTTTAATTATTTCCTTTAAATGTCAAGATTTAAATCTATCCTATAGAGTTACCACATGACTACATTCAACAAATATTTATAAAACGGCAAGGGCTAGAAAATTAGAGCTTAGTCTGTAAGAAGAGAATCCAGAAAAAAAGAGGCATGATGTTCTATAGAAAATTGTGAACACGCTCTTTTAGTACAACTATTATTTTATACAAACCCTATAATTCTCCTCTCTGAATATTCTTTTCTTTTGTTTATTAATGGTGCAGCAATTCTGAAGAAAGTTCTTGCATGTATCTCCTTAGGCAAAACTGAGGTATGTAGTGGAAGAGTTCTGCTCATCAGTATACCACAGGAAGCTAAATATCTAAAAAGACAAAAATTACCTGATTAACATTGACAATTAAGAGAAAACACAAACTATAGAGATTGTAAAATAACAATCATACTTTAGAAGACTGTGCAACCTTAGAATAGTCCTGAAAAAATACACACACACACACACAGACACACAAGCTTCTAAAGCACCATAAAGAAACTAAAAAGGGACTTCCCTGGTGGCGCAGTGGTTAAGAATCTGCCTGCCATATATATGGAATCTAAAAAAAAAAAAAGGTTCTAAAGAACCTAGGGGCAGGACAGGAATAAAGATGCAGTAGAGAATGGACTTGAGGACAGGAGGAAGGGGGAGGGTAAGCTGGGTCGAAGTGAGAGAGTGGCACGGACATATATATACAGTACCAAATGTAAAATAGATAGCTAGTGAGAAGCAGCCACATAGCACAGGGAGATCAGCTCAGTGCTTTGTGACCAGCTAGAAGGGTGGGATAGGGAGTGTGGGAGGGAGGGAGATGCAAGAGGGAGGGGATATGGGGACATATGTATACATATAGCTGATTCACTGTTATACAGCAGAAACTAACACACCATTGTAAAGCAATTATACTCCAATAAAGATGTTAATAAAAAAAGAATCTGCCTGCCAATGCAGGGGACATGGGTTTAAGCCCTGGTCCGGGAAGATCCCACATGCTGTGGAGCAACTAAGTCCGTGCACCACAACTACTGAGCCTGCACTCTAGAGCCCATGAGCTACAACTACTGAGCCCACATGCCACAACTACTGAAGCCCATGCGCCTAGAGCCTGTGCTCCGCAACAAGAGAAGCCACCGCCATGAGAAGTCTGCACACCTCAACGAAGAGTAGCCCCCTCTTGCTGCAACTAGAGGAAGCCCACGCGCTGCAACTAAGACCCAACGCAGTCAAAAATAAATAAAATAAATAAATTTTATTTTAAAAAAAGAAACTAAAAATACCAGCTTACAGTTATGGTTAGAAGCTTCTAACAGAAAAGGTATCTCTCCCAGAAGTTGGCTTTTAGTCTGCAGTCATGTTTTACAACGTATTCTTACCCTAGGCTTTCTAGGATATTCATCATCCAATTTTCAACTCATCTACTCAGCTTGTTTTCCCAGCTGGATCCACTGGGATCCACTGATCTACTCTATGAGATTTGAAATTAGGTCTTGCTCTCCCACTGGATATCTGGCGGCCCTGTCAGGCCTGCTGCTCAGTTATCTTTTACCTTCCAATCTCCATTTCCATGTATATATGTGAAAACATATGTCAAGGTAACTAGAATGTTAACTGTTTGGGTGCTTTGTAATACAGATGCCTGATATGCTCCTGTTCACCTAAATGTTTTCAGCCTTTATTCTAATAAGATTATTGCATAACTGTTTTACACTACTATTCGTGCATTATTAGTTCACATACTTATTGAGCGCCTATTCTGAGCTAGGCACTAGGGATATAATAGTGAATAAAACAAACATGAAGATTACATTCTAGTTGGGGATTCAAAAAAAATCACTAAAATAGAAATGGGTGTGGGGAGATGTAATTAAGACCTTCTTTAGACAGGGTGGTCCAGGAAGTCCTCTCAGGTTGTATTTCAGCTGAGAAATAATGGATAAGGAGTCATTAGCCATGCTAATATATATGTATGTACATAATAAATGCGTGTGCACATATATATAAAATCTCTCTCACACATACATGTGTGTATGTACGTGGGAGGAGAGGTAGATACAGAGCATTTCAGGTACTAGGGGAAGAGTGTGGCAGCATCCAGACACTAAAACAGACTAACAGTGTAACAGCAGTATAGCAAGCCAGGGGGAGAGCACCATGAAATAATGTTAGAGAGACAGGTTGGAGCTGGATCATACTGGGGATTATTGGTGAGGATAAAGCAATTTGGAATTTATTCTCAATGAGATGTTCTTGAAGTGTTCCAAGTAAGAGAGCAATATTTCATTAAATTGCATCTTCAAGTTATTTTTTAAAAGTGTAATGGAGTGGCCTGGTGAAATCTCATGTTATCATATATGAAATTTGATTTATATAAGATATGATTTACATATAAATAAAATTTCCTTAAGGACACTGAGGCCCTACAGTTTGGCGGGAAGAGAAAATCAAGTTAAAGAATGATTGAAGAAATTGGCGATATTCAGCCAGAAGATAAGAGGTGATACTTGAGACTATGGCTCCAAAAATACAAGAAAAACTTTTGAACAATTAAAGCTGTTTATAAAAATTGGGTAGACTCATTCCAAAGGTAATGAAAGAAAGGTCAATGAAAATAGTTAAGCTAAATGCTTCATGACTATGGAAAAGAATCAAGCATATGAACTGTATGAATGAACTTAAGTCTCTTTTAAGATAGATTCATCTCCTAGAGAGAATAAGGGTGTCATGTGTTCCTAAAGATCTTTAAAAATATGATGTTATGTGAATTTTAAAGGCAGTGATAATATTTTTAAAAGCCTACTGTAATTTTTTTGAGTAAAGCTATAGCGTTTGCTTTAAAGTGGAATTATGCCAATAAAAGTGACTGACAGTTATTCTGCTGAATGAAGCAGAACAGTGGAAATTAAATAGTTAGGCAGGGACTTCCCTGGTGGCGCAGTAGTTAAGAATCCCCCTGCCGGGCTTCCCTGGTGGCGCAGTGTCTTGAGAGTCCGCCTGCCGATGCAGGGGACACGGGTTCGTGCCCTGGTTCAGGAAGATCCCACATGCCGCGTAACGGCGAGGCCCGTAAGCCATGGCCACTGAGCCTGTGCTCCGCAACGGGAGAGGCCACAACAGTGAGAGGCCCGCGTACCGCAAAAAAAAAAAAAAAAAAAAAGAATCCCCCTGCCAGTGCAAAGGACACTGGTTCGAGCCCTGGTCCAGGAAGATCCCACATGCGGTGCAGCAACTAAGCCTGTGCGCCACAACTACTGAGCCTGCGCTCTACAGCCCGACTGCCACAACTACTGAGCCCACGTGCCACAACTACTGAAGTCCGCACGCCTAGAGCCCGTGCTCCACAACAAGAGAAGCCACCACAAGGAGAAGCCCACACACCACAACGATGAGTAGCCCCCGCTCGCCACAACTAGAGAAAGCCCGTGCGCAGTAATGAAGACCCAACACAGCCAAAAATAAATAAAATTTAAAAATTAATAATAATAATTAGGCAGTTAATTTAGCTTCCCCCTTAAAAAAAAAGGACACAAAATATAATTTAGAATCTCTGGTAGCCACACAGATTATAAAAACCAAGCTTGGTGTTCAAAATGCCTAATCACCCATTTTCCTTCTAAGACATTCTTTAGATGTCTTTAACTGTTTTAACAGTTTTATCTATTTCGCTCACTTTTCATATAGATACCTTCTTATCTATTATTGGAAGCCAATTACGTGGCAGATACTATGCATAATTATGAACAATTTTCTGATAAATCAGACCAGAAAAAGCAGCATCTGAGATAAACCTTTATTAAAAAAAATAATAAGACCCTTGCTTCTGAAGAGGTGAACTGGGTGTTTTGGAAACTTACTTTTCACTGTATATGGTTTTGAATTTTGTACCAGGTTCATGTAATACGGTCCCCCTATCCCCCGAAAAAGAAACACACAATCTGATTATAATCATAAGGGAAATGCCTGTGTTTAAAGCAAGTTAACAGGCGTCTTCTGATCCGTCTGCATACTATGGTTACAATGCCCTGGACTGCCCATCTATTTTCACATATTATCAAGAACAATATGTCTTCAACTGCAATACGAGAATCATACAATCGTATATATGGTTAAACCATGAAATGAAAACTGGACCAGATGAAGGACAGTTTTTTGGTCACTAATCTTCCAATACTACATCCCAAATACTCTACTATAATAAAGGCCAGAATCTATGTTAATGCTTCAGCCTTGCAATGAACTCGTAAACTCTCTCCCTCTTCATTATCATAAACAGTAAATATTTTATCCTGGAATTTAAGCCTTAATTTGATCACTACAGCAATTTTTAGTTTTGTTTATTTGCAAGCCAGCATTTTATAAGAATAATACAAAGCAGATCTAAAGCATGATACAGTATGTTCTGCTTAAAACTTTTTCAACCAATAAATGTCTAAAAGGATTTGGAGTTGGTTGGGTTGTTGGTATTTTAAAAAATTCTTCACTGAATCTAAATGTCCTGGAGCTCAACCAGATTCGTGCTTTCTCCCTCTACCCCGTAGTTTACAACTAAATTAATTTTAAACGTTAACTTTAATTTTCGAGCATAGTTTATTAAAATGGCATTAATAAAAGGAGACTAAGTGGTAGAAGTATGGAATCTTTCGTGTCTCCACCTCCATCACCTACCGAAAAAGAACCAACCAGGAAAATCGAAGGCAGACTCTGGTTCAAGGTTACAGGACTTCTAAGTTACAATGGCATGGAAAAAAATCCAAGTCCCCGGCTTCGGTTTAGTTTAGCAAGCACCAAAGGGCGGGGGCAAAGACCGCTACCAGAAACTGGGAAAGCACGTCTGGCCATCGGATACGCTGGGGGAACAAAGGGGGCCTTACTGCCAGGCCACAAACTCCCACACGCCCATCAACCCGCAACTCCTGCGCCGCAAAGTTATCACTTTCCGAGAGCAGCAGCCGTAGGCCATGGGGAGGAGGCCGGAAGAGCCCAAAGGCAACCCCGCCGAGTTGCTTTATCAGCTGCTTCAAAGTCGCTTAGCGGATGATTCACCGCCTCTCGCGAGGGCAGCGAATCACCCCCGTGACAGGCCGGCGAGCCTCCGGCCAAGGGGGTGGGGGGAAACGCGCGGCCCTGAGAAGGCAGGAGACCCTTTCTCTCCAGAGACGAGGAAACGCATCCGGTCCGTCTGCCCCACCCTAAATACCCCCAGTCCCCTTGCTCAGCAGGCCTGGGCTGAAAACTACCCTCGCCGCTGAGCCCCAGTTGTTCATTACCTGACGTTCCGCGCAGGCCCCTGCACAGGAACCGGGGCTCCGGTCGCTGCCGCCGACTTCGGACGGCATCGCGAGACCACCTTTTTCAAGGCCCTCTGACCGGTCCGAGCTGCCATCATCATCTGACTAAAACCGGTCGCCAGTAAGCCGGGACCAGGCCCACGGCACCGCCCTCCTCCGGCGGCCCGGGCCACCCGGCGCCCCCGCCATCCAGCCAATCGGCGGGCCCCCTGAGCGGTCAGACACGCCCCTTCTCCTTCCCCGATTGTGCAAAGCTGACGCACGCTCCCACTACCGCAGGGCCGACTGTAAATGCGTTCGTCATCCTGCCGGCCAATCAAAGGGAGCGCAGGGCCGCCTAGACGCACCCCTCTCCGCCGGCGGGTCTCCACTTCCCGCCGCGCGCTCTGGCCCCTTACGTAAGAACCACCGTGACCTCTCACCTCACCTCCCGCGCTGGAACTCTTCCCCGGATTCGCCAACTGCCGCGGTTCTCTTGGGTGCTGCTTCCGGTCGCGAGGCCTGCCACGTGATGCCAGCCCAGGGGCGGGAGGAAGCCCGAGGTTCTGGCTGTTGATTATGTAACTGTCCAAACCGGTGAGTGCTGGGCGGGACCCGCCATCCTTGCCGGCTGCGAAGTCTGGCCGTCAGTGTTGCTGTTAATGACTGTACCTGACGTGCTTACCCTGTGAGGTTGTTGTGAGGGCACCATATGGTCACGGCCTTAGGGAAGAGACTCGGTTCTATTTGCCTTCTTTCTGTGTGGCCAACATTTTAATTGGTGTCCGTGTATGGTTTGGGTTTCCCTTCCTCCATACAAACCAGACTTTGCTTCGATTTACCCATTTCAGGAATCATTCATCAAGTCTTGACATTTTTTTCCCCTTTGTTTGTTCCCAGGTACTTATTTAATCTTTATATGTCATAGTTTTCTGTAAACCGTAAAGTGAGAATAGCAATACTACTTTCTGCATTCTGCTGCTTAAATGTAGTCAACAGATATTTATGGAGCACTCACTGTTCGCTGTTTTAGGTGCTGGATAAGTGACCAAAAGTCTTTACTATCATAGAGCTTATATTCTAGAGTGGGGGAAATCAATATATTAAATCAATCAATATAATACAATGTCAGATAATCGTATGCTGTAGAAAAAAGTTAAGCAGGGAAAGGAGATGGAGAGGAGTAAGGTGGGGTGCTGTTTTATATAAGGTGGTCAGATGGGCCTCTGAGGAAGTGATAATGAACAGAGGCCTAAATGAAGTGAAGAGGTGAACGATATGACTGTTTGAGGGGAAAGTATCTTCAGGTGGAGGGAACAGCAAGTGCAAAGGCCCCAGACAGAAACATTCTTGCCTTGTTTTATGAGGAGCAAGGGCTTTGGATCACAGTGAGTGAAGAGAGTGGTAGGAAATGAGATCAGAGGTAGTGAGGGCTTTTTCATAGTACTTGGGAGGCCGTGGTACCAACTTTGGATTTTACTCTATGTGTGAAGGGAAGTCATTGAGGTGACTTGATCTGATTTACATTTACATAAATATTCCAGCTTCTGTGTGTATGTATGATTATTATTTTCTACTCTTGCTTTGTTCATTGCAGTCATCCCTTACGAGATGCTTTGTGGAGTGAGTTGAAATCACCAACTACAAAGAACATCAAGCACTTTTTTTTTAAAATACATTTATGTATTTATTTATTTATTTTTGGCTGCCTTGGGTCTTCGTTGCTGCGCGCGGGCTTTCTCTAGTTGCAGAGAGCAGGGGCTACTCTCCGTTGTGGTGCATGGGCTTGTTGCAGAGCACGGGCTCTAGGCGGGCGGGCTTCAGTAGCACGGGCTAAGTTGCTTCATGGCATGTGGGATCCTCCCGGACCAGGGCTCGAACCCGTGTCCCCTGCATTGGCAGGTGGATTCTTAACGACTACACCACCAGGGAAACCCTGTAAAGCACTTTTCAATACAACACAGGATGTACTTGTTGATTGAGGTCGTTCTGTAGCTGCATCCAGACAATTCTATATCAGATTACCTTCAAATACACAATCCCTGCTTTTCTTGCCTTAAAGCTTAAATATTACCAGTAATATCTTCCTTTAAAACACATCTTTACTATATTACTCCCCCACTCAACATCACAGTGGTTACAAGTTACCTACAAAATATAGGCATTACACTTCCACATCCTACGAAGTTCTATTTCAAACTATTGGTATTGTTAACTAGAAAGCCTGTTAAACATATTTTTCAATACAATACATGATGTACTTGTGAACTTAATAGAAGGCCTTCTTTTATTAAATTTACCAAACATTTTCTTATTGAACTCTTCCAAGACATAAGAAAATATCTACTGAATTGGGTCACCCAATTGAACAGTTCCCCCCCATTAAAAGAAAATTTTTTAAGGCAGATAAAGGCATCTTTGCAGTAGATGACAATGTATGGTACTTATTGGACTTCTCAGCAAAGAGTAATATGTCAGAAGCTTAAAAGTGATAAGAAATTCTGGTTCAGTTTTAGTAGATGACAGTGCTTCCATAAATTGTGGGCTAAAAATCTGTTTATACAATAGGAAAAGATGGGTAGTAAATTAAAATTCAGCAGAGACCTGTGGGAAGCAGTACCTTAGAGTCCAGACCAGTTATGCTCCAAAAATATATTTGATACAATGCCACCTATTAAACATTCTTGCCAAAATAATTGAATCTGAATCTAGTCAAGCTTTTAGGTATGCCAGTTTAAACAGGAGATAGAAGAGTATGTTAAATGACACCGAGGGGATATAATCTGCCAAATACAGAATATGGGAAATTCTGTAGGACAAATGAGCCAATTTCTTCAACAAATAAATGTCAAGTAGAGAAGGAGGATTGGGGGTGGGGGGGATTGTTGTAGATTTATAAGATTTAGGAGGCATTGTTTAGATTTTGTTTTGAACAAACCAAATATTAAAAGACATATACAAGACTGGGAAATTCAACTGAAATCTTTACTTCAGTAAAGATTTGTACTGAAGATTACAGGTGAAATATGTTTGTGATTTACTTTAAAATGATCCAGTGGGGGTAGAGGAATAGAGTGTATGAAACAAAATTGATCATTTGTTGATAATTACTGAACTGGATATGGATAATTGGGAGTTTATAATAGTATTGTATCTAATTTTTGTGGATGTTTGAAATCTATATATATATTTCTTCTATCTTATGTGTATATATACACATATATTTAATGTGTATATTTAATTTCTGCCTTTCATGTGATCGTTACAAATGAAATTTTCCTGATTGACTTCCACGTAGAAATATACTTTGACCTTTTGCTCACTTCAGAACCCTGAATACAGACTGAACAGAACCAGAAAGTCTTCAGGTAAATAGAGATGGCTATGACTTTGTGTTAATACGGTTTTTAATCAAGCCTCTGGTCAAAACAAATATAGGATGAATTTTAACCACAGAATAAGACCTTTAAACATCACTTATATTTCTCTCCTGAAATAAAGCAAGCTTTCAAAGTTAACATAATCTCATTACTGGCACCTTTTTGATCAATAGAATAATCTTCCCAGCATGCTCAATGATCTCTTACAGGGATTACCTTTGTGAAGTGTTTGGTTGAAAGAACACCTTCCTTGACTGAATCAGGAACTGAATTACGAGAGATTATTGTAATTACAGATGTTAGTTTCTAATAAAAATCAGCTATCAAAGGGGATTAACTAAACAGTTTGTCCTTAGTGATTGGCTGTGTCAGTTAGGGACCAATCAGGGAAATTATACCAGTTATTTTAAACAAAATTTAATATAAATACATTGTTAAATAGTGATTGGAGAACTAAGGTGACATGCTTAAGTCTTCTGACACAAGTTCTGACAACATGTGTGAAATGTTGCCAGCCAGAGAAGCTGAGAATCAAGAGATTCTGTGCAGGGACGTCCCTGGTGGCACAGTGGTTAAGTATCTGCCTGCTAATGCAGGGGACACGGGTTCGATCCCTGGTCCAGAAGATCCCACATGCCATGGAGCAGCCAAGTCCGTGCGCCACGACTACTGTGCCTATGCTCTAGAGCCAGTGTGCCACAACTACTGAAGCCTGTGCGCCTAGAGCCCATGCTGTGCAGCAAGAGAAGCCACCACAATAAGCCAGCACACCGCCACAAAGAGTAGCCCCTGTTCACTGCATCTAGAGAAAGCCTGCACACAAGCAACGAAGACCGAGTGCAGCCAAAAAAAAAAAAAAAAAAGACCATCTTAGATTAAAAAAAAAAAGACTCAGTGCAGTACCAGGGTTTTTACTGGGGGCTGATCACATAGGCACCCTCTACCTGGGTGCTAAATTTCAGACTCTCCAAGGAAAGCTGTTGTTTGGCATAAGCCATATTGCTTGCACAGTTTAGGCACAGTGAGACAGCCTTATCATTTCTGGGAATGTTGGAAACTCACCTGAAATCCAAGTTCCCAAATGCCGGCGAAGGGCCAGCCTTGTAGGCAGGTCTTTCAAAGGATAGCAGGCAGGCCTGACTCTTTGCTGCTCTAGGGCTGGGGGAACAAGGAAGAAGTTGGTGTTATTAGAACTTAGAAACTTGGTGGAGGGGTACCAAAATGAAGGAACCCCAATCTCTAAGGGGGAGGGCACTGCTTGGCTGGTGCCAGTGCCTAAGAAGCATAAAGGAGACACACCCGCTACTCCCAAACCCCACGAACTAGGACTCAGATCTCTGAGGAGGAAGCACTAGTTGATATTGGTGTATCTGTGTTGGTGCAATGAGGCCTTTTTGATTCAGTCCTTCAGCACATTGACTAAGACCTTAGGAAACAGGTTTAGGGATGTTAAGTAACTTGCACACACTAGAAAGCAGCATAGCCAGCAAGTAAACCCTGTCTTTGACTTGAGTCAGAGAGCTGTTTTATCCTGCATGACGTTGTGAAAGATGTAGCAACAACCTTGTAATACTACAATTTTAGATCTGTTTGTTTTGGTCGCTCCATGCAGGTTGCAGGATCTTAGTTCCATGACCAGGGATCAAACCTATGCCTCCTGCAGTGGAAGTGTGGAGTCCTAACCACTGGACCGCCAAGGAATTCCCATAGAACTGTTTTTTAAAACAGGTGAATTAGACTGAGTCAAAACTAGAAATTTGAGCAAGAGAAAAGAGGATAATTGACAACCGGGGGGGCCACAAAGGGTGACAGCCTAGTTTAGGGGCTCTTCTCAGCTTTCCAGATCCAGAAAGTTTTAGTTCAGGGCATTCAGAGTTTATCAAGAAAGCAGTTTCTTCCTGGTTATATGACCAACCTTCTGATCTGACCCTAGAATTCCCCTTTTGCTGCTCCCTGCCACATACTGTAGCATCTAGCCACATAGAACTGCTTCTAGATCCTCTACAGACACGGTGGTGTTTTTTTGCCTACACTGCCCTCTTTTCCTGAAGGTCCTCCTTCCTATTCCCACCCCATCTCCTCTATTCCCGTTCATCTGGCTTACTCCTTTTCATCCTGTGAGACTGACCCAGTGTCAGCCCACCTAGGAAGCCTCACCTTAGGGATTAGATACATCTATAGATAGCATGGTTTGATACTTCCGTACTATCCTCCTAAAATACCACAAACGTATCTAACTACTCTAACCACTTTGTATTAGAATTGTTTCTAATACAATTAGAATTGTAATTAATTACAGTTAGAATTATAATTGTGTCTATGTGCACTGGGCTACAAAGCAACTGAAATACTGGGGTTTCTATGGCGTTTCTATAATACGTGAAGCCAATAGAATAAATATTTTATATTAGGATTACCATTTTAAAAATCTGAGACATAATGTCTATTCTCCTGTCTCCTCTTTTTGGTGTGAAACATTATTTCTTTAGTCAGTTTGCTTAATGTGGGTTTCAGATCTTTCATATCTTGTGTCCTCCATCACAAATAATACATTTTGTTGAGATTGCTCTTAAAAGTGCTTTTGGTACATCAGGAAGTTCTTTTGGGATGTGGGATGTGGTTGGTTGAGGCCAGGACACCTGCCCTCACTTAAAGCTGTCAGGTACTCTCTTACTGTTACCTTGCCTTATTTAAATGAAGCCCATTTCTGTTTTACTCATATTTTTTTCCTTTTAGTTTTGGGATTATTTTTCTTAATAGAAAACAAAGAAAAAAATGAATTGGGGAGTTCACTTTGTCTTCTGTTAGATTGAACCATCCACCTCAGAATTGGTTTTATTATTCTTGCTCCAAACAAGAGCTTTTTTATTTATCTTAGTATTTCATCATAAGCCTCAGCACACTGAGAGTTTTAGCCTTTCTTACACTATTGTTATAGGTGTTTTTCTTTTTGTTTTTTTTGTGGTACACGGGCCTCTCACTGTTGTGGCCTCTCCCGTTGTGGAGCACAAGCTCCGGACGCGTAGGCTCAGCGGCCATGGCTCAGGGGCCTAGCCACTCCGCGGCATGTGGGATCTTCCCGGACCCGGGCACGAACCGGTGTCCCCTGCATCGGCAGGCAGACTCTCAACCACTGCGCCACGAGGGAAGCCCTGTTATAGGTTTCTGACACTTTTACATTTCTTTTTTTTCCACTCAAGAAAATTTTATTTTATCATCTTTATAAGTTACTAAGTTTATAACCTGCTAAACATTTTACCCAAGTATGGGAAAACTGCCTGGAGATGCAAAGCACAGTAAAATAATTACTTGAAAAGTACAAATGAAAATACCTGTTAAAGTTGCTGTAGGTAGCAGCACTTAAAATTGGTAATTGGTATTTTTTTTAAAGTGCATAGCTTAAAAGAAAAGTTACATAGCTACACGATGATTCATTGTTGATTAACTGTTTAGAAGTTTTATTTAAGAGGACACAATAGATTTAATAAATTGCAATTCAGTAGACAATCCTAGATTTGATTAATTAAAATGTAATTATGCACTTGATTTACTCTTTGGACTGCATCCTGATATTGTTAAAACTTTAAAACTATTAATATCTTTTAGCTTTCTTATGTAGAAGTTTATTTTCCACTCTTGGGGGGAAAAAAGAAGAATTGAGATCATGGTATACATTCAGAGAATGTTTTACTGCTTGATTACATTTCTTGGTTCACATTTAAGACTTATTTATAAGAAGTAAATTATGTAGTCTTCAATTTAAGAATAGATGAATGCAGAAACATCATGTTGGGAAAAATAGAGATCCCAAACTAAAAAAACACAACTAGTTGCACAGCTCTGAGAATTTAATAGTAAATCAACTTTTAAATCAGTTAACTCTGGCATCTGAATGCAAAATGTTTATCAGTATTACCTATATAGATGACTATTAAGAGATATGCAGCATTTTCAAAATCCCTGTGTGTCCTTTATATGCAAGTTTGTTACACTGAGTTCTGTGGTAATTGTACTCTTTTCAGCAATATATTTTTTCCTGTATGATTGTTTGTCTCCATGTTCTTGAGTCTCAGAGGACTCAGATTTCTGGCTGAGTATGTCTTCATTTTTGTTTTTGTTTTACCAGAGACAGATCTTCACATCCTCTCTGTTTTTCAAGCACCTTCAAAAGACAAGAAAACCTATAAGACAGGAATCTGATGCTTAATCTGAAGGGTGCTCAGGCCAAGATCTATTGACTCTTGACCCTTGAACACCTCGGGGGTTAGGAGTGCTGACCCTCATAGTCTAAACTCCGAGTATGACTTACAGTCGGCCCTCCCTACACTTGGCTCCTCTATATCCATGCTTCTACATCCTCAGGTTCGAGCAACTGTGGATGTGGATTGTGTAGCACTGTAGTATTTACTATTGAAAAAAACCCAGGGCTTCCCTGGTGGCGCAGTAGTTAAGAATCTGCCTGCCAATGCAGGGGACACAGGTTCGAGCCCTGGTCCGGGAAGATCCCACATGCCGCGGAGCAACTAAGCCCATGTGCCATGACTACTGAGCCTGCGCTCTAGAGCCTGCGAGCCACAACTACTGAGCCCATGTACCACAGTTACTGAAGCCCGCGCGCCTAGAGCCCGTGCTCTGCAACAAGAGAAGCCACCACAATGAGAAGCCTGCGCACCGCCAATGAAGAGTAGCCCCTGCTCACCGCAACTAGAGAAAGCCCGCACGCAGCAGCGAAGACCCAAAGCAGCCATAAATAAATAAATGTTTATTTTAAAAAAAAGAAAGAAAAAAACCCCTGTAAGCAGACCCTTGCAGTTCAAACTCATGTTGTTCAAGGATCAACTGTACTTCAAACCATTCACTGATGCAGCCTTTATGATATATGCATAGACAAGGCAGTCGTGCTATAGTATCTCTCTGCTACAGGTCTTCAAGGCATATTCCACATTCCCCTGCATCTTTACTCAGTATATCCTTAGATTACCAGTTGATTATAGAAGAATATTACTCAGGAATATGGAGTCAATGGAAGAAATGCTTAGGGCAAGGTTATGTGGGAAGGGACTTGAAGCGTCCATCTCGTTTTTTTTTAATATATATATATATATATTTATTTATGCCTGCATTGGGTCTTTGTTGCTGCGCACGGGCTTTATCTAGTTGCGGCAAGCAGGGGCTACTCTTCATTGGCGGTGCGCAGGCTTCTCATTATGGTGGCTTCTCTTGTTGCAGAGCACGGGCTCTAGGCGCACGGGCTTCAGTAACTGTGGTACATGGGCTCAGTAGTTGTGGCTCGCGGCCTCTAGAGCGCAGGCACAGTAGTTGTGGCGCACGGGCTTAGTTGCTCCACGGCATGTGGGATCTTCCTGGACCAGGGCTTGAACCCATGTCCCCTGCATTGGCAGGCGGATTCCTAACCACTGTGCCACCAGGGAAGCCCTAAGCTTCCATCTCTGAGTGTGCCACTCTCCCCAATCTCCATGTATTCACTGACCCAGAAGCTACTGATTTATTTTTCTTACGTAGGCCTCCTATCATCTTTTGACCTTTTTTAAAGTCTGATTTTATCAAGATGCTTCTTATTTATTCATACTAGCATCTTTGTGTTTGAACTCTTTCCTTTTTGGAATAATTTGTGATTTTATAGTATGTAATTTCTGCCAACATCCCCCTTCTTAAACAGTCTTCCTTTTAAGAATCTGGTGTAAAAATTAAATAATATATATACTGAATGTGTTTGTATATGTATAACATTAATTAATGAATACATAAAATACACTTAACCATTGGGGAATGAGACATGTGAAGTAAGGCTTTTACTTTTCATTTTATATATTTTTTGGGGGTACTATTTGAATAATTTATAATATACATTGTTTTTTGGAATCATAACTAAATTATTCATGACATTGGATTTGGCAATGATTTCTTGGATATGACACCAAATGCTCAAACAACAGAAGAAAAAAAAAAGATAAGTTGGACTTCATCAAAATTAAAACGTGGAGAATCAAAAGACACTGTCAACAGGGTGAAAGTCAACACATAGTGAATTAGAAAACCTCAGTTTCCCACCTATGTATTTCTCCTGTGTGTCTCCTTTGCTACTCATACAAAACAATTCACTTTTTGTCACCAAATGTGTGGAGGTTTGTCCCACACCAAGTAATTCTCTTTGACACCAGCTGGGTGTCTTACAGTTTAACTCAATTCTAACACTGTCTACCCGGAGATAGTGTCAGATCTCACAGGCTAAGGGCTTAGTCCCACAAGACTGCACCCGCCCTACTTCATATGCCAATCACAAGTAGTAGGTTCCCAGGTTACCCACAACTTCTGTCTGGTTTGGCTACAAATCAGAGGTTCCCATAAGCCTCTACTCAGGTTCAATTAATTTTTAAAAATTATTTTATTTATTTTCGGCCACATCCCATGGCATGTAGAACTTCCCCGACCAGGGAGCAAACCGTTGCCCCCTGCATTGGAAGCATGGAGTCTTAACCACTGGACCACCAGGGAAGTCCAAGTTTGATTAATTTTTTTGAGAGGCTCACAGAACTCAGGAAAACACTTATGTTAACTAGTTTATTAAAGGTGTGATAAAGGATACAGATGAACAGCCAGATGAAGAGATACATAGGGTGAGGTCCTGGAGGGTCCCAAGTGCAGGAGATTCTGTCCTCATGGAGTTGGTGTGTGTCACCTTCCCGGCATGCATGTGTTTGCCAACCTGGAAGCTCTCTGAACCCCATACTATTGGAATTTTATGGAGGCTTCATCACATAGACATGATCAATTATTTACTCC
The DNA here is from genome assembly GCF_949774975.1 of Lagenorhynchus albirostris. Lineage (NCBI taxonomy): Eukaryota > Metazoa > Chordata > Mammalia > Artiodactyla > Delphinidae > Lagenorhynchus > Lagenorhynchus albirostris. The sequence continues at coordinate 37,806,091 of NC_083100.1, forward strand.
ATTTCCAGCCCCCCCTCTTTGGAGAAGTGAGGAGTGGATGACTGGAAATTCCAAGCTTCTAATTATGACTTGGTCTTTCTGGTGACAACCCCCAATCTAGTAGCCATCCAGGAGCCCACTCAGAGTTGCCTCAATAGAATAAAAGATGCTCCTAGCGCTCTTCTCCCTTAGGAATTCACTAAAGGTTTTAGTAGTTCTGTTTCAAGGACACTCAAAGACCAAATATTTGAACAGGAGATGCTCCTAGTGCTTTTATCACTCAGGGTTTTACAAGGGCTCAGGGGTTTTAGAAGCTCTGTGCTAGGAACTGGAGGCAGATTTTATATATATATATATATATATATATATATATATATGTATGTATGTATGTATGTATCTGTGGTTAACAATAACCACACACACAAAAAAAACCCAAACCCAACTCAATTAATAAATGGGCGAAAGACTTGAATAGACATTTCTCCAAAGGAGATACACAAATGGCCAATAAACATATGAAAAGATGCTAAACATCCTTAGCCAATAGGCAAATGCAAATTAAAACTACAATGAGGGGCTTCCCTGGTGGCGTAGTGGTTGCGAGTCCACCTGCCAATGCAGGGGACACGGGTTCGTGCCCCGGTCCGGGAAGATCCCACATGCCGCGGAGCGGCTGGGCCAGTGAACCATGGCCGCTGAGCCTGCGCGTCTGGAGCCTGTGCTCCGCAACGGGAGAGGCCACAACAGTGAGAGGCCCGCGTACCGCAAAAAAATAAAAAATAAAAAAAATAAAAACTGCAATGAAATACCACTTCACACTTATTAGAATAGCTATGAAAAGAAAGTGTTGGTGAGGATGTGGAGAAATTGGATTCTTCATGCATTGCTAGTGGGAATGTAAAATGGTGTAGCTGCTTTGGAAAACAGTTTGGTAGTTACTCAAAAAATTAAACATAGAATTATGACTCAGCAATTCAATTCCCAGGTATATATACACCCAAAAGAATTGAAAACAAAGACTCAGCAGGTATTTGTACAACAGTGTTCACTGCAGCATTATTTATGATAGCCGAAAGGTGGAAATAACCCATGTCGATCAATAGAAGAATGAGAAGAATGGATAAACAAAATGTGACATTTATATATATATAAAATGAAACATTTCTCAGCCTTAAAAAGAATGAAGTTCTCCATGTTCTTGGATTGGAAGAATCAATGTTGTGAAAATGACTATACTACCCAAAGCAATCTACAGGTTCAATGCAATCCCTGTCAAACTACAAATGGCATTCTTCACAGAATTAGAACAAAAAATTTTACAATTCATATGGAAACACAAAAGATCCCGAATAGCCAAAGCAATCTTGAGAAAGAAAAATGGAGTTGGAGGAATCAGGCTCCCCAACTTCACACTATACCACAAAGCTACAGTAATCAAGACAGTATGGTACTGGCACGAAAACAGAAATATAGATCAATGGTACAGGATAGAATGCCAAGAGATAAACCCACGCACATATGGGCACCTAATTTATGACAAAGGAGGCAAGAACATACAATGGAGAAAAGACAGCCTCTTCAATAAGTGGTACTGGGAAAACTGGACACCTATGTGTAAAAGAATGAAATTGGAACACTACCTAACACCATACACAAAAATAAACTCCAAATGGATTAAAGACTTAAATGTAAGACCAGACACTGTAAAACTCTTAGAGGAAAACACAGGAAAAACACTCTTTGACATAAACCTCAGCAAAATCTTTTTTCACCCACCTCCTAGAGTAATGTAAATAAAAACAAAAATAAACAAATGGGACTTAATTAAAATTAAAAGCTTTTGCACAGCAAAGGAAACCATAAACAAGACAAAAAGACAACCCTCAGAGAGAGAAAATATTTTTAAATGAAACAACAGACAAAGGATTAATCTCCAAAATATACAAACAGCTCAATATCAAAAAAACAAACAATCCAGTTAAAGAATGGATGGAAGACCTAAATAGACATTTCACCAAGGAAGACATACAGATGGCCAAGAGGCACATGAAAAGATGCTCAACATCACTAATTATTAGAGAAATGCAAATCAAAACTACAGTGAGGTATCACCTCACACTGGTTAGAATGGCCATTATCAAAAAATCTAGAAATGATAAACACTGGAAAGGGTGTGGTGAAAGGGAACCCTCCTGCACTGTTGGTGGGAATGTAAATTGATACAACCACTATGGAAAACAGTATGGAGGTTCCTTAAAAAACTAAAAAATAGAACTACCATATGACCCAGCAATCCCACTACTGGGCATATACCCTGAGAAAACCATAATTCAAAAAGAGTCATGTACCACAATGTTCATTGCAGCACTATTTACAATAGCCAGACATGGAACCAACTTAAATTTCCATCCATAGATGAATGGATAAAGAAGATGTGGCACATATATACAATGGAATATTACTCAGCCATAAAAAGAAACAAAATTGAGTTATTTGTAGTGAGGCAGAGTCTGTCATACAGAGTGAAGTAAGTCAGAAGGAGGAAAACAAATACCGTATGCTAACGCATATATATGGAATCTTAAAAAAAAAAAAGGTACTGATGAACCTAGTTGCAGGGCAGGAATAAAGAGGTAGACATAGAGAATGGACTTGAGGACATGAGGTGGGAGGGGGAAGCTGGGGCGAAGTGATAGTAGCATCAACATATACACACTACCAAATGTAAAATAGTTGGATGGTGGGAAGCAGCAACATAGCACAGGGAGATCGTCTTGGTGCTTTGCGATGACCTAGAGGGCTGGGATAGGGAGGATGGGAGGGAGGCTTAAGAGAGAAAGGGTATGGGGACAGGTGTATGCGTATGGATGATTCACTTTGTTGTGCAACAGAAACTAACACAGTATTGTGAAGCAATTATACTCCAATAACCATCTATTAAAAAAAAAGTTCTGACATGCTGCAACATGGATGAACCTTGAAAGTATGCTAAGTGAAATAAGCCAGACACAAAAGGACAAATATTGTATGGTTCCACTTTACATGAAATATCTTGAAAAGGCAAGTTTGTATAGACAGATTAGACATTGCCAGGGACTCAGGGGAAGGGGGAATAGGAAATTGTTGCTTAATAGTTACAGAGTTTCTGCTTGGGGTGATAAAAAAGTTTGGATATATATAGTTGTGATAGTTGCACAATAGTTTGTACTTAATGTAGAAATGCATTGAATGTACTTAATGCACTGAATGGTATACTTAAAAATGATTAAAATGGTATTTTTATGTTATATATATTTTACCACCAAATATAAAAATAAAGATGGCAGCCAAATATGGCTGATGGGCCAGAGTTTGCTGTCCATTGCCATAGAAGATTGTGGCATGAGAGTCCATTTAACCCTGCTTTAGCTCCACCCACATGAGGATTCCCAGGACCATTTATGTTGACAACCTAATAGCAAGATACCTCTGCTTGTTATCCTTGCTCAATGTCTAAGTTAAGAGTCCCTCTAATAGTCATTCTCTCCTTTAGCCTCATTATTATACAGTTGAGTGCTTCCTCTTTCCTGATTTTCACTCTTAAACCTTTCCTTTATGCCTCTGGAAACTCTAACCTGTGATTCATAAAATCTCCTATTCCTCAATATATCTTTTTATCATAAGCATTTTTCTTTTATTTATATTTCAGTTAGGGTATTGATATTTCAGAATGATCAGGTTATATTCTCTATGATTTTTATTTCAGGGAATAAAGGAGGTGTTGCATCCTGTGGCGTTGAGAACAATTGCCTTGGCTGAAGTTTGGCTCCCTGTAAAGCTCTTCTGTGCTTTTTCTCTCATATCGATGCTGCTCATTCTTTCTCACCCAAAGGCACATTTTATCTAAAAGTGGGTGGGGGTGGGTGGCTGCTGAACACTGGGTACATTTATTTCTCTTTCTGACCATGGAACATGGGAGATCTGTCTGCCTTCACCCAGAATTCAGATATAGATGAGAAAAGAGGCTTTGATATGCAGTGTTTCTCAATGCATGGTAGTAGGCCACCTGTAAAGATGATCAACTCTTGGGCTTCACCTCAAACTCACTGAATCACTCTCTGGAATTTTGGTTTATAACCTACACTTTTAAGAAGCTCCTCAGGGGGACTTCCCTGGTGGTCCAGTGGGTAAGACTCCAAGCTCCCAATGCAAGGGGGCCGCGTTTCATCCTTGACTAGGGAACTAGATCCTGCATGCACGCCCCAACTAAGAAGTCCGCATGCCTCAACTAAGAGTCCACATGCCGCAACTAAGAAGTCCATGTGCTGCAACTAAAGATCTCGCATGCCCCAACAGAGATGGTGTGTGCTGCAACTAAGACCCAGTGCAGCCAAAATAAATAAATAAATAAATATTTTTTAAAAAAAGAAACTCCTCAGGGACTTGAGTGCTCTTAGAGTTTGAGAATCACTGCATTAGTGGGAGAGAAAGAAGGTTTCAGAACTGAGAACATGTGCATGTTCTCACCCCTCCAATTTCCACATGTAGAGACTCCTGGAGAGGCATAACTTGATAAATTGCCATGAAGATAGAAAAATGATTTTAAAAATTATTTTCAATTAATCACCATTCCAAGAAAGAAAATGGTTTTTGAGAACTTTGGGAAGGGGCATTTGCCAACCCATCTACCACCTGTGTACTACCTGTGTACCTCAAGGTCAAGAGAGCAGGACCCTTGTGTCCATCACTCCTCACTACTGCTTTCAGACCATTATTTATCCACTTTTTGTGAAAGCCCAAGCTTCTTTGAGGTTCATATCCTTAGGGGATAGTGTCATCCTCTATCTGGCTGCATCATTGTCATCTCATGGAAGACACGTTTGTTTACTTGTAGTGGATGCTATAGGCTGCCCAGATTCCTTCCTCTCTCCTCTCATAACTAGAGCTGTTGGAAGTTCTTTGGGTGACAGCCCTCTGATGCATCCCTCTCTGGGTATTGCTCGTAGTTAAAAGAAAGCTGCCTCTCCCAAGGTCATGCCCTCTGCCTGGGGAAGCTCACATCCAAAATCATGTTGATATGGGAGTATAAAGCCTCAACTCCCTTGCCCCAATTTGGGACAACTCTAAAGGTCCAAAACATCTACAGAGTTCCCCATAGAATTGAGGTCTTTGTTGCAACTGAGTGGCAGTTCAGCTGCTGCTTCTGCCCGATTCTGATTCCCTCTGCATGCAAATCTCCATCTCAGAGTCTGCTTCATAGGGAACCCAACTTGTGATCCAAGAAAGGAAACTCTAAAATGGGATTTTTTAGATCTGGATCACCTGCAGTCTGGCTGGCAATGAGGACCCTCTTACTGGTGGTAGGTGAAGCGCTAATAGCTCCTATTGAGATATTGGGAGACAGACACTGAAAGGCTGAGAGTGATTAATCACTAAGAAACTGTTAAGTGTTAAAGCTGGAGGGCATCATTGGTAGTATATAAGGAGAGTCTCATTGTCTCTGTCTCCAGCCAGAGAGCAAAAAAGGCTGATGGTCAGGTCCAGGACTTAAGAGTGGCAGGGCTTCCCTGGTGACGCAGTGGTTAAGAATCCACCTACCAATGCAGGGGACATGGGTTCGAGCCCTGGTCTGGGAAGATTCCCACATGCCGCAGAGCAACTGAGCCCATGTGCCACAACTACTGAGCCTGCGCTCTAGAGCCCGCAAGACACAACTACTGCAGCCCACGTGTCGGAACTACTGAAGCCCACGTGCCTAGAGCCTGTGCTCCTCAACAAGAGAAGCCACTGCAATGAGAAGCCCGAGCACCACAATGAAGAGTAGCTCCCACTCGCCACAACTAGAGAAAGCCTGCATGCAGCAATGAAGACCCAACACAGCCAAAAGTAATAAATAAATTTTAAAAATAAATAAATTTATTAAAAAAAAAAAAAGAGTGGCAGAACTCCAGGAACTTCCTTGGTGGCGCAGTGGATAAGACTCCACGCTCCCAGTGCAGGGGGCCCGGGTTTAATCCCTGGTCAGGGAACTAGATCCCACATGTATGCTGCAACTAAGAGTTCACATGCCACAACTAAGGAGGCTGCATGCAGCAAGTAAGACCCAGCACAACCAAATAAATATTAAAAGAAAAAGAGAAAAACTCAGCCATTTCTGCAAACTAATAATAATTTTAAAAAAAGCAGAGCTCCAAATGTGGACAAAATTTTCAGCCTCAGCATTCCTTTTATACAAAGTGAGGGCACTGATTGGGAAGGATTTCAATCAGGAGAAATAGGATCAGGGCATCTGGGTCAGTGCACCCAGGCAACTTGAAATCCTAGGTTCCCCTGAATCCTCTGGGCCTACAGATGTGGCCTAATCCTCTCTGTGAAAAAGCTAGTGCTCCCTCTTTGCTTGAAGAAGATACAGAAACCTTTGACTTACTAGAAGACAGGTGCTCCACTCAAGAATTTTCCTTCCTGGACAACAGACCAATAACTGCGGTTAAGTCACACATCACCTAGCCAAGGAAATGCTGGGCCTGCTAAGGGAGGAGAGGGACACCTCAAAGGAGTCAAAGGACCTAGCTAATATGTACCAGCAGGAGCTGGAGGATGACATAAGGAACTAACTTCTGAGGGTCTCAGATCAAGGGGTAGGGCTGGGTAGCAGAAGGTAATGAATAGGGAGGATTTATCAATATGGGAGTACTATCCCATTATATGGAATACGCTGACAAGGACCAGGGGAGGCAGTGCTAACACTCTACTGGGATGACTCACATTAAGTGGTGTAGAAATGGCAGAACTACTGTGGAAGATTGTGGAAGAAGGGATCAAAAGGCTCAGAGAGGTGGGTATGCTAGAGTAGGTATTCTACACTAAGGCTGGAAAACTTAGAAGGTGACTGTGCTCCACGGGAAGGCTCAGAGGATACTCTTTTCCCTAAAGCAATAAGAAATGTGAAAGGGGCAGGCACCAGCATCACTGAACAGGACTGAGGCCTCAGGTTCAGAATTTAAGGGGGTGCCAAAAATCTCAGTAACCAAGATAAATAATATTTTAATATGGTATTTAAACAATAATACTAATGCAGAAAAGTGCATGATGAACAAATGTCAAAATTTTAAAGACAGGATCAATATTACTGATTTTTCCTTCTGCCTCAGACTGCAACATGGCTCAGCACAGCACTGTTACTCATGGTAACTGTCCTTTACAGGCCCCAGGTGATAGTAGCAGAAAAAGTTACATAGCTTGGCTCCATGAAAGGAGTGGGGATGATGGGATCCCAAAATAGAGGCCAAGTGGTGATGCTTCACCCTCAGAAGCAAGGTGGGTACAATTATAATTAGCACAAGGTCGAAATGGCTGTGTCGGGGGTCCTGACCTGGGGAAAGATACAGAGATTGTTAATGCAACAGGGTGTCCTTAGAGGCAAGATTGATGGGCAGCCTACAACGATGTTGCTCAATCTATACAACCAAGAGAAATCAAGGTTGGATGTTCAGGAGGCTGAAGGCAGCTATTCCAGTAAAAATTTTTCAAAAACTGATCCTTTAATAGTTTCCATGCCTGAGCTAGTTTTCAGATGTAGAACTCTGATTTGAGACCATTTGATTGAAAGAGAAGCTAGGTCCCCAGGAAGCAGGACCATGTAACACTATGGTAAGGATGTGTTAATGAATCCCCTCGTACTTCTCCAAAGGCACCTATCATTTGCTCTGGTAACTGTTCATTGGGAAAAGTGGAATCACCAAATGTTTTGAGTGCTGTGGACCCTGTACAAGTTGACATTGATACCCAAAGAGTCGTAATACTCCCTGTTAGAGTGGGAATCTAGGGTTATAAATGGAGTCTGGGCCCAGGTCTGGTTCATAGTGCCAAGTGTCATTTCCCAAGTTCCCAAATGTTTAATTGGAATGAATATAGTTAGAAGTTGGCTAAACTGTCGTATTGGTTCCTGGAATAAGAACATAGTAGGGAAGGCTAATGAACAGCTTCCCTCACACTCTGCCATGATGGTAGATAGAAAACATTATCATACTCTAGGAAGTATGGCAGAGATTAGTGCCTTAAAGACCTGAAGAATGCAAGGGCTGTGGTCCTCATCATGTCTAAACTGAAGTCTGACCCTTACAAAGGCTGCACAGACCCTGGAGGATGACAGTAAACTATCACAATTTCAGCCAAGTAGTAGCCCCAGTTGCAGTTGCTGTGCTAGAGGTGGTAGCTAGAGCAGATTAATGTGACTTCAAGTACATGGTAAGCAGGTACTGATTTGATGAAAGAGTTGTTTTCCATCCCTAACAATAAGGATTTATAACAGTATTCATTTTCTTGAACTGCACAGGAGTATACATTTTAGGTTTTACTCCTGGTTTAACTCTCCCATAACATGGTCTATCATAATAACTCTATTATAATAGAGTTTTTTAAAGTTTTTCTTTTTTAAAAAATATTAATTTATTTATTTGGCTGTGCTGGGTCTTAGTTGCAGCACGTGGGATCTTCATTGCCACATGCGAGATATTTAGTTGTTGATTGCGGGATCTTTAGTTGCAGCATGTGGGATTTTAGTTGCAGCATGCGGGATATTTAGTCGCTGCATGTGGGATCTTTAGTTGCGGCATGTGGGATCTTTTAGCTGTGGCATGCTGGATCTAGTTCCCTGACCAGGGATCGAAACCAGGCCCCCTGCATTGGGAGCACAGAGTCTTAACCACTGGACCACCAGGGAAGTCCCTATCATAATATAGTCTTAAAGGACCTGGACAGCAGAACGTCATATCAGTCCATCATATGGATGGCATTGTGTTAATCATGTTAATCAGACTAAATGACCAGGAAATGGTAGGTACATTGGAGGCCTTGGAAAGACATACGTATTCCAGAGGGTAGGAGATAAACCCAATGAAAATTAAGGTCTGCTTCGTTAGTGATATTTTTAGGGCAGGATTTCCCAGGGTGGCACTATTGACATTCTGGGCCAGAAACTTCTGTTGTGGGGAGCTTTCCTGTGGAACTTATGATATTGAGCAGTATCCTATGCTCTAGATGCCAGTAATTGCTCACTTTACCTTGCTTTAGGTGTTACAAACCAGTTCAGGGAGAAAGACACATAGAAACAATTATAATACAAAATGACTAGAGTAGTTAGAGATGTTTGTGGTATTTAAGGAGGAGGGCAGTATCAAAGCATGCTATCTATATCTCACTCCTCCGGTGAGATTTCCTGGGTGGGGCGACACTGGGTCAGTTTTATGGGATGAGGAGTAAGCCAGGTGAAAGAGAGTACAGGAGATGGGGGTGGGAATAGGAAGGAGGACCTTCTAGGAAAAGAGGATTAGGTTGTGACAACCAAAAATATCTGAAGACATTGACAAGTATCCCTGGAAGACAAAATCACTCCCAGTTGAGAACCACTGTGTTAGGGGCGTAGTGGCCTGGGGCATCCCTGGACATCCCCTCCAAAGTAAAGGACAAGCTATTGCATCTTGTACCTCCCATCACTAGGAAAGAATACTCTGCCTAGTAGGTCTCTTTGGGTTTGGGGTGACATCAAAAACTGCCAGCTTTGTACTACTATTGTTGTTATTACTGCCAACATATCTAGGTTGACTCTGGTACCTGCCTACAGCAGATCACCTGCCAGCTTTGTACTACTATTGTTATTACTGCCAACATATCTAGGTTGACTCTGGTACCTGCCTACAGCAGATCACCTGTCATTGACCTAAGGACCCTAGTCTGTCCAACATCCCTTACCCTCTTTCACAAATCCTGTTTCTCTGGTCCTGACCTCCCACCTCAGCCAGTTTCTTAGTTCAGCTAGTGAAAACAGCCATCCTAAGCTGAGTCATTAGTGACAGTGTTTCCTGCTCTTGTTTGGTACATCTATCATTGAGAATCCCGTAGCAAAAATTATGTGGCAGGTCTCTTTGTAAGCTAGCAGAGACAGTACAGAACAGGAAAGTTTGGCAGATTCCTTCATTCAATATTAATTTAACCATTCAGCAATGTAGTATTGCCAGGTACCACAGGTACCTGGCCTCATCTTATGCTACTCTTCTCCCCCTTACTCCACTCTAGACACACCAGCCTTCTTGCTGTTCTTGGAACACCCCAAGTTCACTCTCACCTTGGAACATTGGCACTTGCTACATCTGGCATACTCATTCCCATACTTCATTTAGGTATCTGCTCTGATGTCATCCTCACAGACATCTTGCCTTTTCTGTCTATCCTGCCACCCTGCCCACTCCCCCCTTACTTTGCCTTATTTTTCTTCATAGCACTTGATAGTATCTGAAATTATATAATCACACATAGATTTTTAATCCCTCTCCCTCAAAGAATCTGATCTCCGTGAGGAGAGTATCTTTTTATTTATTTATTTATTTAGCTGTGGTGTGTGGCGTGTGGGATCCTAGTCCCCCACCAGGGATGGAACCCACGCCCTCTACAGTGGAAGCACTGGAAGTGTGGAGTCTTAACCACTGGAGCGCCAGGGAAGTCCCAGTGAGGACAGTATCTTGTTCAACATTGTATTCCCAGCATCTAAAGTAATGTCTGATATATGATGGGTTCTTGCTGAATATTTATTGATAGGTCTTCAAATATTTTTTGAATAAATGAATGGTGAAATTTACCTTTAGCATTTGTTTTAATGAGGGTTCAACTGGATAAACAGACCAGTAGGAGATACATATTAAGACATTTATTGCAAGGAATTGGTTTACACGATTGTGGGCACTGGCTAATAAGCAGGTCCAAAATCTATAGGGCAGGCCATCAGTAAGAGCAGGCTGGAACTCTCTGGCATAGGCTGAAGTTGCCATCCACGGATGGAATTTTCTTATTCAGGGAAGCCTCAGTTCTGCTCTCAAGACCTTTCAACCAATTGAATTAGACCCACCCAGATTATCTAGGACAATCTCCTTTACTTAAAGTCAGTTATTATGGACTTAAAGCATATCCACAAGGCCTTCATAGCAACACCAATGTTAGTATCTGTATGAATAACGGGACTGTAGCTTAGTCAAGATGACACATTAGAAGACCATCACAGCATTCTAGGTATCTGATGCTTCTGAGACACAATCCTCTTAGCTATCTGGAACACCTACTTGACTTATGCTCTGAATCTAGGTATTTCACTACTATGAATCAAAGACAGCTCTCAGCTGACTTTTAGCTAGAAACAGAAGCTAGTTAATGAATTCACACATATTTTTGGGGGGCTTTTTTGCTTTTATTTTTTTAAACATTTTTATTGGAGTATAATTGCTTTACAATGGTGTGTTAGTTTCTGCTTTACAACAAAATGAATCAGTTATATATATACATATGTTCCCCTATCTCTTCCCTCTTGCGTCTCCCTCCCTCCCACCCTCCCTATCCCACCCCTCAAGGCGGTCACAAAAACCGAGCTGATCTCCCTGTGCTATGCAGCTGCTTCCCACTAGCTATCTACCTTACATTTGGTAGTGTATATATGTCCATGCCTCTCTCTCGCTTTATCACAGCTTACCCTTCCCCCTCCCCATATCCTCAAGTCCATTCTCTAGTAGGTCTGTGTCTTTATTCCTGTCTTACCCCTAGGTCCTTCATGACATTTTTTTTCCTTAAATTCCATATATATGTGTTAGCATACGGTATTTGTCTCTCTCTTTTTGACTTACTTCACTCTGTATGACAGACTCTAGGTCCATCCACCTCATTACAAATAGCTCAATTTCGTTTCTTTTTATGGCTGAGTAATATTCCATTGTATGTATGTGCCACATCTTCTTTATCCATTCATCTTTCAATGGACACTTAGGTTGTTTCCATCTCCGGGCTATTGTAAATAGAGCTGCAATGAACATTTTGGTACATGACTCTTTTTGAATTATGGGTTTCTCAGGGTATATGCCCATTAGTGGGATTGCTGGGTCATATGGTAGTTCTATTTGTAGTCTTTTAAGGAACCTCCATACTGTTCTCCACAGTGGCTGTATCAATTTACATTCCCCCCAACAGTGCAAGAGGGTTCCCTTTTCTCCACACCCTCTCCAGCATTTATTGTTTCTAGATTTTTTGATGATGGCCATTCTGACTGGTGTGAGATGATATCTCATTGTAGTTTTGATTTGCATTTCTCTAATGATTAGTGATGTTGAGCATTCTTTTTTTTTTTTGTGGTACTCAGGCCTCTCCCTGTTGCGGCCTCTCCCGTTGCGGAGCAACAGGCTCAGGACGCGCAGGCTCAGTGGCCACGGCCCACAGGCGCAGCCGCTCCGCGGCATGTAGGATCTTCCCGGACTGGGGCACGAACCCGTGTTGCCTGCATTGGCAGGTGGACTCTCAACCACTGCGCCACCAGGGAAGCCCATGTTGAGCATTCTTTCATGTGTTTGTTGGCAGTCTGTATATCTTCTTTGGAGAAATGTCTATTTAGGTCTTCTGCCCATTTTTGGATTTGTTTGTTTGTTTTTTTGTTATTAAGCTGCATGAGCTGCTTATAAATTTTGGAGATTAATCCTTTGTCAGTTGCTTCATTTGCAAATATTTTCTCCCATTCTGAGGGTTGTCTTTTGGTCTTGTTTATGGTTTCCTTTGCTGTGCAAAAGCTTTGAAGTTTCATTAGGTCCCATTTGTTTATTTTTGTTTTTATTTCCATTTCTCTAGGAGGTCGGCACACATATATTAATATATGCTCTTCTGTTCTCGTTAGGCCTGGTATAGCTGAAAGGAAGAGAAATCACCCAAGCTAGTTCAAGAAAAGCAGTATTATTTAAAGAATGAGCCTTTGGAAGCTTGGAGCTGGAGGTGATTCTGGATTCAAGGAAGTGGTGGGGACTCAAGCAATAGGAGTTCATGATTCTTCAGAGGAAGTGACAATTTCCTCTGATTCTTTCTGTTTCAATAGCAACTAGCAAGTTCATTTCATACTTCAAGTTAAAATTTCCAGGAGAAGGAATCTTGGCTTAGCCAATAATTTCCTTTGTTTATGGACAGGGTGTACACACTGTATTCCAGGCCAGGTTCTAGGTAGCTGGCCAGGTGCCTGTCTCTTCCAGAACAACCCAGTGCTGTTCCCCTAAATAGAGAGTTTGGTCAGGTCAGTTGAAGCTAGAAGGGAAAGTCAGGCATGACAGGCACATTGACTGGTATATTCAGAACTTGGCATATTCAGAAATAAAACTATAGTTTTGGAAGTTTAGACATAACTGAAAGGCAGATGGAAGTAGAGTTTTGGCCTGGGGTAGGTAGAGTCTGATGTCCCTCTGATATAGATTTCTGGAAAGCTCAACATTACACATTAAGATTGTGGTCCATTTATCCTGTGACAGTCCCTTTATCTCTGAAAAGATGGGCTTGATAAATTGTCACTGGTTTTCCAATAGCATGGAGCTTCCAGGCCTTTGTAGCTTTATCTCCAAAGGTAATTTGTGCAGTTACAGCTAGCACTTAACATTCTGAAAAATTATTATATCTTGGTTTTTGTCCAGAAAAATTATGTATACTTGCTACTTTGCAATATTTTTAAAAAATAAATTTATTTATTTTTGGCTGTGTTGGGTCTTTGTTGCTGTGCGCGGGCTTTCTCTAGTGTGGCGAGCGGGGGCTACTCTTCGATGCAGTGCGCAGGCTCCTCTTTGTTGAGGAGCAGGGGCTGTAGACGTGCAGGCTCCAGTAGTTGTGGCTCGTGGGCTCTAGAGCCCAGGCTTAGTAGTTGTGGTGCACGGGCTTAGTTGCTCCGTGGCATGTGGGATCTTCCCAGGCCAGGGATTGAACCCCTGTCCCCTGCATTGGCAAGTGGATTCTTTTTTTTTTTGGGTTCGCGGGTCTCTCACTGTTGTGGCCTCTCCCGTTGCAGAGCATAGGCTCCGGACACGCAGGCTCAGTGGCCATGGCTCACGGGCCCAGCCACTTCGCGGCATGTGGGATCTTCCTAGACCGGGGCACGAACCCGTGTCCCCTGCATTGGCAGGCGGACTCTCAACTACTGCGCCACCAGGGAAGCCCGGCAGGTGTATCCTTAACCACTGTGCCACCAGGGAAGTCCAATAGTTTTTTGAGATTAGGAAAAGCAAGCCTCCAAGTGTCCTTGATAAGAAAAGGAAAGGACTTTCCTTTTAATTGGGTGTCATCATTCTCAATGGTTTAGGTTATAAAAGGGAGGGGAGATAACCCCTTCTGACTTTTGAAATTAAGAAACCTTACCAGAAAAGGGTAGGAAATCCATTTTAAATAATATCTGATTATTATTTATTAATTTTGGAAATGGAAAGTAAAGGGTGCTTATTAAAAAAACTCTTGTTTCTTACTGTGTAAAAATCCAAGTCATTCTTTTATTAAAGACAATTCATCTTTTAGAAGATTAAGAGAAGGGAGTCTCACTTGATCTTTGGCAAAGTCTCTCATACCTCACTACCCAATATATGTCCTTGCCCTACAAAAGTAACTTAATACCGAGGAACCTAGAGAAATATGCACATAATACAAAGTGGCCAGCAGGCACAGCTTTTATCTTGGAAAGACAAAGGACATGTGACAAAACATAGTGTTACAAATGCTTTTCATTTCATTTATTTTTTTCTGTTTATAAAGATAATACATGCTCATAGCGGAGTACCTGGAAAATACTAAAAATTATAAAGAAAAAAACACTCAAAATTCCATCATTCACAAATATCCACTATTAACATTTTGGTGAATTTCCTTTTCATATATTTTTACATGACTGTGATTGTCTTGTATAAACGAATTTAAGATAAAAAATCATGAATCAAGAAATGCAACATACCTGCAATCTTTTTGCCAACATGGATGAATTCTTTTAGCTTGTTGGTTATTGATGGACATATAACACCCTTTTCTAATTCATTATTTCTTATTCATTTTCTTTTATTATTTTAAAATATGCTATTTTGTATCTATAAAAGAATATACGTAATCTATGTGTAGGTTATAAACCATTTAAGGAATGTTTGTGGACCCTCTGACAATCCAAGAACTAGAACTTACCAACAATAGGCATAATCTACATGTTCCTCTCTTATCTCATCCCCTTCTTCCTCCGGCTACTGTTTAACCTAAATTAAAACAATTAAATCAAACAAATGAAAACTTTAACCCATCAAATTGATTTTTTCATTGATGCTAATAAAAAAATCTCACTTTTTTGTTACTAAAGTTTCTACTACATATTTGTATTGAGTCAGTCACACAGCAAGGTAAACTGTTTTCTTTGTGATAGCTATAACTTGACCCTTACCTGCTTTACAAGGCTGCTTCCAGTACCAACTTCCCTCTTAAGTTCTTTTGTTCTTCAGAGTCCAAGGCCAGTGTGACAATACAAGCTTATGCTCTGCTCATATAGCTGATGCTTAGAAGAAAAAAGACCACTGTATTTTTTTTAACATATATTTTATTTATTTATTTTTCACATCTTTATTGAAGTATAATTGCTTTACAATGGTGTTAGTTTCTGCTTCATAAGAAAGTGAATCAGCTATACATATACATATATCCCCGTATCTCCTCCCTCTTGTGTCCCCCTCCCACCTTCCCTATCCACCCCACCGCTGTATTTTTATCTTTTAAAAATTCCTGATTTAGGAATGACGTTTAGGATTAAGAGAGGCATTTCATTAGTGTTAATGCTGACGATCAGGGCTTTTCTAAGAACTCAGAAAGTTTAAAAAGGCTTTAAAAGACTGGCAGAGTTCCTGCTGTGTAACTTAATAACTGTGTGATATTGCACAGTTTATATATACCCCCCGCCCTAGTTTTTTCTCTCATTTCTTAAATGGGATTAGCCACAGTTCATCCACTTTATGGGATTTATGGAATTAGCAACAATTTACCAACTTGATGTGAATTTCAGTAGTGTTTGGGAACGTATATTGTAGACGAAACTCCTATCCAAATGGTATTTAGAAAAAAAGAAAAATGACCTTGAATTACAGCGCGAGGGATGAGACTGTTGTAACTTTCTGCAACTAAGCACTGCAACATCTGAGACATGCTAAAGAAAGCTTTTGTTTGGCTCCAGAACGCCGGTCCGGTGAATTTGGAGGAAGGGGATTGAAGGCCTGAGGCTTCTCCCAGCCCTGAAACCGTAATGTTTCTTTCAGTGACTGTTTTTAACTGCCCTGGTATACCCTGGTGTAATCCACTTTACTCCAGGGCAGAGTTACTCACATTAAGGAACCAAGGCTCACCTAACCCTTTTCTGGTTTACCGGGAAAACCGCCTCCGGGCCCCACCCTGGCTCCTCCCTCCACCCACAATGCACCTCTCTGTTCTATCTAGGTGGCTGTTCTGTCACGTGTCATCGACGGAGCGCGCTCCCGCTTGGCGCTTGCGTGGAGAGCGGCCCCCAGCTGTTTTTCTCCGTGGCAGCGGCGACGAGCGGAAGTTCTTGGGAGCGCCAGTTCCGTCTGTGTGTTCGAGTGGACAAAATGGCGAAGATCGCGAAAACCCACGAAGGTAAGCGGTCTTTTCCTTGTTACGTAGGTTCTCCGCTGCCCAACCTGCTAAGACTTTGGCTTCCTAGGTTTTTGCCTCTTCCTGTGGTTCCTTTTCTGGGGGCCCGAGCCCGCTCTTCAGGGCCCGCGTCGTCTGCTCGGCGCCAGCGGCGCAGGCCACTGCCCCGCGTAATGGCGTCCTACTCGTACACCCCCGACAGGCGCTTTGTTCAGTGTTCGGGAGCTGCTGCTTCAGCGTTGCTTTTTTTCTCTGACCCGGGGGCCTCGTTAAACGGCTCTCTGAGGAAGATTCTTGGGCAAGGGAGCGGGGAAGAGCGCGTGGGAACAAAGTCTTCCTCGCCTCTCGGAACTGCCGTTGGCATAGTTTGTGCATGGGAGAGCCAGAAAAGCACTGAAATACGGCAGCCGCTTTCCGGGCAGCCTTCAGTCGAGTTTAGTCAGACTGAGGCCCATTACTCAACCTTGGTTAATCTGCATGACTTCAGGCGTCCAAGATACTTACCTCGGTTTTTTTTTTGTTGTTGTTCGAAATGATTTGGGAACAAAATCTGGTAGTTTTTCCCTCCCTGGATCACTTTTAGTATAATATGGGTCGTTTTCTTCCTCCAAAGAAAGCAAAGGTCTTTTTCTTCCTACCATATTATTGGTGGAAGAGAGAAAGGCACGTTAATGGCCAAAGCATTTGAAGTAGTTGGTCGTTTTGTGGAATACAGAGTATGCATTAGGAAAATGTTGGGAATAGGCTGGAGTCCCCCGTCAGGGAGTATCCAGAAATGACAGGAAGTAGGGTCACTGTTGAGAAAAGATGAGGCATGGGAAGTTGGAGCTGCATTCCTTGATTTCTGACTTGGAATCTGAAATTTTCATCAAACACGAGCTTCCAAGAGTCACTATTTCACACATCGTTTCTAGGTTCCTGGCTCGGGGTTAGTCTGTGAGAGGTAATGAAGACTAAGGCCATCAAGTTTTACAGCCTAGTGGGGAAACAGATACGTATACATCTTCATTTTTATATGAGGCAAATGAATGCTTAAAAAAAGTATAAGCAACATGTTCTGGGAACCTGGGTAACGAACGGAGTAATTAATTTATACTTAGGGCTGTTTCATAGAGGAGGTGAGGTGTCCCTGGTCTAAAAGGATCAATCGGTTTTAAATTAGGGGAGGACATTTGAGTCTGAGAGACCATCTTCTACCTAGGCAGTGAGTCGTGAAAGATGTGTTTGAGTGGTTGGCTGTAGCAGGAAAAGAGAATGCAAGGAGGGAAAAAGTAGATGCATCTGGAAATGTTGGTTGGGGCTATTAATAATTGTATCACCTATGGGAACTGAAGTCTAGCTTTCTGCAACTTAAGAAACAGGCTAATGAAGTGGCAATAACTTTAATATTTTTATTATTCTTGTTAGGTATTTGGGATTTAAACACTGTTTTAACCCTGAAGTGTTTTTTAGGCATTTCTGTCTTTAGACTATCTCAAACATACTTTTTGCAAAATAATTAGAAAAAGTAAGGATGTTGGCTATTCTTGTTTATTCAGGAGTAGATTATTTATTTGGGGCATTTTGTGGCTTTGATTACTTGTTTATTGGTATCTTTATCATAAGATACTTTTAGATAGGAAAATCAAAGTTATGATTAGTTTTCCTGCGTTTTAGAAACCCAGTTGAAAGTTTTGGTCTACAGAAGATTGAATTCATTTACCAAAATTGCTCTTATTTGGGATTATGCTTCCTATCAATATGAATTAGCTGAGGCCATAAAGAAAGTATTGGAGCATTCAGTTTCACATCTGAATACCGTCTGTATACAAGATATTGTCCATCACTTAGGAGTATAATACAGTGGGATGAATGTTAGTGATGAATGTTACGTAGTTTCTTGCTCCTTCCTCATGACATTTTCCTGGAGAACGCTAGTCCTTCAAGGTCCATCTCTGTTTTCACTTGTTAAGCCATCTCTGATAACCTGGAGCAGAATTAGTTTCTTGGTGTTTGTTTTTTGTGCTGCTACTGCAGCACTCTATAAATCGTTATTACTTAGAATATTCTATTGTGTTAAGGTTTTCTCTTCCACTTTGAAGTTGTGTACAGAAAGTGTACTTTGGTATCTACAGTACCTTGTGCGTGATGAGTGCTGAATATTTTATCAACACTTATTGAGAGATTAATTTATACCGTAAGTATTAAGGGTGTCACAGAAAGGGGACACAAACTTGAACGATTGAGTAGGTTTGAATACATCTGTTTGGCTAAGATAGGTGGGAAGTAGGACTTATATTTTGGGAACCTTCTGAGCTCAGAGGAGGAAATGTTAGGTTAGCATCAGATTAGGGAAGGCTTTGGACGCTGAGCTAGGTTTCGCTTTGGCCTTCGGATATCTACAGGATAAAGTGCCCTCCTCATTCTCCCAGGTAACAGATTACTTCTGTGATTTAGGAAAGTCATTGGTTGCAGAGTGAAGGATGACCTAAAGGGAGTAAGGGCAACTTTTTAGGCTATTGAAGCAGTTGAGAGGAGGTTTTGAATGTGAACCTCAGTGGAGCAACTTTTTTTTTTTTTTTTTTTTTTTTGGGCTGTGCTGCTCAACTTGCGGGATCTTAGTTACTGCACCAGGGGTTGAACATGGGCCACATCAGTAAAAGTGCCGAGTCCTAACCACTGGACTGCTGGAGAACTCCCTGGAGAAACTTTTTACAATGTGTAATACTTGTTTAATTTTTGTCTTAGAGTTGTCTATCATGTTGCCTTTTTAAATAAAGATTATATAATCTTTTTGTTCTAAATAATGTTGCTGGTAAAGACATTGCTCTTGTACCTTATAATTTATTGTTAAATTAATGGCTGCATCAGTACTTTGTAATTGAGTCTTGTGAAGTAAGTAATATTGTCTTTAAACTGAAGTAGGTTATTGTTGTACTTTCCCATCATTGAACCAAACTGGTAACTTTTTTTTCTTGTTGTCATGTTCCTTTCAAATATTTCTGTTAAGATCAAGCCTTAACATCCTCTTTAACCAACCCAATTATTTTTTTATCCTGGGTCAGTGTGGCTTATGCTTTCCAGTGTTGAAATATAAAAAGAGCTGGACTTATTCAAGTTGAATATAATCCCTTTCTGCATGTTAAATTGTGTCAAGTGTATATAGTTATTAATGTGCATAATCTTGCCATTCAGCAGTTCTTCAACTGTTGGTGATTTTGGCCCATGAGAGAATACACACTTTTCTGTTTGGAAAGGAAAATAGATGGATTATCCAGAAATCCCATATATTGGCTTGTTTTGCCACTATCCCTTGAATGGATTTTGGGGGGCATCACAAGGCTGAAAAAGTTTTCTCCCTTAGTCTCTTGCTTGCAGAATGGCTTGGAATAATCATTTTGTTACTCTGAATCTTCTGAGATTTTTATTTTCCTGTGTCCAGAATAGTTACTGTTTTGGTTTTGTAGATATTCAGGATGAATGTTGCTAGTCAAAATAAAAAGGAAAAGAAATTGCTTAAAGATTTTGAAAAAAATTTTTCCTGTAGAATTATTTAAGAATTAATTTCATTGATATTAGTTAGGAATTAATCATTTAGGAACTGTTATCTGTAGTGTTTAGTAAAATAATTTACCGTTATAGTTAGTTGTCCTAGTGGGGTTTTGTTGAAGGAAAAGATTGAGAGTTGGTATACAGAATATACTTTCTATTTTTCTGGATGTCTTTTGGAAGTCTCATATTTGAGAAATCCTTGCTCACCACCTGCTTCTGATTGGTGGAGATTAGATGTCACTTATGGGCCAGACTGAAAGGTGTCAGTGAGTGATTAACATCCAAAGGCTGTGTCTGTGTGACACATAATGAACAGTAATTAGAACGTTGCAAATAATACAGATTAAAAATGAGGAATAAAGATTATCTTTATTCCTCAGGAGGAGGAATAAAGGAGGAGGAAGTGCTGCAAGCTGGACTTAGCAATGTGTGAGACATAGAAGAAAGAAAAGGCACAGAAAGGGAAACCAGTAGAATGGAATTGGTGGGGAGCAGTTAAACAGGTGTATCAGATGTGACCAGTGGTGGTTTATCTCAGAGTTTGATATTTAGGTCTTAGTTTAAAATACAAACAGTAGGTTAGATGTTGCCCATCTTTTAAAAGACCCCTAGTTCCAGCAGTACTGTCTTTTGATGTCAAACTCAGTTCCCAGATAAAACATTTGATGTATTTATGTCAGAAAAATGTCTATAATTTTAAATTTTAAGTTATCACATTTTTTGGATTATAAAAGTAATACAGTAATTTTTAAGTAAATGAAAAGTGGAAATTTATTTATTGAGTGAATTGAGATTTCAAATGGGCCAGTTCACAAATTTATTCATTAATTCACACTTAATTAATTTTTATCTCCTAGGGAAGGATTTGTTCTCTGATAGTTGAAAATATTCCTAGGATCAGAATTCCTCCCCAAAAAGAGGGGTTTCAATTGAATAATAACATTTATTTTTTGTAGCTCATTGGAGCAAATTTAGTTTTTAAAATATATATATTAACATTTAGAAGATTTTACGTTACCATCATTTGCAAGATCAGTAAGGCTGGAAAAGAAAGAAAATGACAAAGAAAAAGAATTGGAACTTTTAAGATTAAAGTTATTACGTAAAAGAACTAAAAAAAACTCTGTTTATGTGTAGCAGAGGACTCCATTTCAGAGAAGAGAGAGCTTTTATTTTCTGTTGCATGGGGTCAGAGGGTGTGGTTTCAAAGGGTTAGAAGAAAGGAGAACCAAGAATGAGGAAAAAGGGAGAAACTTAAAACTATGCTTTTAAAAAATTTTAACTTTTTATTGAAAATTGAAAACATATACAAAAATAGAATAGTAAAATAAACCCCCACGTTGTGCCCATCATCTAATCATCTTGCTTGAACAGTTGTAAAGGCAAGGCCACTTTTGTTTAATCTCTTCACTTGTCTTTTCCACCTTTCCCATTATTTTGAAGCAAATCCAAGGTGTATCATTTTATCCATACATTTTTCAGTGTGTATCTCTAAAATGTAACAACTTTAAAAAATACCATTGTTGGGAGTTCCCTGGTGGTCTAGTGGTTAAAATTCTGTGCTTTCACTGCCGTGGCCCGGGTTCAGTCCCTGGTCGGGGAACTGAGATCCCACAAGCTGTGTGGCGTGGCCAAATAAGAAAAAAAAAATACCATTATTGCACCTAAAATTAATATAATAAAATATCCATCAGTGTTGGGAATCAAGTTCCAAATAAAGTTCATACATTGTGATTAATCTTAAAATCTTTGTTCCTCCATCTCTTTTTCTTGCCATTAATTTGTTGCAGTATCTTTGTCCTGTAGAGTTTCCCACAGTCTCGAGGGAAAAGAGAAGATGGCAATAAAAACACTCACAACTTTCTCTTAGACTCTCCCACCACTACTGCTGCAGTCAAGGTGTCAGTAGGCCCACAAGCAAGGGAAGCTCCAAGAATATTATTGGGTTTTGAAGTGAGCACAGTTCTGAAATCATACTTCAGGTTTAGGTTGGACTAGCCATGGCAAGGAGCTCTAACAAAGGACTTGCAAACTCAGGTGCCCGTCCCATTATAATTTTAATGGCAATGAATATAATCTCAAAATTTTCTAATAAACTTAACTACTACCTGAAATAGTTTTTTGTGTGTGTGTCATTTTTTTTTTTTTGGACTCCCAGTGATAGACATGCCCTAAAATACGAATACCAACTTAAGAAAAACCCCGTTTTGACCCTGGTCAAAACCCCTTGACCGTTTACCCTCAAGGATCGTCCTTTAGTGAGGCTCTTTCAGGCTCTTTGGTAAATAAAAGTCTAATACTTAACTAGTACTTTGATTTCTTGTCTAAGGCTTTTTTTTTTTTAACCACTTCCAACTCTGGGTGTTTGAAGGACTATGCATAATTTTAATTTTAGGATTCCAAATCCGCTGTCAAGATAAGGAATCCCTGCTTTCTTTTTAAGTGTTCAGCATTAGTAACCAAGAGTCCTACTATAGAAGCCTCCTTCCCCCTCAGTAGACTTTACTGAAGATGGGGGTAGGGTTGGGTGGAGAACAGAAGTGAGGCTTTCATTCAGATAATCAGATAACTTAGAAATCCATATTAGATGTTTCTACCTTCTGTTACCCTTTCTTTAACACCATAAAACTGTGGAATTTTATAATTTTACTTACCCCAGCTTTTCTTCATTTTACTTGTTCTCTTAATTCCTCTTCTCCATTTTATTTCTCAAAATTCTTCTGTTGTACAGAATAATTCAGTTCTCCTCTGTCCTTAAACTTGCTTAAGTAAACCAAGAGTTTGTGATAAAATGAATCAAATACTTGTTATAAGACCCGGCCATCCTGCTCATAGGTATTTACCCAAGTGGTATTAAAACCTGTGTTCACACAAAAACCTGTACACTGATGTTTACAGCAGCCTCTACAAACTCAAACAACTTGAATGCCCCATAGAGAATGGGTAAACACGCTGTAGTACAATGGAATGCTACTTGGTAATAAAAAAGCGCAAACTTGATGTGCACAGCATGAAGGCTGGAATATTTATGGGTTTGGGTGGATTAGAGTGCTAGCTCTTGGCAATCATATGTGTGGCCACTAGGCGGTCCTAGTCTATGGTGTCTAGCAGACAGTGTTCATTTTTTTTATTTTCACATCTGAATGTCTTGAATTACAGAGATGCTAAATTGGAAAGGGATTAGGTGGGGACAGATTAGCATAAGCATTTCCTTCTTTGTTTGCCTCCTCAAGTCTTTTATTAAAAAAATTTTTTTTTCCTTTGTGTTGGATCTTCTTGCTTTGTGCGGGCTTTCTCTAGTTGCAGCGAGTGGGGGCTGCTCTTCGTTGTGGTGGCTTCTCTTTGTTATGGAGCACGGGCTCTAGGCACTCGAGCTTCAGTAGTTGTGGCACTTGGGCTCAGTAGTTGTGGCTTGCAGGCTTTAGAGCGCAGGCTCAGTAGTTGTGGCGCACGGGCTTAGTTGCTCCGTGGCATGTGGGATCTTCCCGGACCAGGGCTCGAACCCGTGTCCCTTG
The DNA here is from genome assembly GCF_949774975.1 of Lagenorhynchus albirostris. Lineage (NCBI taxonomy): Eukaryota > Metazoa > Chordata > Mammalia > Artiodactyla > Delphinidae > Lagenorhynchus > Lagenorhynchus albirostris. The sequence goes on from NC_083100.1 coordinate 37,829,556, forward strand.
CACTGGCAGGGGGATTCTTAACCACTGTGCCACCAGGGAAGTCCAAGTTTTTTATTTAATATCTTAGACCTCTGGTTATTCTTTTGAATATATTCCACCTCATTTTTTTTTCATACTTGGTATCAAGTCTTATGCGTTCATCGTTTGCTATCAGAAATTATCTATTTGATTATTTTTAGTTCGTATTTTAAGAAAGTACAGGAATACCTGCATATCAGTAGCTGTAATTTAGTGTTAGCTTTGAAAGTAAGGAGTTAAAGACAACTTTTTTCTCTTTCCCAGTTTTTTATAAACCCTTGCTGGGAGAAAAGTTAGAAAATTTACTTTTCTTTTTTTTTTTTTTTTTTTTTTTTTTGCGGCACGCGGGCCTCTCACTGCTGGGGCCCCTCCCGCCGCGGAGCACAGGCTCCGGACGCACAGGCTCAGCGGCCATGGCTCATGGGTCCAGCCGCTCCGCGGCATGTGGGACCCTCCCGGACCGGGGCACGAACCCATGTCCCCTGCATCGGCAGGCGGACTCTCAACCACTGCGCCACCAAGGAAGCCCAGAAAAATTACTTTTAATGACTTCTACAGATTGAAAGTTACATTTTTATTATGAAATATAATACAGGGAAGTGTAGGAAAAAGTGTTATGAACATAGTGTAACACATTGCCCAGCTTTACCAATTCTTAATATTTTGCTGTATTCCACAAATTTTATTTATTTTGGAAACAAAACAGTTACCTTATTTATGAACATATTGATACATTTGTTTGTTCATAAATATTTGATTGTATTATGTTTGTTATTTTGGCACAAGTTTTATTAAGAAATAATTACAGGGTTTTCTAGTTTTTAATTCTGTCACTTGTATAACTGCTGAGTTTTGTGGAATCTATTGTAATTTTGTGGATAACACGATTTTTGTAAATGTGCTGCAGTTTACAATGCAAAACAAAATCCACTAGCTTTTTGGACTTTAATCCATACAGACAAAGATACAGAAATAGTAACTGGTTGAACTATATACATAACCTGTTGAAATTTAGTAATGAACCTCGCCCTCAGAATTTAACCATGAACAGCTGCCTAGCCCCATTTGATTCAATAAGTATCCAGTCACAGTTCATACAGGCTTTATACAAATGCTAATTCAGTATTTGTGTATCTTTGTAAGAAAACTGTTCCTAATCAGTAAGGACTTAAAATCAGTAGGTAAAATTCAGTAGATGAAAGTAGTTCTGAATAAATATATTATCCAAAAAAGGATAATAGCTATTGAAAACTTATAATGGAAAAGTTCTTTAGAAGGAAAATAAAACTGATGTGTTGGTGGGGCAGCACACTGCACAATGATAGGTGTGGTGTGATGCAATTTTTGTGAAACAGTTCCCCTTCCTGGTTTTTTAGTTGTATGTGACCTAGAAGAAAGTATAAAATTGGTGATTCTGGTGAGAGTGGGCTGGGGCTGGAAATGGAGGGATGACGGGCTAGGTATGAGTTTCCTGGGGCGTTTATTAATAATGTGGAAGCCTGGGCTCATACATTGGAGATTCTGATTTAGTGTGTCTGAGGCTTAGGAGTCTGTCCTTGTAACAGGTGCCCCAGGTTATTTCGATGTAAGTGGTCAGTAGACCACGCTGATGCTGTAGAGGGGAGATGGCATACTATTTGGCTGGCCTGATTGACCCATTTATGTTTCTTGCCTGGATCCTGATGGCGGTAGCATTTGTGGTTCTTTAAAAGAACCTATTTACTTAAAAGTGATACATGTACCTAGTGGTTGGAAAAAAAAAAAAAGCTTCAAACATTGCTGAAATGGAAATGCTCAAAAAAGGAAAAAAAGAAGGGTAGATCTCCACTCACCCTTTAGCCAATCTGCTAATCCCTGAGAGGTTTCCTTGTATTATACCAGGGGAAAAAGTGTTCTAGGGGGTGAGGGAAGGGAGCAAATATGGGTTAGAACTTACATATATATATATATATATGTGTGTGTGTGTATATATATATATATGTATATGTATAAATACTTAAAACAGAAGCAACAGTAGAGAGAATAGTAAAATGAATCAGCCAGCTCAAGTGAGGATATTTCTGTTTGTGATTAATCGTGGTGGAGGCCCCTGGCTGCCTGTGCTGCTGTAACAGTTTTGGGGAGAAATGCAGGAAAAATGCGTGGTGCTGGCGGTGCTGTGACACAGTATAAAAATTTTGAGATGTGTTTACAAACTGGGACTGCTAATTTCAGTGTTAACCCTATTGCATTATATTGAATTACTGAGACTTGCTCCCACAAGCTGTGCCTCAGACTAGATAATGTTATTACATTTTCTACTTTAAACCACACCCCATCTTGAGGAACTAGAGAAGGTTTTCTCCCTTAGCTGGGGGAGGGGGTTGGCCATTTGTGCCACTTGAATTTTTTCCTTTTGGTCCTTGCAAACTAGTAAATGAGCTTTTAAAAGCTTTTTAAATGACTTAATTCAGTTGAAGGTAATGAGCTAGCACAAGCTAGCACAAATTGAAACATCTATTTGTTAGGCCACAGATCACTGGCAGTAGAAACTCTTTCTCTTTACACATGTATATGTTATTCATATTATTAAAATGAAACGTTAGTTTGTAATTTAAAGTTATCTGTTGTCTGGAAAGACTTAAAAAAAGGTTGGAAGACTAGTCAGTATTCAAAGGAGACTGAAGAGACATGACAACTAAATGCAATGTGTGGTTCTTGATAGGACCATGGATCAAAGAAGGGACCATCTGTGAAGGATGTTAGTAGGACCATTGGGGAGATATGAAACTGGATTGTATTTTAGATGATGTCATATCTAGGTTTAATTTCTTGAGCATGTTAATACTGTTGTGCTTATGTAGGAGAATGTTCTAGATCTGGAAATACATGCTGAAATATTAGGGGTTTTAAATGGTTTAGAAAAGTTGCATGTACACACACGTATTTGTTTTATGTCTTATACATAAACAGTTGATGAATGTAAGTGAAGAGTGTGGGTGTTCATTGTACTGCTTTAATTTTTTTCAGTCTTGAAAAATTAAAAAAGCAGTTGAAAAGAGGTGATACTTCATTCACTACATTTGCATCTTTTTTTTATTGGCTGCTTTGGGTCTTCATTGCTGTGCATGGGCTTTCTCTAGTTGCGTCGAGCGGGGCTTATTCTTTGTTGCAGTGCGCAGGCTTCTCGTTGGGGTGGCTTCTTGTTGCAGCATATGGGCTCTAGGCGTGTGGGCTTCAGTAGTTGCAGCACATGGGCTCAGTAGTTGTGGCTCCCGGGCTCCAGAGCTCAGGCTCAGCAGTCGTGGCTCATGGGCTTAGTTGCTCCACGGCATGTGGGATCTTCCCAGACCAGGGGTCGAACCCGTGTCCCCTGCATTGCAGGCAGATTCTTAACCACTGCGCCACCAGGGAAGTCAACCATGTGGATCTTCTGAATGTCAGACCTATGGCTAGACATGGTGTTTGGGGAGTGAGACATGGCAAGAGTTAATTCATTCATTGAATGCTTAAGTGTTTCATGTTCATTATGTCCTTCAGTCCTTAAAAGAAAACTTTATGTTGTAGGAAACTGAGATACATAGGTTAAATAACGTATTAATTAGCAGAGAAAGAGCCTTTGAAGACATACATTTTAAGTCTAAAGCTCAGACTCTTAATCATAAATCTAATGTGATGGTGGTTGCAGCCAAACTGTGTAGGGCTCTGTATTACGTGTTTAAGAATTTAGATTTTATCCTTTATTGTTTTGCTGTTGAAAATGTTTAGGACATCACCTAGGAGCTTGTTAGGAATGCAGAAACTTGGGTCTGATATGATATAGGCCTGCTGCATTCTAACAAAATCAGAACGTGTAGATGATTTGTTGCCCATTTAGGTTTGCGAACCACTCTCCACAGTACTGTTTTTACCTTTCTGGTAGTGTTGAGTTTAAATAATCTTGAGTGTTGTACTTGGTCCCTTAATCAACATTAACAGTATTATTTTTTCAAGCAGGAAAAGCTTAGAATTCAGCAGTAGTATAATGAACTTTGGTAACCCATTCTTAAGGTGAGAGTAACTTGTAGTTGGTGAAGTAGTAAGCACCTCCTCTGTGTGCATAAGTATTGTCTGTTGGGTGGAGGTGTATTAAATTTATTAAAAATCAATACTTTGTATAGTTACTCTAACCCCTTATGGAATGATTATTTTGAAGTTTCTGTATTTAGAAGAGTTTTTGATAATACTCAGTAGAAAAATGCATTGTGTTGAGTGCTCTTTGGAAAATGAGGTTAAGAAGATTTTATTAATTTTGTTATAGATATTGAAGCACAGATTCGAGAAATTCAAGGAAAGAAGGCAGCTCTTGATGAAGCTCAAGGAGTGGGCCTTGATTCTACAGGTTATTATGACCAGGAAATTTATGGTGGAAGTGACAGCAGGTTTGCTGGATACGTGACATCTATTGCTGCAACTGAACTTGAAGATGTAAGTTACAAAGTATATAAACAGTCCAAGCATTATTTTGAAGGAGAGCAAGAAATATAAAGGAATCTTTTGTTTTGAGTCATCTGGTTTAATATGGGGAGACATCTTGGAGATTGGGAGATCTTCCTTTGGGAGGATAAAACTGTTGAAAGCGTCCTTCTCTTCTAAGGAACTTCTGGAAGTGCTCAGTTCTGAATCTTTATGTTAAAACTAGTTTGTTTATCCAGCAAAGCACCTGGAAATCATTAACCATTGTAAAGTAAATCCTTATTGTTACCTACTGAGCTCTATCTAGAGTAGCCCAGTGAGAAGTGACTTCATTTTAAACAGCAGTCTGTGCTTGTGACTTTTGATTTCTGACTTGTTTCCAAAAAACTTGGTGCTGTTTTTTCCCCCCTTGGCATCTTAACATGAGTGGACTCTTTCTTGTTACTCATATTAATGGGCTTTTCATGCCTAATTTAGTTACTCTGAAGGGGGACTGCCTCTCATTTTGAAATACATCTCTTAAAGTGTTTTCATATAGTCCACATAGCTTATACTTTGTCACACCATTTTCAAACATCCAAATTTGGTGAAATAGCTGATCATTTTCGTGTGGTTCAGTAATCTATGTACATAGATTATGAAACTTGTTATTTTTATGAAATTCAAGCCATATTTAATTTTATGGTTAGAACTTTTTTTTTAAGAAAAATTTTAAAGTTCCAAAGGCAAAATTTCTAGAAGCTGATCAGTCTTATATTTGCATTATCGTACCTTAATGGTAAGAGGCAGTGATGGCTCTGTGTTCCAGACGCTGAGCGGGAAGTTGTCATTTCATTTTTGAATAAAATTAATGAGCTGTTAAGATCTTGAGATCTATCCATTGTTGCACTTCTTACCTTAGTAAAATAATAATATAACATTGTTCTGTTTAAACGTACTATTAGGGAAATAAATACATTTACAATTAATTACATTTTACTTGTTTCTGTGGTTAAATCATGTTTTTTAAAAAAGTTAAAAAGACAAGGAAACTGGAGAGTTCTAAATAAGCTGTTTGTATTTTCCAAATTTGAAAACAAATTTCATCATGCGCTCTGTGAGAAGATGAAATGCTCAGGTTTTTCTAGTCCATACCTACTTTATTTACAGAAAGGATTCCTTGTTTAGTATTTTTAAAAGAATATAGAGAACTAAATTTCTTTATTAACTTTTTGAGTTGAAAAAAAACCCTAAGTGTTAACAAGTTTCATCACGTTGTCTTTTGATTTCATATTGAATCTTTGTGTGTTCTTTCTAGTTTTTAAGTTCTGACGTTTTTGTTTGTGGCTTTCTGGGGGCATTCGTTGCAGGATGACGATGACTACTCATCATCTACAAGTTTGCTTGGTCAGAAGAAGCCAGGATATCATGCCCCTGTGGCATTGCTTAATGATATACCACAGTCAACAGAACAGGTGATTTTTTTTTTTTAAGTCAAAACCAAAGTTTATTCAGCTAAAGAAAACTGAACGTCTTAATTCCAATGGAAAGTCACATATTTTAGGAATCAAGTTATTACAGTGTCTGAGGAGAGTTGATTTGGGAGAATTAGAAATAGTAGTTTATTTCAAAAGGGTGATCATTTCATGAAGGATTGAACTATGGAAATTGTCTCATTTCCATATGCCTTATTTTTTCACATTAGCATTTATCTGAAAAATGATACATAATATTAGGTATTTATTAAACATTTTTACATGTTTTATAATGTTCTGATTTTTGTGTGTGACATTCTCTTTGGTTATTTAATAAGTGAGTGTTAAGTGAGACATACCTCTTTTCAGTATGATCCATTTGCTGAGCACCGACCTCCGAAGATTGCAGATCGGGAAGATGAATACAAAAAGCACAGGCGGACCATGATAATTTCCCCAGAGCGTCTTGATCCTTTTGCAGATGGTAATTCTTTCCCACTTTTCTATAAGTATTCAGAAATTTATTTGTGTTAAGTTGTCTTTAGCCCTTTGATTTTTTTTGGCATGCTTATGAATTTGCTTTTCTTTTTTAAAATCCCCCTTATAGATTTGTATAGATTTGGTTGAAGTCACAGATGCCATATTCTTCATCTTTATAATGCCAGTTTTCTTTCCAGGTAGAAGGACAAGAAACTAATGAGCCAATGCCATAGAAACGCAAAGGGTTAAAGGTTTTTCTTTTACTTTTGTTTTGGGTACGCTTTCTTTACTTTGAACAAATGTGTTTTTCTGCTCAAAATACTTTCAAATTATTGAAAGTTTTCATTCCAAGTCTTAGATTTTTAGGATTGTTACTTTTGAGAAACTGTTTCCACATTAGAGCTCCCCTCATATTGCTCTAAATATAGTTTAGTAAATGCACCTACTTTGCTCTAAGCATACTTAAAGTTAAAACAAAAGTATGTATACAAAGACTTTGATATTTTTAATAGTTGGAGTCTGTTTTGCTAATTTTAGTGTGCAGGTCAGTACAAGGGGCATAGTGAGCCTGATGGAAGCTTTCCTCAGGTGAGTGAGTTTCAAGATCAAAGTTAGGTGCCTGTTTCTTAAAATTAGATTCTGCTGCAGGTTTACAAATTAGACTTTCAGCCTGCATGAATTAGTAGGGATATTCTTTTTTTTACTTGCATAATTGTAATTGATTTAAACATGTATGTCAGAATTCACAGGCCCATACTAACTGTCCTTAATTTCTTTCCTACAGCAGTACTGCTATATGCCAGTCCTGTCTGCATTCTTAAGGGTGCAGTTCAACACATCCTCTCTAGATTATGGTGAAAAAGTATTCCAAAGGAAGTCTTATCAGAGATAGTGTCAGAAAGAATGACACTACCAATTGGGCATGATCTTCAGCATAGGAAATGTCTTAGACCTTTATTAGTTTTTCCTAAATTGTGATGCTATACTACTTGTATAGCTAATTATCACATTTCTAAAACGTAGTGTGCCTCTGTGAATCTTGTTATATATTGTTTGGGCTTCTTTAAGATATTTTGAAGTTTGAAAAGCAAATACTGAAACTTTAACCAAGAGACTAACACATCTCTTTGTACACCACTTTTTTTCTGTATGCATCATAATAACTGGTAGAAGTAATATATTTCAAGTAATATGTTTCCAGTTGTTATTTATACTTTCTGAGAAAATAAAAATATGTTTCTGGGTCAACAAAAAGTAAAAATCATGAAGCCCTTTTTAGTAACATGACATCAGAATAAGATTAGAGGTCTATTTTTAAAAATCAGATTTTCTAAACTATAACTGTTTTAGAACATTGTATGAAGAACTTATCTAGTCATAGTTACTTGTAGTCAGGATTTTAACAGCTTGCAACAGGTAATGTTTTGAATATAAATATCTTTCCAAAGTGTTACTAATGGTAAAGAGATAATTTTCTAGGCTTCTATTCTGCTGCTTGAAGTCAGAACTGCTGATGGAGACAAAGGCACGAAAGTGTACGTATTCCGGATTAGCAACCCAGGAACCCATCACTTCTGAAGACTCTAAACTGTGCTGTCATTTTGTTTTTATATGCATTAAAATATTTGTTTTAAACTGCTGTAGATATGTTTGTGTTCAAACAGGTTAAATTGATCAGCAAACTCAATAAAAAGTAAGATGTGTAATTATTAAAGTTTTCCATCAAAAAATAAATTAAATGATTATGGAATAATGTAATATTAGAGCAGGGAAGATAAATCAGTTGAACCTAATTATCTTTTATTTATTGTACTCTTGTCCTGTTGCTGTTCTTTTCTGCAGGAGGGAAGACCCCTGATCCTAAAATGAATGCTAGGACTTACATGGATGTAATGCGAGAACAACATTTAACTAAAGAAGAGGTCTGTGAACCTGCTTTTTATTTTAATGGTGTTGAAAGAATGTAAAGAAAGTTGAGATTAAGAGACTTTCATGTTTCCTTTTTATTTGCTGCACAAGTAATATTTTAACATTATTAATAAAACTTAAGTTGAGAAAGAACCTTATTCAAAATTCTAACACCTCCCAAATTAAGCTTTTCATATTTCTGTACTATCCTTTTCTAGGGCCTGGCCCCTTGGCCACATGTATATGCATATATATCTTACAGTGGATATATCTGGGGGTGGATTGATGGTGTGTGCCTGAAGTCAGTGTGTAAGGGAAAAGTCAAAGAGTAAAATCATTTTTTGAAAAGCCTCTGATTCTTCCATAAAATTTAGTTTGAATATGGGTGGAGAATTCTAACGAATTCCTGCTGGCCTGCAGAGATTGCGGTGTTTTGTTCTAATAGTTAATTTTCATAACTTTATTATAAATATATAATAGATTTGTTTGTTGGATGAATTAAATGCGGTAATGGAACCCTACTTTAAAATCATAGGCTAAATAAATGTGTATTTTTTGTGACTATATTATATATAATATTTCATAGTTATAACAAAATTTTGAAAATTTCACTTTTATTGCTTTTCTAACTTATTACATAGTCTTAATTACTATTTATGAGTTTTATGTAAAACTGTTTTTCATTGGAAGCATTTTGGTTCACTACCATTGACTGAAGATTTTACTTCATTAAGTGTATATAAAGCAGTGCGCTCTACGTAATAAATTCTGTATTTGCTCATTTTATATACTGTGCGGAAAGACAGTATATAAAACTTGAAAATACAGGAAAGAGAGGGAAAATAAGGAATGGGTCCACCAGTAGCATAGAAAGGAGAATGAGTGAAAAATAAAATGGCATTATATAGAAATGACTCTGCTAATGATATAAGAATATATTGAAAATGTTTTAAAGATGCTCACTGTTTATTCAAATATTTTTCAGAGAGAAATTAGGCAACAGCTAGCAGAAAAAGCTAAAGCTGGAGAACTAAAAGTCGTCAATGGAGCAGCAGCATCCCAGCCTCCCTCAAAACGAAAACGGCGTTGGGATCAAACAGCTGATCAGACTCCTGGTGCCACTCCAAAAAAGCTATCAAGTTGGGATCAAGCAGAGGTAATTTCTTTTTTTTATTTTTTATTATTACTATTTTAAATTTATTTTTCTCATGGAATATATTAGTCTGCTTTTGTTGACACAACAAGATAACCACAGACTGGGTAGCTTAAACAGAAGACATTTTCTCACAGTTCTGGATCAAGGTGCCAACCGGGTTAGTGTCTGGTGAGAGCTCTCTCTCCGGCTTGCACACATCTGCCTTCTTGCTGTGTCCTCAAGAGGCCTTTGCACACGTGGAAAGAGCGAGGGAGCTCTGGTGTCTCTTTTCCTATAAGGACACCAGTCCTATCAGATTCATGTCCAACCTTGTGACCTCATTTAGCCTCATTACCTCACTAAAGGTCCAATCTCCAAGTATAGTTACAGTGAGGATAAGGGCTTCGACATGACTTTTGGTGGAGACATAGTTTAGTTCATAACATGGGGTAAAGGAATGTTCCTTTTGGAATATTAATTATAGATATGTAAGTATGTCACGTTATGTGGAGGTTGAGTATAACAGTGGTCTTCCTCATTTTTTAGATGGATTATTTAAGTCTCTGACTACAGGTGTCAGATACATAATGCTACTGCGTTTCCTTCATCAGTTGATTTTTCTAGAAACTTTTTTTTTGGTGGTAAAATGTATATAAAATTTACCATTTTTAACCATTTTTAAGTGTACAATTTGGTGGTATTGATGACACAGTGTGTGTCAAGTACCACCATGATTTATTTTCAAAACTTTTTCATCACTTCAAGGAAACTCTGTGATCATTAAGCAATAACTCTGTCCTCCTCCCCTTCAGATGACTTTTTTATGCTTTTCTCTGTGAAACCTGTAGTACCTCCTTAGCTGCTGCTTTTTTTGAGGGGGGGGGTGGTTCGCGGGCCTCTCACAGTTGTGGCCTCTCCTGTTGTGGAGCACAGGCTCTGGACGTGCAGGCTCAGCGGCCATGGCTCACGGGCACAGCCGCTCCGCGGCATGTGGGATCCTCCTGGACCAGGGCACAAACCCGTGTCCTCTGCATCGGCAGGCGGACTCTCAACCACTACGCCACCAGGGAAGCCCAGCTGCTTCTTTTTTAGTTTATGACTTTGCTCTCTCTTTCCCTCTCACCCCAAATAAGAACAATTAAAAAGAAAAAAGTATACATATTCCCACTGTGAAATCTACTGGTATGCCTGTATATGTTCTCGTCTTTGCTTTTCCTTCTCTTATAATGTGAACTATTGGTACAGGTTGACCATCTAAAGCTAACCCATCTGCTTATGTGCCATTTCCCATCTCTTATTACTCAAGGACTCTCATGTAACATCAGTTTTTTTCTCTGTACTCTTGGTTATTATCATGAGCAAACACATTTTACTGATCTTCATCTTTAAAAACAAAAAATACCACAAGAAATCTTCTCTTGACCATAACTTCCCCTTCCAGCTACCATCCCATTTCTTGCTCTTTTTACCACAAAATGCTTTGAATGAGTTGTGTATCTATACTTGTGCTCTGGTGCTTTTGCCTGCACTGCTCCACCAAATCCTCTTTTGTCAAGATGACTTAACCTCCTCATTGCTAAATCCAAAGATAAGTCTCAACCCTCATATTATGCAGCATATCAGTAGCATTCGACATTCTTTGATACCCTCTTAAACCAAAAAAAAAAATTTTTATTTATTTATTTACTTATTTATTTATTGGCCGCGCCTCATGGCATGTGGGATCTTAGTTCCCCAACCAGGGATTGAACCCACGCCCCCTGCTTTGGAAGCACAGTCTTAACCACTGGACCACCAGGGAAGTCCCTTGGTACCCTTTTCTTTCCTAGCCTCTGAGCTTCAGTCTTTCTTGATTCTTGTAATACTCACCTCAGTGACTGCTGCTTTTTAGTCTTGTTTGCTGGATCTTCCTCAGCTTCCTAAAATTTGGGGTACTCTAATGCTAAGTCCTCAGGTCTCTTTTGCATCTAAACTAACTCCCTAGGTTCTCATTCCTATCTTTACATACTATATTTATAAGACAGCTCCCAAATTTACAAATCCATCCATACTTCTCTGTTCTTCAGACCTGACACATTTATTTTGATATGTATTTGATAGGCTTTTCAGAATCAGTATTTATAATAAAATTGATTTTCTGTACTCACTCCCTCCAGCCTGCTCCCATGTCTATTGGCTCAAACCAAACCCTTAGAAATCATTTCAGGGTCATCCTATACTCCTCTTATTCTCTTCCCTGGCATCCTATCCACAAATGCATTTTGTTGGCCCGACCTTTAAATATATTCAGGATCTACCCACTTTTCATGACCCCACCACCCTAGTCTAAGTCACTGTTGACTCTAGCATAGGCTACTGCAGATTTATTTACAAATAAGGAAAAATGTGTCAGGCCATGGCATTGTTTTCCCAAACCCAGAATTGAGATACACTAAACCTAGCACATAATTTCCAAACAGTTTAGTTTTAGATCTTGAGGAGTCTCCATTTGCTTGCTGATATATGAGAGGATTTGGTTCTGTATAATATGTTATTACTAACTTAAATTCTGTGGTTGATATTCACTGCAAATTTTAAAAACTGACATTCAGTGCAAATTTTAAAAACAGAGAAAGAGAAACTTGTCCTTTTGGTATCTGTTTAACTGCAAAGGAGACCCAAGAGTTGATGTCTATCTCATAAAAGCTGTAGAGAGTCAGACCATGTTTTCTTTCACACTTCTCATTTAACACAAGTCCATCTTAATTATGATTGTGGGAATTACAGCGGATACTAGGAAACATCTTTTCCTACCTGATTGAGCAGGAAGAGCAGTTGCTGAAAATGAGACTTTTGAACAATTTATGTTCTTTACTCATCTAATTGAGAATTTCTCAACCCTGAGTAATATGTAGAATCTTTTTTTTTTTTTTCTTTTGCGGTACGCGGGCCTCTCACTGTTGTGGCCTCTCCCGTCGCGGAGCACAGGCTCTGGACGCGCAGGCTCAGCGGCCATGGCTCATGGGCCCAGCCGCTCTGCGGCACGTGGGATTTTCCCGGACTGGGGCATGAACCCGTGTCCCCTGCATCGGCAGGCAGACTCTCAACCACTGCGCCACCAAGGAAGCCCTATACAGAATCTTTTGAAAGGAAGAAATACTGAGTCTTATTTGCAAACATAAAGCTAAATAGAACTCTTGGGTTGGATAGAACATCCAACTTTAAAAGAAATAGGTAAAGTATACTACAAAACTTACAGAATTATTTAAATACAGATTTTGTTTTGCTTCACTAATTCACCTGCTGTTTTTGATATGATATTGTCTGCACTCTGCAGGTTCTTTTGCTTTCGTACTGTCTGATGTCCTACATTGCTCACTACTTGTCTCTATTCAACTACCATGGAACCTTCAATCATTTAAGTCAACTTCTAATCTTGCCAGCATCAGAGCAATAGTATTATAGATGTGATTCTAAATATAACCTCTTCTCAGGGATTTGAAATAATGTCGCAGTATCTAGTTATAATTACCCAGGTGATCCAAAACATGCTTAAATTAATTAAACACACACAAAATTGAACAAAAACAAAAATATTCTTAGTGGGAACTCATGAGTCTCTGTCTCTAAGACCCAGTTTTGAGATGTGCTGATATAATTAAAGGTGAAATTCTTGAGATCTTGACAGAGAAACCTTAATGTTTTCCCAAAGTTACGGAGCCATTAGTGGCGTAACCAAAATACATTGTTTTTTAAATTAGGGCTTTTTTCATTGCTCCAAATTAAATCTTTAAGTTATTTTTTGTCATAAACATATTTGCTAGAAAGTAGGTATCTTTTAAGCAGAAGGATAATCTATTCTCTTAATCATGAACTAAAACATTTAATTTTTTTTGTTTGCTTAGCAGGTTTTCTAATTTTTATGTGGGTGTATGAAATAAATTTTTTTTGCTCTGTTAAGACCCCTGGACATACCCCTTCCTTAAGATGGGATGAGACACCAGGTCGTGCAAAAGGAAGTGAGACTCCTGGAGCAACCCCAGGCTCAAAAATATGGGATCCTACACCTAGTCACACACCTGCGGGCGCTGCTACCCCTGGACGGGGCGATACACCAGGCCACGCGACACCAGGCCATGGAGGTGCAACTTCCAGTGCTCGTAAAAACAGATGGGATGAGACCCCCAAAACAGAAAGAGGTACTTCTAGTGGAGTTTGGGTGTGTGCTTGGGTAAAATGTTGATTTGATGAGTGGTATGTTTATGGCCAAAATCTGTTCTCTCTGGTCCTAGGAAGACAGATAAATAAACAGATGCTTTTGGGACAGGTAAAGAACTGAGCAGATGATATACCTAATTCTTTTCCCTTCTTGAAGAGGTTTAAGATTTATTTTAGGAAGAACATTAGAAGAAAGTAAAGTTTGTATGCCATAACCTCTTTTTTATTGTAGTATAATATATATAACATAAAATTTATCATTTTAACCATTTTAAGTGTACAATTCAGTGGCATTAAGTATATTCACAGTGTTGTGCAACCATTACCTTTATTCATTTCTAGAACTTTGTCATCATCCCAAACAAAAACTGTACCCATTAAGCAATAACTCTCCATTCTTCTCCCAGCCTTTGGTTACCTCTCATTTACTTTCTGTCTGTGTAAATTTGCCTAAATACCTTGTTTTTTGTGTAAACTCTCTAAAGCTGTATTTCATTAACTGTTTATGAGATTAGCGTTGGGAAGTTAAGATTTAACATTACATCTGCTATATTAAAATTTTATAAAGAATTTTTAATGATTGGGCAGAGTGCTTAACATGAAATGTAGGGAATTCCCTGGTGGTCCAGTGGTTAGGACTCGGTGCTTTCACTGAAGGGGCCCGGGTTCCATCCCTGGTCGGGGAACTAAAACTAAGATCCCACAGGCCGCATGGCACAGCCCAAAAAAACCCGGAAAAAAATACAATGGATGAGAGAGGCAGTATAGAATTGTACATGCAGAGTAATCTCACTCCATGGAGAAATGAAAAGTGGCCCAAGATACATAAAGTGGCTGTCTATGGGTTGTATGTTGTGGGTAGTTGAAAAAATCCTTTGCTCTGTTTTCCTGTTCCTCGATGGTTATCATTTATTGTTTTTGTAATCCGTGGAAAAGATACAGTCAAGGAGAATAAATATGAAATGAAACATTAAAACTTAAATGTGTCTCCATTTTAGGAATATCCTGTTTCTGAAATTGATCAGTTTAAGTATATTAGTTGTCTGAAAATAGTCATTTTTTGACAGTGGTTAAAATTTTAGGCTTATTCACTCCTTTTCTTTAAAGATACTCCTGGACATGGAAGTGGATGGGCTGAGACTCCTCGAACAGATCGAGGTGGAGATTCCATTGGTGAAACACCAACTCCTGGAGCCAGTAAAAGAAAGTCACGTTGGGATGAAACACCAGCTAGTCAGATGGGTGGAAGCACTCCTGTTCTGACCCCTGGAAAGACACCAATTGGCACGCCAGCCATGAACATGGCTACCCCTACTCCAGGTAGAAACTTTATCATTGGAAATAATTTTTTCCCCTTATTAGTATTTTGAATTTTTTCTTTGTGGTTTTTCTGTGTGCCATTAATGCCTATTTTTAGCAAGAATAACAGGATGTAAAAAGAAGTCTTGGTTTGAGTTTATAATATAAACAATTAAATGTTAGAATGGATTTTAACTATCTTATATCCCAAGGATCTGTGTAATGATAAAAGTCTTGCACTACATAGATTGTTACAGAAATTTGCTTTTTTGGTAGGTCACATAATGAGTATGACTCCTGAACAGCTTCAGGCTTGGCGGTGGGAGAGAGAAATTGATGAGAGAAATCGCCCATTGTCTGATGAAGAATTAGATGCTATGTTCCCAGAAGGATATAAGGTAAAAACAGTGAATATGAGTGTGGTGGTTTTTAGGATAGAGATTTTTTTTTGGCCACGCTGCGTGGCTTGCAGGATCTGAGTTCACCAACCAGGGATCGAACCTGGGCCCCGGCAGTGAAAGTTCCGAGCCCTAACCACTAGACTGCCAGGGAATTCCCTGGATTTTATTTTAAATATTCTTTGAAAATACTAACTGGTCAAGTTTGCATTGGCCTTGCTCAAATTTACTACTGCCGTTTCATTCTTTAGCTGTTTCCAGGTATATTTCATTTCCAACATTAGATCATGGTTATTTTACTTGGTGTCTCACAAAATCTTATGTATTTTAGTTCATGGGTTGCCAGTGGACACGAAGAATGTTATGTTCTCTCTTTACCATAGCAACTTGAAGTTCATTTTGAACTATAAAATCGTCTAGGTACCTGTTACTCAAGGACCTTTTGCTGGTCTAAAAGTGGTCATATAGCTGATGTTATAACCAGGGCTGGAACCTAAGTCATTTGATGGCCTTTACAGAGCCTTTTCTGCCAATGCCTATTGCTTTTTTAACAGTTTTTATGTATGTATTTCCCCCTACCCCCTCATTAGGTTTGTATTAGAGTATTTGTTTCAAGTATGCATGAACTTACTGCTTTATAACTTCTTGTACCCTCCGTGTAATGCTGTGGGTATAGTCACTCTCCAGCCTACTATTGACTGGCTAAGTGTCTGTTACAATTGCATTCATTGATTGGTTTATCAATAGGAGGGGGAAAATCCTCCTTTGTGAATCTTTTTTTTTCTAATACAAGTTTTTTTCTTTTTTTTTCCTAAGAGGATAGTCATTACATCTTTTTAAAATTTATTTATTTTTGGCTGCATTGGGTCTTCATTGCTGCGCGTGGGCTTTCTCTAGTTGCGGGGAGCAGGGGCCACTCTTCGTTGCAGTGCGTGGGCCTCTCACTGCGGTGGCTTCTCCTGTTGCGGAGCATGGGCCCCAGGTACACAGGCTTCAGCAGCTGCAGCACGTGGGCTCAGCAGCTGTGGCTCGCGAGCCCTAGAGCACAGGCTCAGCAGCCGTGGCGCAGGGGCCCAGCTGCTCCGCGACATGTGGGATCTTCCCAGACCAGGGCTCGAACCCGTGTCCCCTGCAGTGGCAGGTGGATTCCCAACCACTGCGCCACCAGGGAAGCCCTCCTTTGTGACTCTTGAGTGAATTTTTTGGGTTTAGTCAAATGTTGTGTATTTACAGGGCTTTGGTGAATATTTTGGTTGTAGTTTTTATGCAGTCACTCATTTTTGTAGAACGACTTAAATACTAAGATTTGTTTTTGTAGAGATTTACATGAATTTTTAATTTATTACTAAAATATAATATTTTATACATTATGTGCACTTTGAGCTTATTTCAATTTATATTACATTGGTTCACCAACATGTTTATATAGACTAATGTTTGAAAGTGATCAGAATTTGTAAGCCCACTTTGTGTATCCTCATATCCCCCTACTTCTAATACACTTAATTTAAATTTGATGAGAAATAGTAATACTTATGTATTTTAAACTTATAAATAAGATAGAAAAATGGGATTGTTAATTCTTGCCTCTAAGCAAAAAGCATCTTAACTGCAAA
The DNA here is from genome assembly GCF_949774975.1 of Lagenorhynchus albirostris. NCBI lineage: Eukaryota > Metazoa > Chordata > Mammalia > Artiodactyla > Delphinidae > Lagenorhynchus > Lagenorhynchus albirostris. The sequence continues at coordinate 37,846,495 of NC_083100.1, forward strand.
TATTGTTCATTTTTGTTATTATTTACTATGTAAAGTTAAGAAAATCCTAAACTGTCTTTTAACTGTATTAGGTACTTCCCCCTCCAGCTGGATATGTTCCTATTCGAACTCCAGCTCGAAAGCTGACAGCAACTCCAACACCTTTGGGTGGTATGACAGGTTTCCACATGCAAACTGAAGATAGAACTATGAAAAGTGTTAATGACCAACCATCTGGAAATCTTCCATTTTTAAAACCTGATGATATTCAGTACTTTGATAAACTTTTGGTAAGTGATAATACCAGAAATAAAATATTACTTTTTATTTAGAAGTTACAGTATCTCCACTAACCTTTAAACTTTTTACTTCTTACTGTTAGGTTGATGTTGATGAATCAACACTTAGTCCGGAAGAGCAAAAAGAGAGAAAAATAATGAAGTTGCTTTTAAAAATTAAGAATGGAACACCTCCAATGAGAAAAGTAAGTACCAGTTTATTAAATCATCATGTTCATTATAATTTTAGAGATTCTCCATTTTATCATCAGAGCCTTTAAAATATGCTGAAGATTCTAATACAATTAGTGGAATTATGTGGGGTATTGTATTAGTATCATATGTGGCTTGAAGATGGTTGATCCTTTAGGAGAAGTTAAGGAGTTTTATATTATACTCTGTGACTCTTTCTATTAAATTACCCTTTTTTTAAATTTATTTTTTATTGAAGAATAGTTTACTTACAATGTTGTGTTAATTACTGCTCTACAGCAAAGTGACTCAGTTATACATATATATACATTCTTTTTCATATTCTTTTCCGTTATGGTTTATCACAGGATATTGAATATAGTTCCCTGTGCTATACAGTAGGACCTTGTTGTTTATCCACTCTATATATACCAGTTTATATCTGCTAATCCCAGACTCCCAGTTCAACCCTCTCCCACCCCTCTCCCCATTGGCAACCACCAGTCTATTCTCTATGTCCCTGATTCTGTTTCTGTTTCATATATAGGTTCATTTGTGTCATATTTTAGATTCCACATGCAAGTGATATCATATGGTATTTGTCTTTCTCTTTCTGACTTACTTCACTTAGTATGATAATCTCTAGTTGCATCCATGTTGCTGCAAATGGCATTACAGTAAGTCCCCTACATACTAATGAGTTCCGTTCTGAGGGTGCATTCATAAGTCCAGTTTGTTCTTAAGTCCAACAAAGTTAGCCTAGGTAACCCAACTAACACAATTGACTAGTTATGTAGTACTGTACTGTGATAGGTTTATAATACTTTTCACACAAATAATACATAAAAAACAAAAAATAAAGCAGTTTTAATCTTACAGTACAGTACCTTGAAAAGTACAGTAGTACAGTACAGTACCTGGCATACAGAGGCATGTTTGCATCTTTGAAAGTTCACAACTTGAAGGTTTGTATGTAGGGGACTTACTGTATTTTATTCTTGTTTATGGATGAGTAGTATTCTGTTGTATATATGCACCACATTTTCTTTATCCATTCATCTGTCGATGGTCATTTAGGTGTTTTCCATATCTTGGCTCTTGTAAATAGTTCTGCCATGAACATGGGGAGGGGTGCATGTATCTTTTTGAATTATATTTTTGTCCAGATATATGCCCAGGAGTGGGATTGCTAGATCATGTGGTAACTCTATTTTTACTTTTCTGAGGAACCTCCATACTGTTTTCCACAGTGGCTGCACCAACTTACATTCCCACCAACAGTGTAGGAGGCTTCTCTTTTCTCCACATGCTCTCCAGCTTTCAGTTACCCTTTTTGAATTAACTGAAAACATTGAGCCTTTAGCCCAAGAGTTCAGACTTCAGAGTAATTTTGATGGGAATGAACTCATGCTATTCTATGTAAGGTGTCTGAAGTTTACACTAAAATATTCAGTTACAGAAAACCGTGGAGTAATTAATTGGCTCATGCTTATAATAAAGAAATATGCCTATTACTCTTTTCTCTTCCAGGCTGCATTGCGTCAGATTACTGATAAAGCTCGTGAATTTGGAGCTGGTCCTTTGTTTAATCAAATTCTTCCTCTGCTGATGTCGCCTACACTTGAGGATCAAGAGCGTCATTTACTTGTAAAAGTTATTGATAGAATACTATACAAACTTGATGACTTAGTTCGACCATATGTGCACAAGGTTTGTTCTCAATTTGTGTTTCTAATGGTTTGATTTTATTTATTTATTTTATTTATTTATTTTTTTGGTTTGATATTTTTTAAGTAAAAGGAGTTAGTGGATTTTTTTGACCAGCTTATTATTAGGTGTATTTGTGAAATTTAAAAATTCTAAAAAAGTAACAGCTGATGTTACACATTCACAATAAAAAGGGAAATTTCAACCCCTTTAAAGATATTCAGTTAACCAATGTTAAATTTACATGCCCTCCCAGACCTTTTTCTTTGCACAAGCATACATACACAAATACATGTGTAAATAGATGTAACTTTTTGCCATCTTATATAGTGGGTTCATATTATTCATATTTTAAAATTTGCTTTTATTGATATTAGAATGAGAAAATGTATGTTTCTATACCATGCCATTTACTACTAAGAAGCATCTTTTTGCTGATGGTAATTATGGTTTAGAATTGTAAAATGCAGATGGGCGTGTGTGTGTGTGTACTGTGTGTATTTTATAGTCTGTGTAGTTAACAGTGCTCCCAAATACTCATCTTTATGTGGGGTTTCAACTTGTGTGATTAAAATTCTTAATTTGTCCCTTGATTAACAAAGTCCTGGTAATTATAAATTCCCTTACATGTACTGTTACTTGAGCATTGCATCAGTAATTGCTGTGAAAATGTAGCTCCTTCTCTTTTTCAGATCCTGGTGGTCATTGAACCATTGTTGATTGATGAGGATTACTATGCTAGAGTGGAAGGCCGAGAGATTATTTCTAATTTGGCAAAGGTATTTATGTTTCTGGAGAAGAAAGTTTTATATATGTTGATAGGATTATTTGATTTTATTATTTTTTTTAATTTATTTTTTTGTTTTGCGGTACACGGGCCTCTCACTGCTGCGGCCTCTCCCGCTGCGGAGCACAGGCTCCGGACGCGCAGGCCCAGCGGCCATGGCCCACGGGCCCAGCCGCTCCGCGGCATGTGGGATCCTCCTGGACTGGGGCACGAACCTGTGTCCCCTGCATCGGCAGGCGGACTCCCAACCACTGCGCCACCAGGGAAGCCCGGATTATTTGATTTTAGAATGGAATGATTGAGGGTTAATGTTATCAACTCATGACTGTTGCTTTTTTCTTAAACTTTCAGGCTGCTGGTCTGGCTACTATGATCTCTACCATGAGACCTGATATAGATAACATGGATGAGTATGTCCGTAACACAACAGCTAGAGCTTTTGCTGTTGTAGCCTCTGCCCTGGGCATTCCTTCATTATTGCCTTTCTTAAAAGCTGTGTGCAAAAGCAAGAAGTCCTGGCAAGCAAGACACACTGGTATAAAAATAGTACAGCAAATAGCTATTCTCATGGGCTGTGCCATCTTGCCACATCTCAGAAGTTTAGTTGAAATCATTGAACATGGTAAGTTGTAGTATAACTGTCTTTTGTAAGACAGTTTTCTGAAATTTAGGCTACTGATTCTTGGAGAGAGAAATGGAAGGTAAACTACACAAACACCATATAGTTTATGATTGGATTTGTAATATTAGCTGCTAATAGGCTGTGGTTCATACTGGCTTTTGCCTAATTTTGTCTAATGGGAACAGATTCTGCAATTTGACTAAATGGCTAGATATGTTTCTAGAATCTGCATGATGCTATGGAAGTTAGGTAATGTTGCTTAGTTAAAACCTGTGTTTGGTTTTTTATAGGTCTTGTGGATGAGCAGCAGAAAGTTCGGACCATTAGTGCTTTGGCCATTGCTGCCTTGGCTGAAGCAGCAACTCCTTATGGTATCGAATCTTTTGATTCTGTGTTAAAGCCTCTATGGAAGGGTATCCGCCAACACAGAGGAAAGGTAGATTTACCAGTTTGATTTCATTTTTCTTTTTATTTCTACTCATTGAAGTTCAAGTGACTTAAAGCTAATTTACTAAGTATATATATATTTTTTATTTTAAAATAGGGCCTGGCCGCTTTCTTAAAGGCTATTGGGTATCTTATTCCTCTCATGGATGCAGAATATGCCAACTACTATACTAGAGAAGTGATGTTAATTCTTATTCGAGAATTCCAATCTCCTGATGAAGAAATGAAGAAAATTGTGCTGAAGGTAATTGTTCCAAATTGTTGCTGTTCCAGATTTGTTAATCTAAATGTGTTTCATGGTTCAAAGAGAATTTTATATCATTTTAAAAAAACTTGTGTATTAAACCAGGACTGTGATTACTATTATTATTTTTTAACATTTTAGGTGGTAAAGCAGTGTTGTGGAACAGATGGTGTAGAAGCAAACTACATTAAAACAGAGATCCTTCCTCCTTTTTTTAAACACTTCTGGCAACACAGAATGGCTTTGGATAGAAGAAATTACCGGCAGGTAAGCTTTTATCATAAAATAGTTTCAGAAATTCTTTCAGCTGATCCTTTAGTCAGTTTGAATGCATATTACATAAGTTATTTTTTGCCTTGAGAAACTCACAGGTTGTTTGTGTTTGATTGTGAAAGGAGATGGATTTTAGTCAGCCAGTTAACTTCCATTTTGCTTTTGTATTCTAGGATAGATAGCCAACTATAAATTGACATTTTTGTCTAGTAAATGAACTGCTTAATCTGGCTAGGTGAAGCATGAATACAATCGTAACCTTAAATCTCCTTGACTTAGACTCATATTTAAATGTTTTTGGCCACCTTTTTCTTAAAGTTTTAATAGTAGGAGCCATCTGTCCTCAGCATGCTTACTAGCTAAATAGTATCTTTAGAATATTCCATTTTCATGATGTCTCTTCATTTCCTTGGAAAAGCAGTAAATTAAATGATTTTTCCTCCTCTTTTTAGTTAGTTGATACTACTGTGGAGTTGGCAAACAAAGTAGGTGCAGCAGAAATTATATCCAGGATTGTGGATGATCTGAAAGATGAAGCTGAACAGTACAGAAAAATGGTGATGGAGACAATTGAGAAAATTATGGGCAACTTGGGAGCAGCAGACATTGATCATAAACTTGAAGAACAACTGATTGATGGTATTCTTTATGCTTTTCAAGAACAGACTACAGAGGTAATGATACTAATTATTAGGCAAGTTGCCACTGACTTTCATATTTGTAAAACATATTTTCAAGTAAATATTATCACCAAAGAGTAATTAAATTTGAAATAATTTTTAAATGTTCATGTTCTCATGCAGTTGGCTACAAAGAAATACTCTTCTACCTCAAATTTTTAGGTTAGATTTTTGGAAACGGAATATAATTATATTTCAACTGTTTAGTCACAAACTGAATTCTTGTTCACATTGAATGTAGGTTTTAAATTTAACTTGGCTTTTTTTTTTTAAGGACTCAGTAATGTTGAACGGCTTTGGCACAGTGGTCAATGCTCTTGGCAAACGAGTCAAACCGTACTTGCCTCAGATCTGCGGTACAGTTTTGTGGCGTTTAAATAACAAATCAGCAAAAGTTAGGCAACAGGCAGCTGACTTGATCTCTCGAACGGCTGTTGTCATGAAAACTTGTCAAGAGGTAAACTTTTATATCAGATTCTTATTTCTTCACCAAAAGGAGTAATGTAAACCGTAACATTTCATCATCATCATTTTTTTATTACAGGAAAAATTGATGGGGCACTTGGGTGTTGTTTTGTATGAGTATTTGGGCGAAGAGTACCCTGAAGTATTGGGCAGCATTCTTGGAGCACTGAAGGCCATTGTAAATGTAATAGGTATGGAATTTGTTGGTCATGTAAGAATTTTTTGTTTTGTATTTTAAAGTTTCTTTGGTATTTTGAAAGTAAAATAGAGAATCCTATTTAGGAGTTGACTAATGAATGTCTGATACTTTTTTTTTAACCACTGAAAATTACAGTTAAGTTGGGATGTCACAAGAATCTTAGCTCCCAAAGTCTATTTATATTTTACTTTAAAAGAGAGAAAGAGGGCAAGTTTAGGACCTGCAAGAGAGGAGGAAGTAGTCACAACTCAAAAAACTTTGAAGTCATGGGATAGAGGGCCCTAAAAAAATTGTGTGTCACCTGAAATATATGGGAGAGGAGGTGGTGGGTGGAGAGAACTCTAAAGTTTTATATATTTATTCAACCTTGAATTAGTAAATGGTTATGGTAGGTTTTCCTGCTTGCTATTAAGTTCAAGGAACAATAACCAGAGAGAAAAGTGAATTGATCAAGTGACCTCGTTTTTATTTAAATCCAATTCTTTTAAACTGTCCTTTCAGTTCTTTATCCAAAGTTAAAACAGAGGTGTATTACAAACGCTCTTGGGTGTGGAGAACAAAGCTTTTCCTCTTTAAGGGCATTATGATGGAACAAACAAATGGTCTCCTGTTTTATCCTTCATTATAAGTGAATGTAACTATTGCAAAAGTAACTTCTACGGAGTTTAGAGGGACAGAAATAACCTATCAAGAGGTCGAAATAGCTGGCTGTGATAGCCACTATTTTTCTCATTTTAGTAAGGGGTTTTTATACAGTATAGGAGGTCTTCAAACCATCGCATTTACATATAATCCCCAGTTCAGCCCTTTCCTCTCTCTCTACTTGGAGATACTTGCCAAAAATCAGTTACTTGGCCACTTGTGGGGCTCTGGTTTGCAGGGAATTGTAAACCATATTGTTGGTCAGAGAAACATGGGAAAAGCAATGGAGAGAGAATCAGAGCAAGCAGTTCTAGTTAGAGCAAGAGCCCCTGCCAGCTGCCTCCTTTTTTCTCTCTTCATAGGTGTAAATACCATCCAAGTATGCCCTGCATTGCAGGGAGACTGGAGATCTGTTTGTTTTGCAGTTAAAGGGTAAGGGGGCCCTTTCTGGAAAATTTTGCTTTAATTTACATGTCTACCTCTGGCTTATATTGTTGTGTATGGCCGGAACATAAGCTGTCCCCATATTTAAATGTCAGTGTACAAATACATTTCAGAACCAAATAAAACTTTTTTTTGTTGTTGAGTATCCATCATTCTTTAAATCACTTCACTAATTTCTTTCATTTTTATGCATAATCAGAAGTTGTTAATAAAAAGTTAAAAATTCTGCGTTTGATCTGAAGCTGGGGCTTTTTCTTTCCATAGGCAGCTGTAAGTTTGTATTTATGCCTAGTCACGTATATTACATTGTTAAATAAAAGGTAAAATGAACAAAGGTTGCAGTTCACGTGTTAATTGATAGTGTGTTTGACTTCTGTTAAATAGGTATGCATAAGATGACTCCACCAATTAAAGATCTGCTGCCTAGACTCACCCCCATCTTAAAGAATAGGCATGAAAAAGTACAAGAGAATTGTATTGATCTTGTTGGACGTATTGCTGATAGGTAAGCAGATTACCTAAACATTTTAATAAGCAGTATTGTGTTTCACATTTAGCCACTTTTATTCACTTTGCAAATTTGCTTATTGTTTCTAATGTAAGTATATATGGTCAGGCTAATATTTCAGTAATATTTTCAAATTTGAATGGTAATGAGGGAGTGGCAGTATATTTTTAAAACTAAACCATCCTTTCTGAGCAGTAATAATAATTTTATTTAATGCTTAAAATGAATTGGTAATCATGTTTTGAGAACTGAATTTGCAGATTTACCTTTTAAAACTTATTGTTACAAAAAATTTAACTTTTTTTTTTAAACTAGGGGAGCTGAATATGTGTCTGCAAGAGAATGGATGAGGATTTGCTTTGAGCTTTTAGAGCTCTTAAAAGCTCACAAAAAAGCTATTCGTAGAGCCACAGTCAACACATTTGGTTATATTGCAAAGGCCATTGGGTGAGTATTATTTACTTCTGTGTATTTTTTTTTTTTTTTTTTTTTTTACTTTGTAATAGACCCATTGTAGTGTTAAAAGGTGTTTCCATTTCTGTAGACTCTCTTTTAAGGCAAGGTATGAGTAATGCAGTTAGAATAGACTTTATTTATGTTTTTTAGAATAGACTTCAACCACTGACCTTCAGTTTTTGAAATGTTTTCTTAAATGTTAAATTGAATTAAAATAGATGGAACAGTTTAAAATTTCATTTAGTCACACTTCACTATTTTCAGAAGAGGGAAACAGTACCATTTCAGAATAATTTCAAATTTTGTTGGTCCTTTTAGGATATTGCTTAAAATATTAAGGCCAGTTCTTAGTAAAACAATTAACATAATTCAGTTTTTATGTTAATGCTTTATGTGTTTTAAAAATATTTTTCTAAAATTAATCCACAGACAACTGAATGATAGCTATTTTATTAGATAACCTATGGTTATTTGCTTCTGCTCCACCAGAACCAAACTAGAAGAAACAGTCATTGTAGAAAATGAGATACTTATGTATATGTGGCTTAATAACTAAATATTTTCAAGCAATAAAACGTAACAAAAGTTGGATTATTTAATTAGAGTCTCCCCACATGCCTTTTGGTAGCAATAATATTTTTTCATCTGTGATGTAGTTAAGAAGTTGGCAATGAATAGCTGTTGTTAACTTTTTAGTTCCTGTGTCCCTTTAAATTTGTGGTAGAATAAATGCTTAAAGAAGGAGAATAAATGTGGTAAAGGTGTGTGGGAGGGAGGATTTTGGAAAACAGATTTTGTGTGTTGTGGCATTGGAGACCACAGTTTATATACTACTGTAAGGTTGCCTGCTCTAGTGGCCATGTTCTGACCACTCAAAGAATTATTCAGTCTAAACATTTAATGAAATTTCTTTTTGTTTTAGGAAATATACTAAAGACTGTAAATTATATTTGAAAATGAAGCCATTTGAATTTTTTCATTAAAATGAACACTTTAATTTAAATGAAGTTCTTAAGTAGAAACCGTAATGCCAGTGACTTGAAAGTATTGCATTTTAGCATAAAATTACTAAGTTCCCAGTAATTACTTAGCATGAAGTTCCATTCCTTTGATTATTTTTCTTCCCTCCAAAAAAATTTTGACTTGTAAACTAACAGTTTGCTGACACATTTATTTTTTTCCAGCCCTCATGATGTATTGGCTACACTTTTAAACAACCTCAAAGTTCAGGAAAGGCAGAACAGAGTTTGTACCACTGTAGCAATAGCTATTGTCGCTGAAACATGTTCACCCTTCACAGTACTACCTGCCTTAATGAATGAATACAGAGTTCCTGAACTGAATGTTCAAAATGGAGTGTTAAAATCACTTTCCTTCTTGTTTGAATATATTGGTGAGATGGGAAAGGACTACATTTATGCTGTAACACCACTCCTTGAAGATGCTTTAATGGATAGGTAAGTGACTTGAACTAAATGCAAGAAAATAGTTATAATTCTTCTTTTATTTTAGAACTTATGGAAGTAATTATTATATGACCTATTTGTTGTGATGTAGTTAAAGAAGGGACTATTAGTCTGGATTTTTATGAAACTATAAATAAATTAGGACTATTATCTCTAAATAAGATAGATGCTATAGTGGTTCCCCCAATTTTTTTTCCAAGTGCCCCCTCCCTGTTTTAATAGCCCCCCGCCTTTTGGCCACACACATAGCTCACAGGATCTTAGTTCCCTGACCAGGGATTGAACCTGGGCCCCGGCAGTGAAAGTGCTGAGTCCTAACCCCTGGACCACCAGGGAATTCCTGATCAACTTTTGTTTTAAAAATTAAAGTCAAATATAATTAGAGGAAATGTTGAGCATGAGCTTATCGGTATGGCAAAGAGACCCGATCTTTTTAGCTTTTTGTTACGGCAGATGAAGCAGAGGTTTCTATAAGGCTTTTGAACTACTGAACATAGCCTGCCAGAGCCACACTATTCCCACTGCAGGCCCCCAGTTATTCAGGTGGTGACCACTGATAAAGTACTGCTTGAAGTGATTGATAGAGTCCTGATACCAAGAAACATTACTTTAGTTGGGAAATTTACTAAGGGGGAATACAGCTTCACTTCAGTCTATGCCTAATAGATTATTACAATAAATAAGAGAAATAAGGATGCTAGTAACTAAGTTCAGATGTTTTTTCTCTTATACCTTTAAAGTACTCTTCCTGCCTTTGAGGGTAAAGAGTGTGAACTTGTTTTTATGCCCTTCATAGACCCGTTATCTGATGCTTGTAGTCAGTTGAATAATTGTGGAATAAATAACTCAATGACTTGTCATAAACATAAGTTCATTTAAAACATGGGAGGTGATAAGAGTTCTTATTTCTGAGTTTGAAAAAATTATTGGTCCTTCTCTTCCTTTCCCTAAATTGAGTTCTTGAATGAACCTTTAAAAAAAATTGACAAGGGAAGAGATTTAATCTCAATTTAGTTATCTGTTGTATTGAATTACTTTCAAAGGTTTTAAGTTTACAGAGTTTAAAATGAGATATTACTGTTAATCATTCGTATGTAAGAGTCATGTGTTCTCTCTCATTTTTAGTAGCATATAAAATGTACACTGTGCTCGGCTTTCTTGCTTATATTACTTTCAAAGAAAAATATGGTTTATTTTTGAGCCAGAGTGAGGTTTGAGTCGTTAAAGCAAAGTTCTCAAGTAGAATCATTAGTCACTCTAAAAGCATTCTGTATCAGATACATAAGGTGTGGGGATGACTCTGCATTCATTCCATGCACTGAATTTGTGATTTAGTTTCTAATGGGCAGGCATGTATCTTCTGTGAAACTAAGACTGTATCTTAACAAAGAGCTTTCTCCCCCTCTGTTACAGGGACCTTGTACACAGACAGACGGCTAGTGCAGTGGTGCAACACATGTCACTTGGGGTTTATGGATTTGGTTGTGAAGATTCACTGAATCACTTGTTGAACTATGTATGGCCCAATGTGTTTGAGACATCTCCCCATGTAATTCAGGCAGTTATGGGGGCCCTGGAGGGTCTGAGAGTTGCTATTGGACCATGTAGAATGCTGCAGTATTGTTTACAGGTAGGTCAAAGATTTTTAAAAGAGTACTCATTGAAAAAAGTAATTTTAGTTGAATTAAGTCACTGTTCCTAATTATCGGTAGGGTGTGTTTTTGCCATACGGGAGAACAGTTGTGAGGGGAGGGAGGGAGGATTAGATTTTGTCTTTGCCCTCTGCAGTTTTGTGCAATTGCCATCTTGTTTTCTCTCTCAAAGGGAAATGCTTGCAACCATATCTTTATGGTTTGTTAGTTGTGTTAAGGTTGTGTATTTCTTGAAGTAATGTAGCCTTTTAATTATTCTAGGGTTTGTTTCACCCAGCCCGGAAAGTCAGAGATGTGTATTGGAAAATTTACAACTCCATCTACATTGGTTCACAGGATGCTCTCATAGCACATTATCCAAGAATCTACAATGATGATAAGAACACCTATATTCGTTATGAACTTGACTATATCTTGTAACTTTATTGTTTATTTTGTGTTTAATGCACAGCTGTTTCACACCTTAAACTTGCTTCGATTTGGTGATGTAAACTTTTAAACATTGCAGATCAGCATAGAACTGGTCATAGAGGAAGAGCTAGAAATCCAGTAGCATGATTTTTAAATAACCTGTCTTTGTTTTTGATGTTAAACAGTAAACGCCAGTAGTGACCAAGAACACAGTGATTGCACACACTATTCTGGAGGGCTTTCATTTTTAATTCATCTTTATGAAGATTTAGAATTCATTCCTTGTGTTTAAAGGGAATGTTTAATTGAGAAATAAACATTTGTGTACAAAATGCTAACTTGTGTGTGTTTTTTGAACATGACTTGTAAAATACGGAACTTTGATAAAGTACTGGTTTGTGTAGAATAAGTGGCTTTATATCATTTTCTGTCACCTGGTTTATAGAAAGTAGCAGAATACAAGTGATATAAAGTGATGGCATCTTTGTCAAAATTCCATTGTTCTGTTGATAATGACATTGAGAAGAGTAGCTTTGGGGGTGTTCACCTCAAACTAGTACAACCCTTCCATCACCATAGAAACTATAGCATCTTTGCTGAACTGTCTTGAATAATATTATTTTGCACTTACATAGCGCCTTTCATCTCTTGATTTCTCAAAATGCTTTATGAACATGCTTAAGGGAAGTGATTCAAGTCATATCCAACTCTTGATGATTCTGTGTAGAACGTGGGGAAAGTGTCTTTACTTTAAAACTGCCTTGTACCTATTGGGAGTGAGGCTACTACTTAAGTAATGCTAGTTAGAATAAGACAATCTTTGGGCTCTTTTCCCATGTCATAAGCCACTATTCAACAATATATTTAGTAAATACCTGTTAAGCACCTACTGTATACCAGCCAGTGTGCTTAGTTGTAGGGATGCAAAGGTGCTTTTGACATGCCCCTTGCCCTTAAGAAATGCAGTATAATGGAAAAGGGGAGACATCTAGTTACAGATTAGTTATGTACTGATATTATACAATGGTAGCAGCTGAAATGTCTAGGTTTGCTTAGTTTTGCATTTAGTAATCAGATAATGAATTGATCTGTAGGTGTCAAGCATAAACTGAAATGCCATTTAAATCTAGAGGAACCAAGCATTAAGGCAGTAATGTTTTATATATAATAAAGTATATCTTCAGTTTTCCCTAATTTTCTGGCTAAAAATTTCTTAGTCCTTCACTTCCCATAGCTGTTTTATTTTGTCTCCTTATGTAATAGTATTGAATACTTCTGTGCAGTCTAATGGGAAATGAGCTTCTGCAGCAGCCTAAGCATAGGATGACTCTGCCACAGTAAGTAAAACCAATATACTGAGACTAGGAGGTTTATTGATTGAACTGTTAATACTTAGGGCTCCCTGTTGTGGAGGCTTACTTGAGAAACAGCTTATAATTGGCTCACTTGTACAGAATTGATATTGAGCATTAGCTGACCCTCCAGGCAGAATTTGTAACTCGTTTCTTGTGTGACATAACTTTGTGACAACATGGTAATGTGTACTAAATTTCCAAAATTATCTTTTTAGAAGTTTTTGTAATAATAGCCCCCATACAACTTTAAATCTTGCTTTTCTCTGTATTCGATGTCAGATGACCTTCAGTAATTACTAATCATGAAAATTGAATACAATGGATTTCAAAGGGAAAATTTGGTTTTAAACCAGTCTTGGGGAAATTTAGTTACATTTTCGCTTCAGGTACTTGTATAACTTGAATTTGCTTGGGCCCTTGCTCTTTATGTAAAACATCTGTGCTTTGTAGTGGCAGTGTGGAGCAAAGGAGGCTTTACCTGTAAGTGACTTTTTACTGATACAAATTTGAGGACAGAGAGGTGAGGCAAATACTGAGGCCTACGATCTTGAAAGTTGGGACCAAATCGAGGCTCACAAATGTTTGGATTATTTTACATACTTACTTGAATAAGGAAAGCATTTTGTGAGGTACTCATGTGAAAGACGCTATGTGAAGTTTTAACTATCTTTCAAAGACTTTTTCTTTCGCACTTTCCTTTGGTGTTTCTTAAAGCCAGACTTAAGCAGGAAGAAATTAATGTTCTTAAGGGGACAGTAGGTGGGTCTTTCTGTGGGCTTTTGCTGGTTTTTCTGTGGGCCCTCTAATGGAAATGATCTCTTTGGCTGTTCAATTTTTTTCTTATTGTATTTTTTAAATTTGTTGTATGGTGCCCTGTGAGCATCAAGTACCACCAGATGAATAAAACTTCTTATATCTAAAGTCTTAGAGCAGTTTTTAATCTTAGTTGACTTTGTATTGTTCCTGTACTACACTCTGTTGTGGTTGTGCCATTTTAATAATATTGAGCTCTTTGGGTGGTTTTCCAAATATGGGAACTTAGTATGGAAAAACCGAAGAACTTTTTCTTTAAAAGAAACTGAAGAAGACAATTGCAGTCATGTAGGCTCAGTTGTTGGGTTCTTTGGTGTTCAATGCTTCTTAAATCCCACAAGGTTACATAAAGCAGGAACTACAGCTGTCACAGGGGTTTTCAACCTTGGCATTATTGACATTTTGGGCCAGACACATCTTCATCGTGGGTCACTGTCCTGGGCATTGTAGGATGTTGAGTAGCATCCCTGACTACCCAGTAGATGCTAATAGCACTCCCACCCCAGTAGTGATGACCCAAAATGCCTCCAGATATTGTCTCATGTACTCTGGAGGACAAAATCTCCCTAGCTTGAAAACCATTTTGAAACTTGTTTAAGCAGGACTCAAATATGTCTGGTAAACAACAAAGCATGATGTAAAAAGTGTTTCATTTTCGGCAGCAGTTACCTAGGAAGGAACTAGATTTAGTATTTCACAAATACTTAAACACCTACCTTGGGCAAATCTCCGCATCAGACCTGGGACCAAGAAGCTGAAAACATGTAAAACGTGGACTGCTTTCTGGTCCTCAGCGCATCTTGTGGCCGAGTTGGAGCCAGGTGCACAGCACTGGGGCAGGAGCGTCAGCTTCTCGGTGCTCTACTTTGAATGCAGTTGTTCAGCGCCCTGGTTATCACCTGTGAGAGGTGGGGTGTGTGGTATGGCTGGAGGAGGAGGGCAGGCAGGAGACCCTTGGTTCTTCTTGTTAAGAAAATGTGGATAGGAAACTGTGGAATGTAAGGTGACTCATGGTGAATTTAGATTTGCGATGCGGTCATGAAGATTTAGTAAATGCGAGAGAGTAGGTCAATGACGTTTCTAGTGTTCGTGCTAGAAAAGCTAAGTTTTAAAAATTTATTCTTAACAGTTTTATCATTTTATAATACAAAAAGATTATAAAAGGACATGCTTGCATGTCAGGTTAGACAATAGACTTGTTAAATTTTTTTGGAAGTAAATTTGTTTTTTGTGGAAGGAAATTTTTAATGGGCAACAGGCTTTGGAGGGAATTTGTGTTATCGTGGAGTATCTTTGTGCTAGGAAAAAACAAATAGGAGAAATTGTTAATTGTTCCTGTATCTAACTCCCCGCCAAGCTTAAAAATTTACAAATATTGAGAAAAGTTGAAAGAATAGTACAATGAACACCTGTATATCCACATAAATTGAGTAGTTAAAATTTTGCTGCATTTGCTCTCCTTTTTTAAATAATGTAATTTCATGAAACAATTTTCTGTCAGTATTACTGCAGAGAAATTTGGGACCAGATAAAAAGGAGGCTGGTTAGCAAAAGAAAACAGGTAACTGAATGAGTTTCTGATGAGTTGGAAGTCAGGGCACAGATGGAGGAATTTTCTTGGACAGGAAGCGAAACATCTTTCCCTGAGTCCATAAGGAAGACAGCGATGTGGTGGGATGTAGGCATGAAAAGTTTGTCCATGGCGTATCAGAGCATCGAAATATAGAAGTAGTTTTTTTTTTGTTTTGTTTTGGTTTTTTTTGCGGTCCGCGGGCCTCTCACTGTTGGGGCCCCTCCCGTTGCGGAGCACAGGCTCCGGACGCGCAGGCTCGGCGGCCATGGCTCACGGGCCCAGCCGCTCCGCGGCATGTGGGATCTTCCTGGACCGGGGCACGAACCTGCGTCCCCTGCATCGGCAGGCGGACTCTCAACCACTGCGCCACCAGGGAAGCCCTAGAAGTAGTTTTACTGCTATTTTAGAAACAAGTAGACATAGTAAGGAAAATCAGACTTACAAAAAATTCAAAGCCCCCAAATTTTAAAACCTGGTGAAGTTTAACAACTGGTGTCTGTAGTATATAATGTGTACACTGTGTAATATGCAACTGGGTGCTCTGTATAGTTTTTGATCACTGAAGCATAATCTACACACTTGGGAAGAAAATCAGTTAGCTCCAATATGGTCACCAAGGGAAGACTTCAGATGCCAGATGTCTAGGTCATTGCTACTGAAAGTGTAGTCTGGAGATCAGAAGTATCAGTGTCCCTTGGAGTTTTTAGAAATACAGACTCTACCCCAGACCTCCTGAAAGGATCTGCATTTTAGTAAGATCCTGAGGTGATTTACATGTACATTAAAGTTTGAGAAGCCATAGTCTAGGGTACCACTCCATTCCTGATGTGGTAATGATATGGAAATAAGGGCGAAAGTTCCTATTATAGGTATGAAAGCAAGTTGGCCTATAGACACAGATAGCCAAGAGGTGATCAGAACAACCCCACGATGGTACCTTGCTGAAACGTGGGTGAAATCAAAAGGGAGGGAATGAAAGGAGGAGAAATGTTTGTTTTTTATGGTAGAGAATTGCTTTTTCTAATAAGGCTGTGCTATGGACTGAATGTGTCCCCCCAAATTCATGTGTTAAAACCCTGATCCCTAATGTGATGGTATTAGAAGATGGGCCTTTGGGAGGTAAATAGGTCATGAGGGTGGAGCCCTCATTAATGGGATTAGTGTTCTTATAAGAAGGGATATGATGACACAAATGAACTTATCTACGAAACAGAGACAGACTTACAGACACAGACAACAGACTTGTTGCCAAGCGGGAGGAGGTGGGGAGGGATGGATTGGGAGTTTGGGTTTAGCAGATGCAAACTATTATATACAAAATGGGTAAACAACAAGGTCCTACTGTGTAGCACAGGGAACTATATTCAATATCCTGTGATAAACCGTAATGGAAAAGAATATGTGTGTATGGGTATATATATATCTGAATCACTTTGCTGTACGGTAGAAATTAACATTGTAAATAAACTACTTCAATAAAATAAATTAAAAAAATAAAAAATAAGGGATATGAGAGCTGACCCTCTCTCTGTCTTGTCAGGATGCAATGAGAAAATGGTTATCTGTAAACTAGGAAGCAGGCATGCCCTCACCAGACACTGAAACTTGCTCACACCTTGATCTTGAACTTCCTAGTCTCTAGAACTGTGAGGAACAAATGTTGGTTGTTTAAGCCACCCAGTCTATGATATTCTGCTAGAACGACATAAACTGACTACGACAAGCCGGTTAGGTCAATGTAATAGGTGTATATCCACATTGCTTCTCCTACTTACTGGTTGACATTGTAGGAGAATCTTGACCTGAAGAGATGGATGGAGGCTCCCTCTAGAGGCCCATATGAGCTGGACTGGCACAAGAGCCAGACAGCCTGTTGAGAATCCTCTTGCTACCTTTACCATATTCTATGGGAAAAGTAGAACAGGGAATCAACATAGTACAGATTTACAGTTGGCTCTGAAGTTTATACTGGGACTTGGATTTATAACCTGGATATGATACTTAGTGGCTCTATGACTTTGGGCAAGTTATTTGACCTCTCTATGCTTCAGTTTCCCAAATTCAGTTTCCTAATTTGTAGAAAGGGGATGATAATAGTACCTGTTCAATAAGTGGTGGACCTTGTGAAAATTAACTGAGATAATGCCTTTAAGGTAAAATGCCTAAGCATAGTGCTTAATAAATGTAACAGCTGTTGATATAATTTATTATTTTTATTATCATGAGGGAGGAGACCTCTTTTGTCATTGCTAAAATTGGAGGGGATGGAGATTGGTAGGTATCTTGAGGAGAAGACTTTGGAGAACACTTGAGGGAGAATGGAGACCTTTAGGATTTAACTGATAGCCCCACGGAATTGCAGAATGTTCTCTAGCATTGCTCAACAGCCCAGGTGGGTGGCGAAGGTATTTGGTTGGATTGATCTCAGGTGCAGCAGAAAAAGCGAGAGGATTAGGGTATTGGCCTGAGTGCAGTTGAAGACCTGAAAGCATAGGTTTACTGTTCAAATCTTCAAATCATTTTAGAAGGAACTGGTGTCACTCAGTGGTTAGAATCACACTCCACTTCTCAAATTTTAATTCTTTGGAGACGGTGACATGCTTCTGCCTCAGATACTTAACTGATGAGATATGCAATGCAATACATTTTCATTTTCTGATGGGCATTTTTATATATTCATTGCATTAAATAACCTTGAACAAATGACCTATTTGGTTTTTAAGTTTATGAAAGCATGGATTTAAGGGGATTTGAGAAATGTATTCTCAGCGGTGTAAAAGAAGTATCTAACTTAAGTCACGAGTTCACTCATTCATTCATTCATTTGACAAACATTTACTAAGTGCCAACTATTACAAGGCCAGCTGCTTTAAACATAGTTGAAAAGGTCCTTCCCTTAAAGATGGTGAAGAAAATATTGACATAATGGTAATAGAGAAGATAATGCCAAAACAAAGCTGCCCATCAAGTTCTCAGTGTGTTCAGAGGACAGAGCTTCCTTCATGTGGGAGAGAGAGGAGTGCTTGACCTTAAATTTGAGGAGAAGTTAAAATTGCACATATGGTGTTGGAAGGAAGGATGAAAAGGTTTAACAAAGTAGTGGAAGTTTGGGTTGTGTTGAAGAAAGTGTGGGCCAGTGGACGGCTCTAGTGATATGAAATAGTGGAAGATCAGATGTAGCCCCAAGAGGTTTGGGCCAGTATCTGATAATGTCTGCAGCACCAAGTATAGTTCCTTCCTTACCAGGTACCCAATACATATTTATTGAACAAATGAATGAATGAGGTGAATTTTATTTCAGTTTAGGGAGAACTTCCAAGGCCGTTCTTTAAACTTTATAGGCAGTGGGTAACCACTGACTATTCAATATTCATTTATTCACCAAATATTTACTGAAGGTTTTCAAGTAGGGAAATGGCATAAATTTGAACTCTGCTGCAGGAAGATCAATATTCCTGGTTCACTTCCTGGATCTACAGCATAGATGTATGTAGAGTTTGTCCAAGAAACATTCTCAGGGCAGAGTTAGTTCAAAGAAGACACTTAGACTGATTAAATCAAAGACCCCACCCAACACCTTTCTCCCACCTCCTTTACTGTGACACTGTGGCCCTGCAGGTCGCTGTCTCATCGCTAGCCAACCACTGCAGAAGAAATTGGCCAGTTGTGGAAGGAATTGTTACAAGCTGGTTTCATGTTTTTCAGTTGCTTACTTGCTTGCTACTTTCTCTAGATGTCCAATCTTTAGGGGTCTGGAGGGTGTTAGAAAAATGATTTTTTATACCACAAAATAGAATATTCTGTATCTTTCAGGCAGAAAGGATTAATAGTGAACCTTCCGAAAGACTGTGGCTAATTTGACTTGCATGTTGAGCGGCTTCCTGGACATTTTCCACAGGAGAGTTGGGATTGATGAGCTGTCACTGTTATTCCTGGAGCGGGGCACTGAGGTGCTCTAGCCAGCCACCCCACAAGATCATGTACACATGTCATAACAGGGTAAGGAAACAGAAGCAGTTAATGCTCTGCAAATTTTAATATTTCTCTGTCTCCACCTTGAAATTATACATGGATCCTACTTTTTAGTATTTTTCTTAGAGGAAAAAAATAGCCTCTTCTTGCTCTAATAAGAAAAATAAGTTTGTAATTAGCTGTTAATGGTATCAATCATCTCTGCCCAAGAAATATTATTAAAGGGGATCAAGCTACTTAATCCCTTTATTGCAGTTACTGAGTCTAGTCCATGGATGTTTGCCATGGCCTACCAGAGTTATCTGTCTTAAAGAGTCCCAAACAATTTGGACTTCTGCAAAACAAAAAAGTGGCCTGAAAAGGGATGGATAGTAATTACTACTTAATATTACTTTGGATTAAAAAAAAATGAAGGAAAATTCTTTTTGAATGCAATGCTGTTTTCTTATGTGCTGAAATTTTTGTCGTGCTAGTTTTAACAAGAATTAATTAGCTGGGGCCTAGAAGAGAGAAGGAAATCATTCCTGATCTTGGCAAGGTCCTAAAACAGTGAGACATGGGCAAATAAAGAATGTTGTCATGATTAGAACCTTGGTGTTCAAAGGAAAAATTATGAAACCTGCATTTATTGAATAAACAATTATACAAGCCTTACATTTGATTAATATTTCATAATTTCCAAAGTGCTTTAGCATCAGTTTCTTCATTTGTTTCTCACAACAGCCTTATGAAGTAGGTATTTATTATGCCAGTTGTTCAGAGGAGAAAATTAAAGGTCAGAGAGGTTTAGTGGTAGTGCTATCTTTTGAACCATGGCTGGTCTGACCCCAAGCTGGTGCTCTCTCCACTGGTGCATGTATTCAGTGTTTGTTTTCTTTTTAATTTAAAAATTTTAAATACAATTATTTGCTGTATTCCCCGTGTTGTGCAGTACATCCTTGAGCCTATCTAACACCCAATAGTTTGTACCTCCCACTCCCCCACCCCTATATTGCTTCTCTCCCCCCACCACTGGTAACCACTAGTTGGTTCTCTATATCTGTGAGTCTGCTTCTTTTTTGTTATATTCACTAGTTTGTTGTATTTTTTAGATTCCACATATAAGTGATGTCAAACAGTATTTGTCTTTCTCTGTTTGACTTACTTCACTTAGCATAATGCCCTCTAAGTCCATCCATGTTGCTGCTAATGGCAAAATTTTGTTATTTTTTATAGCTGAATAGTATTCCACTGTGTGTTTATGTGTGCGTGTGCGTGTGTGTGTACATCTCACATCTTTATCCATTCATTTGTTGTTGGACACTTAGGTTGCTTCTATGTCTTGGCTATTGTAAATAATGCTGCTATGAACATTGTGGTGCATTTATCTTTTTGAATTAGTGTTTTTGTTATTTTTCCGATATATACCCAGGAGTGGAATTGTGGGGTCATATGGTATTTCTATTTTTAGAAACGTCCATGCTGTTTTACATTTTACATTCCCATTCAGTGTTATTTTTAATGATTTTAACTATTGAAATTAGTTTTTGACCCTGTTCTTCTAGACTAATGAGAAATACATTTTTTTGGGGGAAGGGTATCATTTTTTTCACCAAAATCCTTTAGGACCAATAAAGTAAAATAAGTCATTAGGAGACCAGGAGAATGGAAAACATCATTAAAGAGTATAGAAATAAATGTATATTTAATATTTGATAGAGAGTAAACTAAAGGAAAAGGAAAGAATAATGGAAAAATTTTGCCAAAAGACTTCTCAAAGGGAAAACATATGACTCACTGAAAGATGATGCACTAAATGGAAATGAGATAAATAATGGAAAACTGTAAATGATTAATGCCTTGGTACGTGTGTATTCTGACAAAGACAAAACTGCTTTCACAAGGTGAAGCAATATGCCCAGCACTGAAAGGAAATAGCGGAAATGAGCATTAAATTTTAAGTGTCTCCCATAGGTTGTTTTCAAATCCCATAGATGATCACTGTTTTTTTTTTTTTTTTTCCCTTGGTTTTGCTTTCGGTTGTCTTGCGAACAGTATCTCTGATCATGTGCAAGTCTTTATTGACAATTGAATGGCTTCCTTTCCCGACTCAAGTCTTGAGACAGTGTCCTTAGCTAGCTAACAGAATATTTCACCTCTTGTGGATGTAAATCAAATGCATGCAGAACACAAGGCAGATGCTGGTTGGATATCCTGCTCAACTGACCTCCTTGGGAATCCCTCTTGCTCTCCTTTGTCTTGAGCTCTGACCCAGCCATGCTCTGAGGCAATGAGATAAAGTGGCTTCACAGCCAGCAGTCATCAGGCAGAGGAGTGACAGCTGGGCTGCTGGGAGTAAGCTCATCACATAATTCAGTTCCTTTCTTGCTGTGGCCTGAACTTGCCACCCTCTTCTAGGCTTCCCTGCCCTGGCAGACACAGTTGCCACTATCTGGAAAAGCCCTTTGCTTTCTTCTTCTCTTGGCTGGCTCCTGCTCTTTCTTTGAGAATGGGTCCTTTTACTTTGTTTGGAACCCACTGGCTAAGGTGCTGCCTCGGTGTGCTTCCTCAGCACCTGGTACCCACACACCTCTCCTCACTCCGTGTTGAAGTTGTCCGTTCACTCGTGTGTCTTCCCCAGTGGTCTGTGAAAGGCGTGAGCCTGTGGACTGGGCCCAGCACCTGTCTGCTACTCAGTGCCCACAGGCTGAGGGACTCCATTAGTGACAACCACCCCAAATTATTTCAGACAGATTATTACTGCTGTGATTATTATTACTGTTGTGAAAGAACTTCTAGAGAGCAAAGCAAGCAGGTGCATTTTAAAGCAAATAATTCTTTGGTCTTAATTCACAAGGCATGGGCATATCCTATTTTATCGTGTGATTGAGAAAACCTTTGTTCAAAAAATTCTATTTCCTGTAACATCCCTAGCTTCTGACAGGGGGCAGCAGAGACCATGAAAACAAAGGCTGGCCCTTCAACTGGTAGCTTACAAAATTTTGGAGCCAGACGTTTTAACAACTTTCAGCAGGAACTAGCCCATGATAGTGGACAAACCTCACTGTGGAATAAAGACTTCAAGGTAAAGACTGGCTTTTATTAATAATATTCCTTGAAGGCAATATAAATAATTTACAGTTTTTTTTTCTTTTGCTGTACGCGGGCCTCTCACCACTGCGGCAACCGGACGCGCAGGCTCAGCGGCCATGGCTCACGGGCCCAGCCACTCCGCGGCACGCGGGATCCTCCCGGACCGGGGCACGAATCCACGTCCCCTGCATCGGCAGGCGGACTCCCAACCACTGCGCCACCAGGGAAGCCGTACAGGGTTTTTTTTTAAAAGAAAAAATAATTTATTTTTAATGCAAATAATCATCTCCCTCGTTTTATTACTGAGTAGGAAAAACTCTCTTCCTCATATGTGTTTCCCTTTTACCACTCACACAGAGCACTTCACTTCTGATACTTTTGGTCACCAAATGTGTGTGGGTTTTTTTCCCTGCCCCCAAGCAATTCTCTATGACACCAACTGGGTGTCCTATAAATTCAATGCTGACATTGTCTACCTGGAGATAGCATCAAATCTCACAGGTTAAGAGCTCAGTCCCCACAAGACTGATGCCATGCTCCCAACTTCAGGTGCCAATCTCAAGTCTCATGTTGTCACCTGTATTTCTGACCGACTGGCTATAAATTTTTGTTCCCATGACCCCCTCCTTGGGTTTGATAATTTGGTAGAATGGCTCACAGAATTCAGGGAAACAATTACATTTACTGGTTTGTTATAAAAGGGTATGATAGAGGATCTAGATGAACATCCAGGTGGAAGAGGTGCAGAGCTACCATGCTCCCTCTGAGTGCACCACTCTCCTAACACCATGTGTCACCAGCCTGGAAGCTTCCCGAACCCCACTTACATTTGGGATTTTTATGGAGGTTCCATCACACGGGCATGATCAACCATTAACTGCATTTCTAGTCTCTCTCCCATTCCTAGAGGATAAGAGATGCGGCTGAAATTTCCAAGCTTCTAACCATGGCTGACTTTTCTGGTGACCATCACCCATCCAGGAGCCCTCCAAGCTTTGCCTTCTTTCACCCAGGAAATTCCAAGAGATTTAGGATTCTGTGTCAGGATCTGGGGGCAAAGGTCAATATATTTATTTTCTATTATTTCATAATTACAAAATCTTTAAAAAGATAGGTGCTTATTTTTTTGCTAGTGACTTGTAAAATGATGCTAGAGCATGAGATATTTCCAGTTGGTCTTAGGGAGAATGTCAAGATTTGCAAATTATTACCAGATGCTGGGGTTACCTTCCCTTTCCCTGCCTTGGGAAAAAAAGACATAAAGTAAAGAAGAAAACAAACAATGAAAGCAATTGAAGTAATAACTAAAGCAAATAGCCGGAGCCTAAATCATCCCTCCCCCACCCATCATGGCATGGGGGCCAGTCTCATGCCTCACGTACTTTTTATGTCTAGTGCCCGGTACAGGGCCTTTTTATGTCTAGTGCCCGGTACAGGGCCTTTTCATGTCTAGTGCCCAGTACAGGGCCAGGCAGGTGCCCAGCAAACGTGTGGAACTGAACAAGCATCTCTGGCCTGATCACATGTAAGTTCTCCAGGGGAGTTTCTGAGTTGTATCTCACATCTAGTTGTCCCATAAATACACAAGGTGAGGAATTGGCATTCAGAAACGTGATCACCCTAGGTCTAAATTCAGGGACTCTGTTAATGTTCTGTTATTTAAAATCATGAAAAGCAGAGTGGGGGAAATAAAAGGAGCGAGATTCCATGTGGTTGCCAGATGGGTGTGCACAGGTAAGAAACATGCAGGTGGGCTGGGTCTGGTTGTCAGAAAGTTGATACTCAGTCCACAGGTCAGCTTGAAACTAGGAATACAAAAGAAATTGGCCGTGTACCCTAAGGTCCTCTGCTGTCCTTCTCCCTTTTAGTCTAGAAATCCTGTGTAGTTCAGCTCTAATTCCCTCATGTCCCTCTTTCCAGCATCGCTGTAGTACCTTTGTTAATTGGAGCTTCCCAATTTTTTATTATGTTGGTAGTTAGACCTCTTCCCCATCCCTGTCTGCTAAGTTCTGTTTGTACTTCTTGGAGGCAGATTTGAAAGCTGGGCTCTTGGCAAGTAATAAGAGCCTGGCCTTTTTTTTTTTTTGCGGTATGCGGGCCTCTCACTGTTGTGGCCTCTCCCGCTGTGGAGCACAGGCTCCAGACGCTCAGGCTCAGCGGCCATGGCTCACGGGCCCAGCCTCTCCGCGGCACGTGGGATCTTCCCGGACCGGGGCACGAACCCGTGTCTCCTGCATCGGCAGGTGGACTCTCAACCACTGCGCCACCAGGGAAGCCTGCCTGGCCATTTCTTTTCATAATAACTCAGAGGCTCTTACATTGGCTTTCATGGTTCATACTGTTTGTAGAAGACAGCCATTCTCTTAAGGGACAGGACAGGTATTAGGAAACCTCTCCTACTAGAAGAGTTAGATGAGACTCAGAGAGGGGAAATCCTGGCCCTGTTGGTCATCTAGATTATTACTGGCAGAACCTGGATGAGAATCATCTCATCCAGACTCCCCTGGAACAGCTCATCATGCTCATTCATCAGTGGGGCCTAGTTTAGTGATGGGACAGGGGAGATCCTGAAACATGGGATTAAGGGAGGGCATGCGTATTCAGGTTTAGCACAGTGTCTGGCTCAGTGCTGTCTTCAGTACGTGGTAGACTGTTATGATGGGGATCATGGGGTGGCCCAGCCATGGAAGCAGTAGACAGTGTGGAGGATATAAGGGGAAGGCTTTTTTTTATTATTATTATTACATTATTTATTTATTTAGGCTGCGTTGGGTCTTTTGTTGCTGAGTACGGGCTTTCTCTAGTTGCGGTGAGTGGGGGCTAGTCTTCATTGCAGTGCACGGGCTTCTCATTGCGATGGCTTCTCTTGTTGTGGAGCATGGGCTCTAGGCACACGGGCTTCAGTAGTTGTGGCATAAGGGCTCTAGAGCACAGGCTCAGTAGTTGTGGTGTACGGGTTTAGTTGCTCCGCAGCATGTGGGATCTTCCCGGACCAGGGCTCGAACCCATGTCCCCTGCATTGGCGGGCGGATTCTTAACCACTGCACCACCAGGGAAGCCCAAGGGGAAGGCTTTTACTGGAGGCAAACATTTACACAGAAAGGGATATGGGTGGAGACATACCCAAGGAGATGCTGATCAGGGGAATATTCTTCCAGGGGAACAGGGGATCTTGGGGTGTCTTCTGTTGGGCCAGGCCAAGCCTTATTTTATTCCATTGCCACAACAGCCTTGGAAGTATTATTATGCCCATTTGTCAGCTGGGACTACAGAGTCACAGGGAGGCCAAGTAATTCCCAGGATAGCTGCACTGAAGACCTCTAGGAACTCCATTCACATGAAGTACCATGTGAACAAGCCCCCTGGAATTATTAGAAGGCAGAGCTCACACCTAGGCTGTTTGGCTCCACAGCCCGGGTTCTTAGCACCTCTTCATACTGCATTTTCCAGACAGCCTTTTCTGGAACCCAGCATTGCCCAGTCAGGCCCTCATTCATGTATGTCTCCAATCTAACAAGAGAGAACATTGCATAGGTTATAGCTGTTGGGGAGAAAAATGATCTCTGGACTCAGGGTCAGAGGCTGGGTTTGAGTCCTGGCTCTGCTCCTGACTTGTGTGACCTTGGCCAGTCACCTCACCTCTTCACACAGTCATTTGCCATCTGTAACATGAAGAGAAAGGTGTACACTTCTCTCAGGCTTATGGCGAGGACTCTGTGAGATTAATGAATGTGAAAGTGCTTTGTAAGCTGTCAAGTTCTGAACAAACGTAAGCGTTGGTACAAATCGAGGGAACGAATGGGGCCAGCAGGCAGCCATTTATTATGTGGGCTGATATGTATGCAGAGTATGGACTTTTTATGCTTCATTTGCTTCTGTGAAAAATGTACAAGTGACGATGTCCTGAGTCTGCAAACAGAGGATGGGGCCTTTGTGTGTGCTGCGGATGTTGCAGAGCCCGAGGGAGGGGGCCAGGAAATGAAAACCATGTGGCTCTGAGTTGGGCCTTGAAGCTTCAAGCTTCTCCACAGGGAAGAAGAGAAAGAGCATGCTAGATGTTCTTGGGTGATAACAATGAGAAGTATGAACCCAGCCTAAGTTCCTTGGCTTCTTGTATTTCTCTTGAGCAAATGTTTCTGTTCTTGAGGCAGCTTAACAGCAAAATCACCTTTCATTTGTTGAAATATGACAAAATTGGGCAGAATCAGAGGCTCAGGATGCTGTAAAAACGAGCTATAAAATTTAAATAAGTCTTAAGTGAATTGGCCTCGGGCATTTCCTTGAGTTGAAAAGAAGAGGAACTGTGTGAACATGAATCTTGCTTTTTCTTACCATCCTCTACTATGGGGGCCATGACTGTATGCAAAAGAGCTCACGCTTACAATTCTAGTCTTTAAGGAGAAAGAGCAAAGCAAGTTCTTTTTAACCCATCATTTCCCCCCCCCCCACTGTTATAGGAAGCATCTGGCTAGGTTGTCTAGAAAGGCACACTCAAGAACTTCCATCTGTAAAGATCTATAGTCTGAGGGATGCAAGGGAATGATGTTTATCAGACTGTGAATAAAGAAAACAGAATGGATACTAGTGAATCGGATGGAGCTACTAGGCAGGATGGAAGTCAAAAGATTTTTGACCTCAGTTTGGAAAACTGAATTAACTAGAAGGATCATAACACGTGTGCATGTATATGGGGGTGGGGGAGAGAAAGAGAGGTTCCGGGAAGAGAGAAAATTTTAATAGCATACAGGTGCTATGATCAGGCATGAACAAAAAATAGCTCTCACATCAAAAATACTGAAGCAGAGGAGAAGTACTGATATTTGTCATGTGAAGCTCTCTAAACAGATGAAAACTACATCTCTGAATTAAAGGGGCAGCTTCTCAAACATCTACTTTAATAGAGAGCTTTCACCCCACGTGACTGAGATTAGCAACAAACCCCTCGTAAAATCAAATTAATGAGATGATTCCTGGTTATTGAGAAAAGGAACTGGAAAAAAGAGGGAAAGTGACTTTTCTCATAGGGATGGTCAGTGTTGTTTTTTTATTTAATTTATTTAATTCACTTTATTTTTGGCTGCATTGGGTCTTCACTGCTGCGTGGGCTTTCTCTAGTTGTGGTGAATGGGGGCTACTCTTTGTTGCGGTGCACGGGCTTCTCATTGCGGTGGCTTCTCTTGTTGTGGAGCACGGGCTCTAGGCATGTGGGCTTCAGTAGTTGTGGCACTTGGGCTCAGTAGCTGTGGCACGCAGGCTCAGGAGTTGTGGCACAGGGGCCTTTTTGCTCTGCAGCATGTGGGATCTTCCCAGACCAGGGCCCGAACCTGTGTCCCCTGCATTGACAGGTGATTCTTAACCACTGTGCCACCAGCGAAGCCCTGGTCAGTGGTTTTATATTCGAATTTTTGAGAAAATTCATTGACTCTTAGGAGTTGGAATAATTTCAGAGATTCTTTCATCCAACCCCCCTCAGATGAGTAAACTGAGACCCAGAGAGATTCAAAATCTCACCCAAGGCCCACGATAGGAAAGGGGCTGAGCTAGCCCACGCTCCAGGCCTCTGTCTGCACCCTGGATAAAAAATCACATTGGCGAGGCTTCCTCCTGAGGCTGGGACTTAGGATGTGGGGGCAGTTGCTCTGGGATAAAAAGAGGCCTCTTTTAATATTCCTTCGTTTTAAAAGTTTGAGTTTAACATCTGCTACAGAGAGAGGAAAATAAATTCCAACTGACTTCCTTTTTCATTTTCTTTTATTTCTCATTTAAGAGTGGAGGTGGAAAGAGGGGCTCAAAGTTGAAGGCAGTAATATGAGCCATGAAAGCACTGTGTGATCCACAGTTAGAAAGTGAAATGCTTTACAGATGCCACCAAAAAAAAAAAAAAAAAAGAAAGAAAAGAAAAAAAGAGGAAAAGGCAGTCTTGAACCAGGGCACACCTCTTCACTTTCCACATCAACCAGGTAAAAGGAATCAAATGCTAATAAACCACATGTCCACTAGAATCCTTCTTGAGTATTATTTATTCACTTGGCACAAGTGACAGTAGTAGACTATATGTAACATATGTTTTTTATTCAGAAGATTTCTGTGCTGCTTCATCCTAGTTCCGAGCTAATCAAAGTGGACATCTGTGTCCTGGAGGTTCTTTCTTCACAAATCTAGAATCAGACTCGGAATTCCAAGCATCTAGAGGGGCTGGTATGTGACTAGTTGCTGTCAAAGTCCTGGGAATTGAACTTGGCGACCTAGTCAAAGCAGATGAAAGTTCATTTTTGGGTTTGTCCATCCCTTTACACCAGGTACTCACCCCCTCCCTATTCAAATTCTCCCTATAGTTAGCTATCTTTCTCAAAAGACACTTAAAAAAATTAAACCAAAACAAATCTAAGAGAAACCTGAAAGATCAGGATAGATGCTCCTTGATGATATCCTGAAGGGATTTATAGTATCATCGATATTTCCCAATTATTACTGAACTTGGACTGGTATACTTTGTTCATTTTAGATTACATCATAATAATGGGCATTTTATTTCCCTAGGATATTGGTGACTTAAAGTGTCTCAGTTAAAAATTCATTTGGCCACAAGTAACAGAAAACCCAGTTTACAGAGGCTTAAACACATGAGTTTCAATTTCTTTTTTTTTTTTTTGGCTGTGTGGTTTGCAGGATGTTCTCCATGACCAGGGATTGAACCTGGACCACAGCAGTGAAAGCCCGGAATCCTAACCACTAGGCCACTAGGGAACTCTGAGTTTCAATTTCTTACTCAACAGGAAGTCTGGAAGTAGGCATCTGGTGGTGTTTTGGTGGCTAAAGATGGTGGCCACTGTCCTGATAAATCTCTTGGCCTTCCCTCATCATTGCAATACATCAAATAGTAGTCAGCATGGCTAAATACAAGGCAGGAAGAAGCAGGGAAAGGGGAGGCCAGCTATGTCCAAACTTTTTTATCCAGAAAGCCAAATCTTTCTCACACCATGCTCCCAAGCAGATTTCTGCCTATGCCTCATTGGCCGGAAGTGGGTCATATGGCCCCTCCACTTGCATAGGAAGGTAGAAGAGGAAGAAAAGATTATAATGATTAGTTTAGGCCAATTTTGATCCACCTGAGACTCCTAGGTACATTGCTTCTCTGAACCAAATCAGGGTTCAGTCAGCAAGGTAGAAGGTGGAGGATGGTGGAGGATTTTGAGTAATCACTAGCAGCGAGGATCATAAATTGGAGTTCTAACGTAATACATTTGTAAGTGTAATTTTTACTGTTAATAGCGAACAAAGATATTTAAAATGCAAAGAGTTTTACTACATTATTTCCTCTTGCTTCTTTACCTCTGTCTTGATGGTCTTATAGTTTCCATATAATTTTCTTTGAAGTGGCCTTTGGCATCTACTTTCTTAAAAGAAATATTGTTGAGCCAAACCCCAGCTTTGCCTCCAGAGTTCTGACATGCGCAGAACTACATTAGTAGTACATATATCTTCATGAACAGCTGGAAGTAATTTTCAACCTAAGCATTTCGTATTTCATGGATGGGTGAAATTTACAATAACTTTTGAAGCAACTATTCTAAAGCTCATGCATCTTTGATTGGATGCTTGACTAATCCCATCCATTTCACTGGTGCTAAAATATTTTAAAACTCTAAAAATGTCCTTACATGGGTTGTAAAAGAGATACAAGAAAGGCACCAAGAAAAAAAAAATCATGTCTTCTCTGGTGCCTCACAGTACATTCAGTGTATTCTCTACATAACAGCTGAAGTGATCCTGCAAAAGGAAAAGTAGGCCATGTCACACTCCTGGTCTCAGTCCTCCAATGGCTTCCCATCATCTTTGATGAAATCCAAAGTTCTTACGATATCTTTCTGGGCTCTGTGTGACCTGGGCCCTGCCTGTCTCTCATATTTTCTATCCCTTCTCACTCTGGGTGGCTGCAATGTCCTTCTTTTTTGTCCCCCCAGTAAGCCAACCATGTTTTCATCTCAGGCCCCTGCCCTTGCCTTTCTTTTGACCTGGGATTCTCTCTTCTTGGGTATTTGTGTGGATTTTTGCTCCTACTATTCAGGTCTCTGCTCACATGTCACCTCAGAGAGCTTTCTCTTGACCACCCTGTCTTAAGTATCACCTCCCTCCATCATTCTCTATCTGCGAACCTGCTTTATTTTTCTACAAGGCCCTTATTATAAGCTGACATTATATTACATATTTATTGGTTGACTGACTTATTTATTATGTGTTCCCTACTAGAATGTGAGCTCAACAAGGGTAGGAACTCAGTTTGGTTTACTTCTTTATCCTCAGTGCCTAAAATGGTATCTGGTACCAGTAGGTATGCAATAAATATTAATAAATATTTGTCGGATGAATGAATAGAAGTTTTAAAAAACTGGTTCTACTATCACATAGTCAGAAGACTAAAGAGTGGGTCAGAGCTAGTTATGCAGTTATGGTTTTTTTCCATGTCTACACTGGTATTTTATTTAATGCGCAAATACAAAACTTAATAAAAATGCTCAATTAAATCAAAGGATATTACATTGAAATGTGGTTCTTCCTGAACCATTCACTCAGCAAATACTTACTTTGTGCCTCTCCTTTAAGGAAGTACCAATGATTTTTCATATTTAATGTGTTACCTATTTATTTCCCTATTAGAGTTAACTCTAAATAAACTATTAATAAAAGGGACCAGGAGAAAGGTTCCTGAGGACTAAGTTTTTGGCTCTATATCATGAACATGTTTTATTGATGACACAAATGAAGCTACTGAAGGCTCTTTGGCAAATTTAGTAAATGAAAGGGAACTACTTACCTCAGTGATGTTATAGAATTAGGATCCTAAAATGTCTTGACCAGCCAGAAGTAATGAGATATCCCACCAAAGGAAATAAATCAACGGATACGAAGACTTGTAAGAGGTGAACTCAGATTTAACAGTAATATATTGGGAAAAGATTTAGAATTTTAATCACTGTGACTCAGTAGTGTGTTGTGGTTATCACTAAAATGAATGCAAGCTTAGACAACCAAATATAATCATATTACTGTGTTATTAATATCTAACATAGTATATGTATATTGTCAAATAAAAAAACAAATCCAGACTTAGGAAGGAGACACTTTATTTGAAAAGGATTATTGCCAGGAGGGGAAAGAGATTACTATATTACAATAGGGAGAAAGCTTTGACCATGAGATCTGCAAGCTTCTCAAAAATCAGGCAAAAAGATTTTTCTTTTATAGAGAAAAGTAAGCAAAGAAACAGGTGTAGGTGAGTGAGAAGAGAGGTAGCATGATCAGATAGCAGTTCAGAGGATGTTCTGAGGCCAGTCTCTTCTTAGCAGGGGCTGTATGCTGGCTCAGGCTGAGGAGGGCTAAAGTTTGGGGCCCTGGAGGAAAAAGGGAAGCCTAACCAAAACTTATTTGGGAAGAGCAGTTCAGCTAATCATTTATGAGGCAAAGAAAGGGAATTTTGGGGGTCTATGTTTGGCCTTGTAAACAAGGGAGGGCATATGTGAGTCTTATTGACGTCGTATTGGGGAAAGGTGGTTCTTTGCAGTAAACTGTTCTTCAGAACACAGAGGGGAGGTTTTTTTCTTTTTCATAAAAAAATATATATATTAAAAAATTGTTTATTGGAGTATAGTTGATTTACAGCATTATATTAGTTTCAGGTATGTGGTACAATGAAATGATTCAGTATTTTTACAGATTATACTCCATTTAAAGTTATTACAAAATAGTGCTATAATTCCCTGTGCCATACAACATATCCTTATTTCTTATCTATTTTATACATATCAATTTGTATCTCTTAATTCCATACTACTATCTTGTCCCTCCCACAAGAGGGGAGGTTGCTTTCCATGGTTACAGAGCTTAGGTAAAATTCAACATTTATACAATATATAAATTATATAATGCATAATGTACAAATTATAATTATAGTATAAAGTTATTATATAGAAAATACTATAAACTATACAAAACACAAATAAAAACTTAATGCCTATAACATATAATATTATATATACATATGTATATATATATATATATATGCACAAACACATATAATAGCTAGTTTAATATAATGCCAGCTGCCTCTTTCATAGCAGGGAGGTGACAGTCAGCTTTACTTTGGTCAGCTAACAGGTGGCTCAGAAGGGCAAATATGGCTTACATGCTCCAATATTATTTGGCCAGCACATGGGTTTCAAGTTTTAAATATGAAAGCCTTATGTCAGGGGTTAAGTCCAACTCCTATCACTCCTTATGTCTTTATACTGGGCCATAGCCACACATTTACGTTTAGTAGGGTCTGGTCCCTGGGAGTGTCTGAATTTGCAACCCCTAATCAAGAGCACTGTGGGCCCACCCTTTGAGGAATGTGGACAAAGTGGATCATAGTCAGGAAACACACACACATACACACCACACAGATGGCAAGGTATGAGAAGTTTGGAGATGTAGTCTAGAGGATATGAGGCAGGGAAGGATGAGAGAGGCCATCACAATTATCTCCAAATACTAGAATAGTTGCCATGTGGAAGAATTAGACTTGTTCTGTTTGGTTCCAGAAGGGTAATAGTAGGACAAGTGGGAGGAAGTTGCAGGGAAATAGATTTGTGTGTCAGCATAAGGAAGCCCTTTCTAACAGAGCTGCCTTCAGAAAGTGGGGCTCTCCCTGTCACTGTATGCTTTGCTGCAAAGCTTCATTGTGGAGCTGCAGGAGGGGATCTGATTATTGAATGGGTGTGTTGGAATAAGCAGTATTGAAGTTTCTTTTCCACTGTAAGACTCTCTGATTCTGTGAAATAAAGTAAAACCCCATTATTTTGGCCTTGATTGATTGATTGATTTTATAAATTTATTTATTTATTTATTTATGGCTGCGTTGGGTCTTTGTTGCTGTGCACGGACTTTCTCTAGTTGTGTCGAGCGAGGGCTACTCTTCGTAGCGGTGCGCAGGCTTCTCATAGCTGTGGCTTCTCTTGTTTCAGACCACGGGCTCTAGGCATGCGGGCTCAGTAGTTGTGGCTCGTGGGCTCTAGAGCACAGGCTCAGTAGTTGTGGCGCACGGGCTTTGTTGCTCCACAGCATGTGGGACCTTCTCGGACCAGGGCTTGAACCCGTGTCCCCTGCATTGGCAGGTGGATTCTTAACCACTGCACCATCAGGGAAGTCCCAAAGCCTTTACTGATTTAGAATTAGTATAAATCCTGTTAGTGGGGCAGGATGAATTTTTTCTTTATAATATTTTATGATATATTATTATTTTCTAATATATAAGAAGTGTTTTCTATAACACTAGGAAAAATGTTTTAACTACCTAAAGTCAACTAATAAAGTAATAGTTTATTGTTGATTATGATATATGACACTATTCTGGGAGTTTTATGGAGCAATAACAGAATACAGAGGGAAAATACATTCTCCTGGGAAAGACATGGTTATATGGGAAGATCTGATAACCCCATGAAGCAATAAGAGAACCAGAAATTATATTTATTTATCTCTTATATATTTACAACATCAAGTGAAATTAGACAATAATAATGTGCTAATTGTCAGGAAAACTCATTAAGAGTAAGAGGTGACCAGGTGAATATAGTGAGCATGGTTTACGAACAAAATATCAGAACACAAATCAAA
This sequence comes from Lagenorhynchus albirostris, assembly GCF_949774975.1. Classification (NCBI taxonomy): domain Eukaryota; kingdom Metazoa; phylum Chordata; class Mammalia; order Artiodactyla; family Delphinidae; genus Lagenorhynchus; species Lagenorhynchus albirostris. The sequence goes on from NC_083100.1 coordinate 37,880,387, forward strand.
GATTACTAAGTAAGTATTTGAAATCAGGCTGTTAGAAAAAAACAGTCTATAATAACTAAACAAACACATTGAAAAGAGTCATCATGGACAACTTTAAGTCGGAGGAACTTCTTGTATTTGTCCTTGACTGTTGGCTGTGAGAACAAAGCAGGCTGGAGAGGAGTGTAGAGGTGGGAATGAGGAGGGTGGGGATCAGAGATGTCGTGCAGATTGTCCACTTGAGAGAGGTGCACGCCCAGGAGTGGAGGGGGATAGGATTATTGGGTGGACTCCCTGTGACGTTGAAAACAGGTAGGGAGGTTTGCGATCAGTGCAGTAGGGAGACAAAAAATAAAATGATGTGAGAAATTTTAAAAGAGCAGTTTCTAGTTCATTCACCAGATATTCACTGAGCACTTTACTGCACACCAGGCATGTTCAAGATGCTGAAGATCCCCTTACCCTCAAGGATTTACAATTAAATGGGTGAGAATGACAAGAAAACAGCATTAATTCCACGTCATAAGTCCTGGAGAGAGAGCAGAGGCTGCACGTACTGCAGAAGAGAGTTGGATGGGGTTAGCCCCACTCCAGGTGGCAACTGGTGTAATGCCATGGAAGGCCTTCAGGTGAAATAATAGCTGAGCTGTGTTTTGAAAGACAGGCATAAGAGGTTTGGAGGACAAGCATGTTAGCAAAGCGAGCAACACATGCAAAGTGACCTGGAGAATAAGTGGGGAGGGGCTGTAGTGCAGGACACGGTGGGGTGACTGGTGAGGGTGAGAGGTGGGCCTGGCCAGGTGAAGAAGGGACTTACATAATACCAATAACAGTGAATTAGTTTTTTTTTTTTTTCTGTTTTTTGTTTTAGGGTAAATCAAGCCATAGGAGTGAATGAGACTGTGGAATGACTGAGAAGTGAGAAGGCAAAAAAGGGGAGCCTGGGGAGCCCCCTGGTTTCCTTTTATATACAGATAATCATCTCCTGCATACTGACCATCTGCTGTCAAAGCAAAATTCCAGTGGACCTAGCTTTAACTTCATACCAAGGTAACAAATTATTCATTTTCTTGTTTTTGTTTTTACTACTGAGAATTGGCAATATTTCTATTAAGGTTAAAATGCCTTCCCAGGATTGGTTAAGTAAATGTGGCATAGTCTTACACTAAAATACTTATTCTTAAAAATGATGCCATAGGACAATATCTAATGACGTGGGGAATCGTTCATGTTTTATAAGTGGAAAAAAAAAAGCGGCTATGATCTTATTTTTTTAAAAAGAAAAACAAACAAACAAAAAGATTACTCTTTCCTTCTGAGTCTCATTTTCCTCTTCTGTAAAATAAATGTATTAGATTAATGATGTCTGTGACGCCCTCTAATTACAAAACTCTGTGACCTAGAAAGAATACCATGTTTTCCATTTGCCTCCCTATGTGTTCTCTCTTCTTCTTTCCCATTTTACAGATCTGGAAAATAAATAATAGTTCAGTAATAAAATATTTATTTCATATAGCATTATTTAAAGTTGAAAAATTCTGTTATCTATTAGTAGGTTGTGTGCTATGTAGAGATAAGGATTTGAGTATTTATTGCATACTTAAAACTTTGCTAAATATTAAGAAGTCTACAAAGAAATTCTGCTTTCAAGGAGTTTATGACCCAATTGGAAAGAAATGGAGATTCATGTATAAACTGGTGAATAAAAATAATAAGTGATAGGGCTTCCCTGGTGGCGCAGTGGTTGAGAGTCCACCTGCCGATGCAGAGGACATGGGTTCGTGCCCCGGTCCGGGAAGATCCCACATGCCGCGGAGTGGCTGGGCCCGTGAGCCATGGCCGCTGGGCCTGCGTGTCCGGAGCCTGTGCTCTGCAACGGGAGAGGCCACAGCAGTGAGAGGCCCGTGCACCACAAAAATAAATAAATAAATAAAAATAAGTGATAAAAAACAGTACCAAAAGTATACATTTCATCACTGCATAGAAACCAGAGAAGGACCCATGATCTTAGCATATACACAGATTTACTCCTGAGGTGACTTAATCAACAGAGGCCCCACCAGGACCACTGAAGCCCCACCAGCCCTCCCAAAGCTTTGAGGTTCTGGTGAGGACGGCCATCCCACAGGCTGACTGCCCCCCACTGCACAGTTGGAGGAAGCTGGCCTGGCCTGTAGGATACTCATCTTTAGCCCTCCTCACTCCCTGAAGAGGATCCTGCCTTCTGTATCTTCTCTCCTCCCAGCCTTACCCACCACTCCTCCCTCAGCACAAAGACAGGTGTGGACCGTGCCTCTGGGCCTCCTGCTGCCAAGTGCTGAAGGATCTCATGCTAGGGAATAATAGTTGCTGATTTTTATGGCGTCATCAACCAAGAGTAGAGAAATACCAGCAAGGTCTGCCCTTCACAGGTGATTTCCCTTTTCCCTTCCCCAGGTTTGTTACCAGAAGGGCAGGGCCTATTTATTTACTCTTAGGCCAGCTCAGAGGAGCAAAGATTAATTACTAACAGCTCATTGGCTTATCTTGATTACTAAAGTAGTAATCTAAATATTGTGGCTAGGTCTTGTTAACCAGTACGAAGTTATCTCAAATATACTCCAAACAATATATTTGAAACTAAAACATAAGAATGACTCTAACTTCTTTTTACCAGGATTATAATAGCTAAAATCTTAAAGTACCGACTCTACATAATTATATGAGTTCTTCATTTGTATTTATATTTATATAAGTAACATTTATTTATATTTATTATATATATATTTTAAAGTTTATAATAATAAAAATGCCAGAAGTCTGTAGAAAAATGAGCAAAGGACTCAAAGAGAGTGAGTAAACCATGTGGTTAATAAGCAAATATAAAGATGCTTAACTAATGAGGAACTGAAGAAATGCAAAATAAAACAAAGTGACATTTTCAGCTACTGGTAAAGATTTATTTATTTATTTATTTTTTGGCTGAGTCGCATGGCTTGTGGAATCTTAGTTCCCCAACTGGGGATCGAACCCCGGCCCCTGGCAGGGAAAGTGTTAAGTCCTAACCACTGGACCACCAGGGAATTCCCAAGATTTAAATGTTGATGAGACTATGAAGAAAGATACTTTCATACACTATTGCTTAAATTATAAATTAGTAAAAACTTTCTGGAAGGCAATATATGTTCAGTTAAAAAAATCTGTATACCATATTTCCTAGACATTCTATTTCTAAGAATTTCTAAGGAAATAATTAGATAAAGGCACAAAGATGTAACTACAAGCATGTTCACTGTAATAGTATGTATAATAGTGAAAACTAGTACTGAATGAGCATTAATATAGGATGAAGAGGCATATTTTAAAGACACAGACAGTGTTTGGCTTACCCATTAGCTATAAATTGTGATGATATTTTCCATAAAAGCTTTGCTGAGCATTAGATAATTGGGGCAGAAAGGTCAGTGAGAAATGTCTCAACTGCTTTACCACGGTGACTATGTAATATGCACTTAATGGAAATGCAACTTGCCAAAATATATAACTCTCTCCCATAGTCCTAGAGCCTATTTGTTTTTTAATAAAGAACGTTTTCAACTCAGAAATGGTAAATTTAGTACAAAGCTTTCAGTTGTTTTGGAGGGGGAAAAAAGAAACCCTAAACGGATTCAAAGAACACAGGGACTAGAATTTCTATTGAAACCAGATGTTCTCATTGTGGTTGTATTTTAATGGTTATCAGCAGTCAAACCTTAAAACCCACATCTTCAACATGGCCTGGCTAACGTGAGTCATCCACTAATGACTGGGTAAGTTACAATTGCCCTCCGTATCCAGCGGTCGGCATCCATGGGTTCAACCAATTGGGGATAGACTATGTTAACGTTGTTGCTGACTTATACTATGAGGTTAGGCCTACTATGGTTGTGTCTGTATTGAACAGGTACAGCCATTTTCTTGTCATATTCCTTAAACAATACAGTATAACAACTATTTCATAGCATTTACATTGTATTAGTAATCAGTTATAAGTAATCTGATTTAAAGTATATGGGAGGTGTGCATAGGTTATATGCAAATACTATGCCATTTTTATAAGAGACTTGAGCATTTGAGGATTTTGCTATCTGTGGGGGGTCCTGGAACCAATTCCCCACAGATACTAAGGGATGATTGTGTCTTTTTTTTTTTTTTTTTTCTGTGCACAAGAAACAGATTACTATACTGGCAGCTTTTGTTTGTGAAGAATTTGCGATGTGCTGGTCCCCATGTGTAAGCATCTATCCATCTTATTGCATTTAATTCTAAGAAAACTATAGGACCAAGTGTTTTCTGCCTTATATAAATGAAAACGTTGAGAGTGTGAGAAGTTAATGGCTTGCTTAAGGTGATCCAACAGGGATTCAGGCCTATGGCAGACTACAGCCTGGCTCATGTTTTCCACATCGTACAGTCCTTCCACATTGTACAGGTAAGGACAGATGTAGAAGAAAGGGTCATAGCAGGTCTGATATTCAACTGGTAAGCACCAATGTGGCCACAATGATTTTCTAAATGTTAAAATATTTCCATACTAATTGGTAAATAGCTGCTATTATCAGCCCCTCCCTGCCCCCAGTGCTCTTCCACTTCCCTCCTACGAGACCCCTGCCCCGTCCCCCCAAACATGCAGCAACTAGAGGGGCCACACCTGGCCCAGGAGGGGGCTTCAGGGGGCCTTCTGTTTGGGCAGCATGGTGATTATTAAGTCTCTGCACATCACCCCTGAAGAGAGGAAATCTCTAGTGAGGATAGGGCAGAGACAGCAGCTCTAGAAGTTACATCTTTGTTTGTCACGTGCCATTTCTAGCTACTCTTTTTTATACATTAAAAGTATCCGGGGGCTTCCCTGGTGGCGCAGTGGTTGAGAGTCCGCCTGCCGATGCAGGGGACACGGGTTCATGCCCCGGTCCGGGAAGATCCCACATGCCACGGAGCAGCTAGGCCTGTGAGCCATGGCCGCTAAGCCTGCACGTCCGGAGCCTGTGCTCCACAGCAGGAGAGGCCACAACAGTGAGAGGCCCGCGTACCGCAAAAAAAAAAAAAAAGAATCTGCCTGCCAGTGCAGGGGACATGGGTTTGATCCCTGGTCTGGGAAGATTTCATCATTAGTGTATAGGAATGCAAGACATTTCTGTGCATTAATTTTGTATCCTGCTACTTTACCAAATTCATTGATTAGCTCTAGTAGTTTTCTGGTAGCATCTTTAGGATTCTCTATGTATAGTATCATGTCATCTGCAAACATCTTCTTTTCTGACTTGGATTCCTTTTATTTCTTTTTCTTCTCTGATTGCTGTGGCTAAAACTTCCAAAACTATGTGGAATAATAGTGGTGAGAGTGGGCAACCTTGTCTTGTTCCTGATCTTAGTGGAAATGGTTTCAGTTTTTCACCATTGAGGACGATGTTGGCTGTGGGTTTGTCATATATGGCCTTTATTATGTTGAGGTAAGTTCCCTCTATGCCTACTTTCTGGAGGGTTTTTATCATAAATGGGTGTTGAATTTTGTCAAAAGCTTTCTCTGCATCTATTGAAATGATCATATGGTTTTTTTCCTTCAATTTGTTAATATGGTGTATCACATTGATTGATTTGTGTATATTGAAGAATCCTTATATTCCTGGGATAAACCCCACTTGATCATGGTGTATGATCCTTTTAATGTGCTGTTGGATTCTGTTTGCTAGTATTTTGTTGAGGATTTTTGCATCTATGTTCATCAGTGATATTGGCCTGTAGTTTTCTTTCTTTGTGACATCTTTGTCTGGTTTTTGTATCAGGGTGATGGTGGCCTTGTAGAATGAATTTGGGAGTGTTCCTCCCTCTGCTATATTTTGGAAGAGTTTGAGAAGGATAGGTGTTAGCTCTTCTCTAAATGTTTGATAGAATTCGCCTGTGAAGGCATCTGGTCCTGGGCTTTTGTTTATTGGAAGATTTTTAATCACAGTTTCAATTTCAGTGCTTGTGATTGGTCTGTTCATATTTTCTATTTCTTCCTGCTTCAGTCTCGGAAGCTTGTACATTTCTAAGAATTTGTCCATTTCTTCCAGGTTGTCCATTTTATTGGCATAGAGTTGCTTGTAGTAATCTCTCATGATCCTTTGTATTTCTGCAGTGTCAGTTGTTACTTCTCCTTTTTCATTTGTAATTCTGTTGATTTGGGTCTTCTCTCTGTTTTTCTTGATGAGTCTGGCTAATGGTTTATCAATTTTGTTTATCTTCTCAAAGAACCAGCTTTTAGTTTTATTGATCTTTGCTATTGTTTCCTTCATTTCTTTTTCATTTATTTCTGATCTGATCTTTATGATTTCTTTCCTTCTGCTAACTTTGGGCGTTTTTTATTCTTCTTTGTCTAATTGTTTTAGGTGTAAGATTAGGTTGCTTATTTGAGATGTTTCTTATTTCTTTTCTTTTTTTTTTTAAAGGAAGGAAGGTTTTATTTATTTGTTTATTTATTTACTCCTTTGTTTATTTACTTATGGTTGCGTTGGGTCTTTGTTGCTGCGGGTGGGCTTTCTCTAGTTGTGGTGAGAGGAGGCTACTCTTTGTTGCTGTGCATGGGCTTCTCAGTGCGGTGGCTTCTCTTGCGCAGCATGGGTTCTAGGCACACAGGCTTTAGTAGGTGTGGTGCAGGGGCTTAGTTGCTCTGCGGCATGTGGGATCTTCCCGGACCAGGGCTTGAACCCATGTCCCCTGCATTGGCAGGTGGATTCTTAACCATGGCACCACCAGGGAAGTCCTGTTTCTTGTTTCTTAAGGTAGGATTGTATTGCTATAAACTTTCCTCTTAGAACTGCTTTTGCTGTATCCCATAGGTTTCAGATTGCCGTGTTTTCATTGTCATTGTTTCTGGGTATTTTTTGATTTCCTCAGTGATCTCTTGATTATTAAATAGTGTATTGTTTAACCACCATGTGTTTGTATTTTTTACAGATTTTTTCCTTGTAATTGATATCTAGTCTCATAGCGTTGTGGTCAGAAAAGATACTTGATACGATTTCAATTTTCTTAAATTTACCAAGGCTTGATTTGTGACCCAAGATATGATCTATCCTGGAGAATGTTCCATGAGCACTTCAGAAGAAAGTGTATTCTGTTGTTTTGGATGGAATGTCCTATAAATATCAATTAAGTCCATCTTGTTTAATGTATCATTTAAAGCTTGTGTCCTTATTTATTTTCGTTTTGGCTGATCTGTCCATTGGTGAAAGTGGGGTGTTAAAGTCCCCTCCTATGATTGCGTTACTGTCGATTTCCCCTTTTATGGCTGTTAGTATTTGCTTTATGTATTGAGGTGCTCCTATGTTGGGTGCATAAATATTTACAATTGTTATATCTTCTTCTTGGATTGATCCCTTGATCATTATGTAGTGTCCTTCTTTGTCTCTTGTAATAGTCTTTGTTTTAAAGTCTATTTTGTCTGATATGAGAATTGCTACTCCAGCTTTCTTTTGATTTTCATTTGCATGCAATATCTTTTTCCATCCCCTCACTTTCAGTCTGTATGTGTCCCTAGGTCTGAAGTGGGTCTCTTGTAGACAGCATATATATGGGTCTTGTTTTTCTATCCATTCAGCCAGTCTGTGTCTTTTGGTTGGAGCATTTAATCCATTTCCATTTAAGGTAATTATTGATATGTATGTTCCTATTACCATTTTCTTAATTGTTTTGGGTTTGTTATTGTAGGTCTTTTCCTTCTCTTGTGTTTCTTGCCTAGAGAAGTTCCTTTAGCATTTGTTGTAAAGCTGGTTTGGTGGTGCTGAGTTCTCTTAGCTTTTGCTTGTCTGTAAAGGTTTTAATGTCTCCGTGAAATCTGAATGAGATCGTTGCTGGGTAGAGTAATCTTGGTTGTAGGTTTTTGCCTTTCATCACTCTAAGTACGTCCTGCCACTCCCTTCTGGCTTGCAGAGTTTCTACTGAAAGATCAGCTGTTAACCTTATGGAGATTCCCTTGTGTGTTATTTGTTGTTTTTCCCTTGTTGCTTTTAATATTATTTCTTTGTATTTAATTTCGATAGTTTGATTAATATGTGTCTTGGCGTGTTTCTCCTTGGATTTATCCTGTATGGGACTCTCTGTGCTTCCTAGCCTTGATTAACTATTTCCTTTCCCATATTAGGGAAGTTTTCAACTATAATCTCTTCAAATATTTTCTCAGTTCCTTTCTCTTTCTCTTCTTCTTCTGGGACCCCTATAATTCGAATGTTGGTGCATTTAATGTTGTCCCAGAGGTGTCTGGGACCTTTTCATTCTTTTTTCTTTATTCTGCTCTGCAGTAGTTATTTCCACTATTTTATCTTCCAGGTCACTTAACCATTCTTCTGCCTCAGTTATCCTGCTATTGATCCCTTAGAGAATTTTTAATTTCATTTATTGTGTTGTTCATCATTGTTTGTTTGCTCTTTAGTTTTTCTAGGTCCTTGCTAAACATTTCTTGTATTTTCTCCATTCTATTTCCAAGATTTTGGATCATCTTTACTATCATTATTCTGAATTCTTTTTCAGGTAGGTTGCCTATTTCCTCTTCATTTGTTAGGTCTGGTGGGTTTTCACCTTGCTCCTTCATCTGCTGTGTGTTTCTCTGTCTTCTCATTTTGCTTAACTTACTGTGTTTGGGGTCTCCATTTCACAGGCTGCAGGTTCGTATTTCCCGTTGTTTTTGATGTCTGCCGCAAGTGGCTAAGGTTGGTTCAGTGGGTTGTGTAGGCCTCCTGGTGGAGGGGACTAGTGCCTGTGTTCTGGTGGATGAGGCTGGATCTTGTCTTTCTGGTGGGCAGGTCCACATCTGGTGGTGTGTTTTGGGGTGTCTGTGACCTTATTATGATTTTAGGCAGCCTCTCTGCTAACGGATGGGGCTGTGTTCCTGTCTTGCTAGTTGTTTGGCATAGGGTGTCCAGCACTGTATGTAACTTGCTGGTCGTTGAGTGGAGCTGGGTCTTGGCATTGAGATAGAGATCTCTGGGAGATTTTCGCTGTTTGATATTACGTGGAGCTGGGAGGTCTCTGGTGGACCAATGTCCTGAACTTGGCTCTCCCACCTCAGGGGTACAGGCCTGACACCCGGCTGGAGCACCAAGACCCTGTCAGCCACACGGCTCAGAATAAAAGGGAGAAAGAAAGAAAGAAAGAAAGAAAGAAAGAAAGAAAGAAAGAAAGAAAGAAAGAAAGAAAGAAAGAAAGAAAGAAAGAAAGAAAGAAAGAAAGAAAGAAAGAAAGAAAGAAAGAAAGAAAGAAAGAAAGAAAGAGAGGAAGGAAGGAAGGAAGGAAGGAAGGAAGGAAGGAAGGAAGGAAAAGATAAAATAAAATAAAGTTATTAAAATAAAAAATAATTACTAAAATAGTTTAAAAATTAATAAAAAAGAAAGAAGAGAGCAACCAAATCAAAAAACAAATCCACCAGTGATAACAAGCTCTAAAACTATGCTAAAAAAAAAGAAAAAACAAAACAAAACAAAAAATATGGACTGACAGAACCCTAGGACAAATGGTAAAAGCAAAGATATACAGACAAAATTACACACAGAAGCATACACATACACACAAAAAGAAAAAAAGGGGGAAAAAAATATATCGTTTCTCCCAAAGTCCACTTCCTCAATTTGGGATGATTCGCTGTCTCTTCAGGTATTCCACAAATGCAGGGTACATCATGTTGATTGTGGAGATTTAATCCGCTGCTCCTGAGGCTGCTGGGAGAGATTTCCCTTTTTCTTTGTTCGCATAGCTCCCAGGGTTCAGCTTTGGATTTGGCCCTGCCTCTGTGTGTAGGTCGCCTGAGGACGTCTGTCCTTCGCTCAGACAAGACAGGGTTAAAGGAGCAGCTGATTCGGGGGCTCTGGCTCATTCAGGCCGGGGGGAGGGAGGGTTACGGAGTGTGCAGCGAGCCTGCGGCAGCAGAGGCCGGCATGACGTTGCACCAGCCTGAGGCGCACCGTGTGTTCTCCCTGGGAAGTTGTCCCTGGATCATGGGAACCTGGCAGTGGCGGCCTGCACAGGCTCCCCGGAAGGGGGGTGTGGAGAGTGACCTGTGCTCGCACACAGGCTTCTTGGTGGCGGCAGCAGCAGCCTTAGCGTCTCATGCCCGTCTCTGGGGTCCGCGCTGAGAGCCGCGGCTCGCGCCCGTCTCTGGAGCTCCTTTAAGCAGCGCTCTTAATCCCCTCTCCTCGCGCACCAGGAAGCAAAGAGGCAAGAAAAAGTCTCTTGCCTCTTCGGCAGGGCCAGACTATTTTCCGGACTCCCTCCCGGCTAGCCGTGGTACACTAACCCCCTTCAGGCTGTGTTCACGCAGCCGACCCCAGTCCTTTCCCTGCGTTCAGACCGAAGCCCGAGCCTCAGCTCCCAACCCCGCCCGCCCCGGCGGGTGAGCAGACAAGACTCTCACGCTGGTGAGTGCTGATTGGCACCGATCCTCTGTACGGGAATCTCTCCGCTTTGCCCTCTGCACCCCTGTTGCTGTGCTCTCCTCCGCGGCTTCGAAGCTCTCCCCCTCCGCCACCCGCAGCCTCCGCCTGCGAAGGGGCTTCCTGGTGTGTGGGAACCTTTCCTCCTTCACAGCTCCCTCCCACTGGTGCACGTCCCATCCTTATTCTTTTTTCTCTGTTTTTTTCTTTTTTCTTTTGTCCTACCCAGGTACGTGGGGAGTTTCTTGCCTTTTGGGAGGTCTGAGGTCTTCTGCCAGCGTTCAGTAAGTGCTCTGTAGGAGTTGTCCCACATGTTGATGTATTTCTGATGTATTTGGGGAGAGGCAGGTGATCTCCGCGTCTTACTCTTCCGCCGTCTTGAATCCCCTGTCGCAAATCTTCTATGTTAATGTAATTAAATATTTTAATTTTTTACCTTTGTGTTTTGGGCTTTTTATGTCTTGTTTTAGAAATCTTTCCTTTTCTCACAGTCTTAAAGATATTCTTCTGTATTGCTCTCTAATTTGTTTTAAAGCTTTGATTTTCTACTTGGATATTTAATCAACCTGGAACTGATTTCTTGTGTATGGTGTGAGGAAAGGATATAACTTCAGTTTTTTACTATACAATAACCAATTATTCCAGTGCCATTTATTGAATAACCAATCTTTATCCCACTGATCTGCAGTGCCATCTCTGTCAAATTACATGTTCCATAAATGAATGGGTCTATTTCTGGGGTCCCTATTTACTTTGTGAATCAATTTATCTGTCTCTTTATCAATACTATATTGCCTTAGTTACTATTATTTTACAGTAAATCTTGACATCTGTTAAGGTGTGTCTCCCTTCCTTGTTCTTCATAATTGTCTCAATTATTCTTAGCTTTTTATTCTTGCACATAAATTTTGGAATCAGGTTGGCAAGTTTCATGAAAAACCCTGTTGGTATTTTGGTTGGAGTTACATTGAATTAATAGATTAATTTGGGACTATTGAAAGGTCTGAAACATTGACTTTTCTCCTCCATTAAGATAGTGTACCTCTTTCTTTATTGAGATCCTTATTGTCTTTCAATAACGTTTTACCGTTTTCTCCAAATAGGTTTTGTACAAATTTTGTTAGAGTTATTCGTAAGTGCCTTCAAGTTTGGGTTGCTATAGTAAACAGTATCTTTTCCTTTTAAATAATGTTTTCTAATTTTTCATCAATGGTGTGTAACAGGAGTTACACACTGTATGACCTGTGGACCAAATCCAGCCTGCAGCGTTCTTTTGTAAAGAACACAGCCGTGCCCATTTGTTTACATATAGTCTATGGCTACTTTTGCACTATAATGGCAGATTTGATTAGTTAAGATTGAGACCATATGCCTTCAAAGTCTAAAATATTTACTACTTGGCTCTTTATAGAAAAATTTGCTGACCCCTAATGTATAGGAAGGAACACTATGGATTTTTGTATATGTACCTTATGTCCAGCAATGTAGGTGAACTCTCCTATTAGTTCTAAGGATTTTGGGGTTAATTCTCTTACCTTGTTTATGTAAACTATCACATTATCTATGATTAATGATATTTTTTTTTCCTTTAGCTTGACTCTTTTGAAAAATGTTGAATAAAAGCTGTGATAACTGGCCTCCTAGCTTTGTTTCTAATTTTAAAGAAAATTCTTTGCATTAATTAACAGGATTGCTTTTAATTTTTGGTAAATATCAAATATCACATAAGGAAGTTCTCTTCTAATTTTTTATTTTTAGCTTTAAGAGTTGTTTTGTGATCACTATTGGGTGCTGAGTTTATCAAATGCTTTTTTGTATCTATTGATTACCTATTGATCACATGCTTTTCTTTTGATTCTTTGACCATTGTGTATTATAAATAGTATGAGGAATCCTTAGAACAAATAAAATATATTTGTATTTTTCTTCCTGTTTTTTAATTTCCTTTTCCTTCTATCCATCAACAATGAGATCTCAATTCTGTACAACCACACAAAATTATCAAATTAAAAGGAAGCTCTTGGTAGTAACTATAATGGATGCTTGTGGCTGTATCTAAACTGAGATAGATTAAGTAAATTGATAAATTCACATTCCACCACAGGTGGTTTCCTAGAGCCAGAGATGGGAGTGGGAGGATAGCATACTACTTGGCTTCCATCCCCCCAGCCCCAGGCAATAGTTGTGAACTTTTTGGAGAGAAGTATGGTATCTGCATTTCTGCATGGAACACAGCATGGTGTTGGCATGGTGCATCCTGAAGAGGAACCAATGGCACTTGGCACATTGAAGGTTTTACAGGTTTGGGAGCACTGAAGTCTGTGCTATGGGCAGGATGTTTTCCCTGTGAGCTTCAGCAGAACATTGCAAAACAATGGGGCTGGCAGCAGATTGCCAAAGCTCAGCAGACTCAGTGGATAACCAGCAAAGCCCTGAGAGAGAGTAGAAGCACCTCATTTGTGTTCATTCATTCCTGAATGCATGTGAAACATCCTTGTGACTTCCCAGAGTCACTTAGGGTCTGGACTGGAAGTAGGGGGCACTTAGCCAGGAATACATTTGGGCTTAAAAGTTAAGGTAACCTGAGGCTGTTGGGCTGAGGAAGTGGGGCTCCATAATCCTACCTGCACTATTCTAAGTGCCTGTTTACTTGGATAAAAGCTTTTGTATGACAAGAAGAGCTATTGTAGACCTTCATTAAGGCTCCCAAAGACTTGTCAGTGAACTATTTGGTGGATTTGATATTTGCTAGCTTGTTTTTCACCATGGCCCATGCACTGGCAATTACACTGCAGAGAAATAGTAAATGTAAAACATGCAAGCACATTTTTAGATTCTTTTGCTGTGTTCTTGATTTCCTTGTTAATGATGCATCCAACTGACAAACTGCCAGACACTAAATCTTAATTCTTCTCTGTTTCTACAAAAATTGAGGGTACTTTCCTATGGGTTCTACCATCGCTGTCTGACAGCTATGCGTTCTGCACACTGGATGGGAAAATCCAGCTGTATCTTTGTGTCTCTGAATGTCATTAACTAATTCTCAAATATTCAGTGAAACCACAGATAGACGAGGTCAAGCACTTTTCCCCCTGAGTTTTTGAAAATGTGCACATTTTAAGAAATGTATTGCATGTTTCTTATTCATTTACTGCTAACTGTTCCAAATCTTGCATTGCAGGAGTTAGACACTGTCCAAAGAGCTTATTTTTTTAAATTAATTAATTAATTTATGGCTGTGCTGGGTCTTCGTTGCTGTGCGCGGGCTTCCTCTAGTTGTGGAGAGCGGGAGCTACTTTTCGTTGCGGTACGTGGGCTTCTCATTGCGGTGGCTTCTCCTGTTGTGGAGCACGGGCTCTAGGCGCGCAGGCTCAGTACTAGTGGTGCACGGGCTTAGTTGCTCCACGGCATGTGGGAATCTTCCTCAACCAGGGGTCAAACCCATGTGCCCTGCATTGACAGGCAGATTCTTAACCACTGCGCCACCAGGGAAGTCCCCAAAGAGCTTACTGAACCATTTTTGAAACTGTTGTTTTACAAAAACAGAAAGTCACAATATATCAAATGTCAAGTAAATTTGAACTTGAGAGAAGTCGGATTAGGTTCAAAACATTTGAATTCATAAACTTGAGCAGTTTCTAAATCAGAGCATTGATGAGTCCCCTGGTTTCTAATTATTTTTCCTCTTTTATGCTTGTGTGTGTGTGTGTGTGTGTGTATGTGCATGTTTGTTTATACAGTGCCTACTTCATACGTACTCTGAAGTGCACTGATGAGAAGAAGAAATTTCTCTGTTTTGATTACATTGGATTTAGGGAGGCAAGAAAAACAATCCTGAGGCTTCAGACTTGGAAATTCAGAATGCATATTTAATCGTCTATGAGCTGTGTGACTGTAGTACTGTTCTTTTTTTTAAAATTGAAATATAGTTGACATACAATATTATGTTAGTGTCAGGTGTACTACATAGTGATTTGACATTTGCATACATTATAAAATGATCACCATGATAGGTCTAGTAACCATCCATCCCTATAGCAAGTTATTACAGTATTATTGATGATATTTATTATGCCATATATTACAGCCCCATAGCTTATTTATTTTGTAACGGGAGGTTTGTACCTCTTAATCCCCTTCATCTATTTCACCCACACCCACACCCTCTCCCCTCTGGCAACTACCTGTTTCTTCTCTGTAACTATGAGTCTGTATTCATTTTGTTTGGTTGGTTGGTTTGTTTTTAGATTCCACATTTAAGTGAGATAGCATGATATTTGTCTTCCTCTGTCTGACTTATTTCACTTAACGTAATACCCTCTAGCTCCATCCATGTTGTCACAAATGGCAGGATTTCCTTCTTGTTTTTTGTAATTTTTGGCCCCACCACGTGGCATGCCAGATCTTAGTTCCCCGACCAGAGATTGAACCTGTGCCCCCTGCAGTGCAAGCGTGGATTCTGAACCACTGGATCGCCAGGGAAGTCCAAGATTTCATTTTTTTTATGGCTGAGTAGTATTTCCTTATATATATATGTATGTGTGTGTGTATATATATACATACATATATATGTATATATATCTCACAACTTCTTTATCCATTCATCTGTTGGTGGACACTTAGGTTGCCTCCATATTTTGGCTATTGTAAATAATGCCACAATGAACATGGGGGTGCATGTATCTTTTCCAATGAGTGTTTTTGTTTTCTTTGGAAAAATACCCAGAAGTGGAATTGCTGGATCATATGGCAGTTCTGTTTTTAATATTTCATACTGTTTTCCATAGTGGCTGCACCATTTGGTCCTGTTTGTTGTCATTTGTTAAAGCCACTGAAATAGGGGACATTTACACTTAGTGATTTTTTTTAAGATATATTTCACAGATTACTTAACATATTATTGAAAAGAGTGCTTTGCAAAGATAATTAAAAAGTGTGTATGGTTTATTATTTTATATGCTAATCATATATATATATATATATATATTTGTTGTTGTTGTTACTGTTGGGGGACAGGAAGGAGACTTGGAAATGTTCCAGGATCTGAAAATGGCAAAAAACTGATATAACTGCTATGCTCTATATTTCTTTAGTGGCTGATGAATCTGTTCAAGGTGACTTAGAGAAGAATTTTTGGAGTATGAAAGAATTATCTTCTTAACAACATCTTATACATTAGAAGATATAATTTTAGTTCAGTTAATAAAAATTTGACTGAGTGAATGTTATGGGACCAGGCACTGAATGTGCTTGAGATAAAAAGATGAATTTGAAATGGACCTGCCCACAAGGAGTTCACAGTAGAGTGAGATACAAACAAATCATCAATATTTAAAGTGTTAGACCAAGTAGTAAGAGATTAGATAAAGTACAGGAATCATACAAAGGGAGGCAGGATTAAGTGTGTCTGGGGTGGTGAGGGAATGTACAGCACCTGGCACTGTGCCTGGTATATAGTAGAGGCTCAGAAAATGTTAGTTCCCTTTTCCCCTTCCTTTAGATATAATATGTTGACCTTTATATGCAAAAATTATGATTCTACTGGCCAAATGCCAAGGGGATATGGAGTTCGAATTCTTTCCTTGTTGAGTGTTAAGTTAGTATGGATTCCGCTGCATTAAAAATTTTTTCGATTCTTCTGGGGACTCGTGACCAATATTTACAAAATTGCCGACCAGTGCAATGGGCAAGCAAGGAGCAAAGAACAGACACACAAATCAATGCTCAACTATAAACTTGTGGTAAATGAACTGACCGTATTTGCTGAAGATTCTTCTGTCTCTGTTTCATTTCAGCAGTATGGAAGCCTACCAAAGTTCTAAAAGCAGTACTTATTAAACTTTTCCTAAGCATCCCAAGAGCATAGCTGGGTAAAGACTTACTCCTAGGGTTTGGGAGTATGGAGATTTGGTAGGGGGAGTGAAGGGAGACAGTGTAGGACTATTGTCCACTGGAAATACAAAATATTTGAAGTCTTAGGTTTATTTAAAAGATGTATGCAAGTGCTACAGTCCAAGCTATAACATACCCATTTATTTATATAAATATGAAAATACTGCTTCAGGTTACTTACCAAGTAAATGATTTAACTTCCTGAATCACCAAGTAAAAGTGATGTTCCAGGAAGAAGAACTGAGTTTATCCTGTGATTTCCTGAGCCCTGGGTACACCATTATGAACAGCTTGGTCTTCAAGAAAGAAATAATTATTTGTATCTCACAGATCGTATGACCAGTTAATGAACTGATACAATGTCTTCTTTACTACATTCCTCATTTCCCACTTGTTGTCTCTTTGAAGCACTATGGCTGCTCGTTCTAATTTAAGACAAGGCACAGGATCTGTGCTCACTTCAGCAGCACAGGCATTAAAGTCTTACACATGATGGAGTGGAACGGTATGTCTCATGCCTTTCCTTAGAATCATCCCTTTCCTTGTCACTTTCTCTTTATGGTAATGCCATGACAATTGTTCTCTCTCCCATCTCTTTATTTCTTTCCACTTTCAAAGCATTTTTCACATACATTTTGTCATATTGTTCTGTAAAATATTGAGGACAGACATTCTTAGCCTTATTTGACCAGCCATAAACTAAGGTTTAGTTAGGTTAAACGATTTACCCGAAGTTGCATTCATTCAAAAGTATTTACTTTGTATCTACCATGTGCCAGACTCTGTACAATGAACTAGAGACACAAAAGTGAGTAAAACACAGTCCCTGCTCTAAAAGAGGAGTCAAGAAAGTAAACAGACAATTATAGGATCAAGGGATAAGTACAAAAATAGGATTTAAGCAGAGGGCACTAAACATAAGCCTTAGGGAAATTCCTATTCCAAAACTGGGAGACAGTGTGAGTAAGGGAGAGCTTCCTTGGTAAGTGATATCTAAATTGAGATCTAAAGGACGAGTACAATTAACCAGATGAAGACGACATGGAGTTGGACGAAATTATAAATGGGAAACAGCGATATGCAAAGGCTCAGAGTGAGGGGAAATACGATGTGTCAGGGAAGCTGCTTTTAGCACAGTATACGAAGTGTGAGAAAGAGGCGAGGCTGCCACGTTTAATCTCACAGGTTGTGCACTGCACTACTCCAGCAGTCATCATTCACATAGACCAGGATGGAAATGGCGGCTCCAGAATTGAGCAACCTGGCTTCCCTGCAAGAAGAAGGGTGGGTGGGGAGAGTGCAGGACTTTGAAAACCAAGCATGCTAAGGTGTTTGCCAATAGCCTGAAGGTAATGGAAAGCCACTGAAGGAGAGTGACTTGATTAGGCTTGCAGTTTAGAAAGATTGTACTGCCTGTGGGATGGAGAATAGATCCAGGGAAACCAGCTAGGAGGCTGCTCCAATAAGGTGGGTATACATGGAGACTGTCCTGAAGTGAAGTCCTGGAGATTGGGATCAGAATAAGTGATAGATTTAAAAGATATGGCAAAACCAGAATTGATCAGACCTGGAAGAGCCTCAGCTTTTGTGTTTAGACCAAACTAGGTCCGTGGTAGTGTCATTTACTGAGATGGAGACACAGGAGGAGGAATGGGTTTAGGGGAACATTATTAATTCTTTTTGGATATGCCGAGTATGAGGTGATTTTGCCACATCCGAGAGAGGAGTTGGATGGTATGGAAATCAGGAGAAATACGGTTGCCCTGAGACACAGAAATGCATTCTGGGCCAAAGACAAAGTGTTTGTCAGCATGTGCCCGAGTGGAGCTGGTCAGAGCTGCTGTGTTTTCAGGGGAGTGGCTCAGGGGAGTTGGAGAGGGATGTGGAGGTGAGGAAGGGGAGATAAGAACAAAGAGACATCCCTTGTGAGAAGTTTGGCTGTGAAGGAGAAGAAAGAGGGGCAGTTAACAAATTTTGTGAATTTGCATAATCATTTTTCTGGAGGAAGGTTGAGAATGGTGCCTCGGATTCTACAGCGTCCCAGTGAAGCTGAAGGACCACCACTGCATGTTAAAATGCCCCATCAGGAGTTTCTCTTTTTTTTTTTTTTTTTGCGGTACGCGGGCCTCTCACTGTCGTGGCCTGTCCCGCTGTGGAGCACAGGCTCCGGATGCGCAGGCTCAGCGGCTATGGCTCACGGGCCCAGCCGCTCCGCACGGCATGTGGGAATCTTCCCGGACCGGACCGGGGCACGAACCCGAGTCCCCTGCATTGGCAGGCGGACTCTCAACCACTGCGCCACCAGGGAGGGGTTTCTCTTTTAATGGAGATACCTCCACCGACTTCACCTCTTTGACATTTCTTTGCAGCTTCTCTTCTCTCCTTTATTGCCCATCCCTTTGTATTTTAAGGTGAGTCTTTCTCATCTTCTCTTGTTTTTGATTTGCTTTTCCAACACAGCTGTCTAAAAAAGTTGAAAATAAATGGAATTTTAGAAACCACAGTAAACAATGGAAGCCTTAACCCAGAGCAAACGCAATATTCATTGTAGCAACCCCTCACAGGAAAACTTTAAATACTTTGTTTCTAAATCACTGTAATAACTTAGCTCTTTCTACTTTGTTCTACATCTGAAAAGTTTTTTGTGTTGCTGACTTTTACACTTTGGGTAGGAAAGTAGGATTTTGAGTAAGTATTTAAAGAAAAAAATCTTAGTACATATTGAGTAGAATTACTACATTTGCAGCTATCATTCCCTCCACTTTCATGCTTTTAACATCAGGTAGTGTGCCATTATTTATCGAATTTGTACTTAGTAGCCAGCACTATAGGGGATACCAAAGAAGTATAAGCCATGGTCGTGCCCACTAAAAGTTTCTAACATAATGAGGGAAACAAAACAAGTACAAAATAAAATATAAAAAGTCATTAGAAAATGGATGCTCACAAAACAATTAAATACAATAGATGAATAATAGCAAATAAAACAATGAAGTACGACACTGAATGCTACTGATTACACGTGTGCTAGAAGGTCAAGGACGGTAAAGAACAAGAGCTGCGGAAGGCATTCCCTGGTCAAGAACATAACTTCCAATAAATTAACACCGAAAATAATTTTACAATATTTATTTTAAAAAACTACTATATTTCTTCAATTCTAAGCTGTCATCTTTTCCCATTTTACAACAATAGATACAATGGCTAGCATTCATCTTGCACTGACTCTGTACAAGGTACTAAGTGCTTCACATGTGTTGACTCGTTAATATGGATCATTTAATGGGGTGGAAATATTTCATCTCCTCCCTGAAAAAGTGCTATTAAACCATTGGTACAAACATAAACCCCATGGCTGTTCAGAATCCAGGAAGCATGGTGTGTGCAGAAATAAATAGCGCTTATAAATGAAAATGTATAAAAATACACTGACAAAACGTTCTAGTCTCCTTAGCCTCGACTGCTAGGCCCCGGGTTGTGCTCTGTGGGGATCACCTGTAGCCCTGATACGCTGGAACCTCCTGTAGCTTAACTGTTCCATCAAAGACCACACCAGCTTCAAAACTGAGAAGTCTCCACACTGACATAGTGAGAGAACCTCATTCAAAATTTATCCTCATTCGGCAGTCATTTACGCAGCTCTGCTTGTGGCTTTCACCTAGGCTGGGAGGGTGGCTCTGATTTTTTTACAAACAGGGGATCAACTCTCTAAACCACCAGCGTCAAGTCAAAATAGATGATTACATTGGGTTGGGTTTCTCAGGAACAGTCTCTGAGGTGGAGATTGGCATGCTGGGATTTATTGGTTTTTAGGGTCACCACCTGTGGGGAATGAGGGAGAAGCTGATCTGCTATGAAGTTGCAGCATAGGCCTCAGATGATCCCGGGGGAGCTCTGGGGCTAAAGTGTCCCACATTGAGGTTAGGGGGCTGGGCCTCTGTTCCCTTCCACTCACTGGATAGCAATACCTCCAGGGAGGTGTTGTAATCTCGGGTGAGGCGATTACACTGGGCTGAGGCCAGTTCTTGTGGGGAAGACAAACGCAGGCTGTCAGCAGGCAACATTCTCAGGAGTTGGGGGAGCGAGGGCTTTGGTCTTGGAGGTAGGAACTGGGTGGCACACCACAGCGTCCACTACAGTGATATATATTATACATTCATATGTTTTGTATATTCACAGGCATATATATTCATATAGACATACATGGGTATATAGGCAAGCATATATTTATGTGTGTATTTATATTTACACAAGTTTAAGATGCATAAGTCAGGGAACTTCCCTGGCGGTCCCGTGGTTAAGACTACTATGCTTCCATGGCATGGAGCACGGTTCGATCCCTGGTTGGGGAACTAAGATCTCACATGCCACGTGGTGTGGCCAAAAAAAAAAAAAAAAAGCATAAATCAAGTAAAGAAAACAACCACGGTGAAATGTGACATAGTAAGTTGGGTGGATTTATTAAAATCATAGGTAGTGATCACTGCAGTACAGTAGATCTGAGGGTTGCCTCTTAGGGAATATTTTTGAAATTTGAGGGAGTGTATTTGGTTGTCACAAAGAGTAGGGAAGTTCCAAGCATTTATTTGGTGGGGATCAGAGATACTAGGTGTCATGCAATGTCGAATTTCAAATGTCCCACTGAATATTCATGTAGGTGAAAAAAATCTGTTTTTAATTATCTTAGCCTAGAGCTTAACCCACTTTACATGTAAACATAATATTTTTGTTTTGTTTTATATGGTTTTAATATTCAGTGATTTTTTTTTTATTTCAGGGATGCACCTCTGTTGTTGTAGCAGACAGGATCTAGTCGGGAAAACAAACCACAGAAATAATTTAATATGGAGCATTGCTGAAACAGGTGTTGGAGGACTGAAAAAGCAAAGAGGGAAGCAGCGGCGTCAATTGGGCTGGGGAACAAAGGGAAAAGTTTAGTTACCAGAACTAAAAGTGTGCAAGACTCACACCTTCATTCCTGAAGGGTGTGAATCTACTTTTAAACTCTTTTAAAAAAAATTATAGTAGCTTTCCATTAACTTTTACCATAGGACACGGAAGTGCTAAGAGGTATCACAGAAAATCAAGAATGCACCCTTTTTTTTTTTGCGGTATGCGGGCCTCTCACTGTTGTGGCCTCTCCCGTTGCGGAGCACAGGCTCCGGACGTGCAGGCTCAGCGGCCATGGCTCACGGGCCCAGCCGCTCCGCGGCATGTGGGATCCTCCCAGACCGGGGCACGAACCCGTGTCCCCTGCATCGGCAGGCGGACTCTCAACCACTGCGCCACCAGGGAAGCCCAAGAATGCACTCCTTTTGTCCCCGTAGTCTTCCCTGTCCCCACTGTGAAGCAGAAAAGCCAATTTCCTCTTGGCAATTGGAACCAATCACCCCAGCCAGGACAGCACCCGCTTCTTCACCTGATTTTTTTCTATAGTACGAGGAGCCCAAAGTGCCGAGGTACCATCTCAACCTCAACCTCAGTGGAACCATAGTTGTGATCCCTGTTGGGAAGTAAAATCTCCAAACCATCAGGGCTCAAAGTTACAGGAACTGGAAACAGAAATTGTGTGAGTGGATTATTGGGTATAATGATGAGAGGAACCAATTCCACTTTCCCCACCCCTTGATTCTTGAACCTGTGTATTTTGAAAGAAACGGTACTATGTATTGGCACTGACTCAAAGCATATACTGCATCCTATACAACGGAACTTCAGTTTTTAACATGTTATTTCCTAACTGGCACCAGAACTCAGTGGGCTATTCCATCATCCTTCCAGGAGCTTCTGGCTGGTGGGGCATATGATAAGACTAGCAAATTCCAGGGAATTCCCTGGTGGTCCAGTGGTTAGGACTCTGCACTTTCACTGCAGAGTACCCAGGTTCAATCCCTGGTCAGGGAACTAAGATCCCATAAGCCGTGCAGTGTGGCACCGCCCCCCCCAAATTCCATTTGCACGAGTCCATTGCTGCATTTATTTTACTATGAAATGAGTTCCCTGGAAAGAAGTAATATGTAGAATATCATAACAGTGAGTAAGGTATAATGAGTTCATGGTTGATAATAATATCAGAAATATTCTGAGCATAGAAAGCAAATCTATATCCAAAATATGTGTTTATTCCAGTAAGACAAATAGCTGTCCCTTCCATGATGGAAGGGGTCCAGTATAATCAATCAATCTGTTACTAGGTTACTGGCTATTTTCTCCTGGAAATAGTGCCATATTGGAACTCAACGGGTGATCTCTGATGTTGGTAGATATGAACCTTACTGTGGGGAAGCCCATGTTCTTGAGCCCATGAATATCCTTTGCTCCTGACTGCATGGCTACTTTGTGCAAGCACTGCAGTAGGTGGAAAAAGAGGCCAACTCCATCAAATGTGTCATCCCCCTGATTTTGAAATCTGAGTGGATGCCCTTTGGTGTACACAAATATCCTCACACTTTGTGCCCACTCTGAGAAGTGCATCCATATACCTCTTCCCTAGACCTCCTTGTCATCAGTCTCCCAATCTTTTCTTTCCAAGTTATTCACCGTTCAGGAAAACCATCAGCTATTGCCCATGAATGAGTGTAGGTCTATACCTCTGGCCATCTCTCAATCCAGACAAAGTAGACACCCAATGCACTGCAGGACATTCTTTGTGCTGAGAGAATTTCCCTTCAGTACTACCATCAGGGGCATTCCTCATGGGAGTTCTAATGCTAGAACAGACCACTTCCAGCTTGTGCCAGTGTATTGAGGAGAACTGTATGTAAACCAGTTAACTGATTGAAGATGATGAGGAGGCAATATACCAGGAGTAAGAATCAAAGGAATCTAAGTCACTGGCTAAGGCAACTTGTGCTTTCTGGACCAGCTCAAGCTGTCTCTTACATACCACTTCCATTTGATGAGGGATTGCTCTTGTGCATGCCCAGCCTTATGGGCTGATGGGTCAGATAACATCCAGTTCATAATGGGCAGCTGAGGTTGCATAGTCACTTGATGTCTCATGGCCAGTCATTCAAATTCAGTAGCAAGCTAGGTACAGTTTCTCAAATGGAGAATTGTTATCTGCAGAAGAGGGCATGGCTTTGCTGTGAAACTAAAGAAAGCTGCATTGTGGATCTTCTATTAGAGTTTGCCAGTGGCAGATGTATATGTATATGTTTGCCACAGACACTTCAAGTATCATGGGATTCCTCTGGATCATAAGGTCCTGTTACAGAGTCTTCTTTTTCTTTACTCCTGATAAAAAATGCCAGCCTTATGAGTTACTGGGTAGATGGGTCAGAGCACCACACTCAAATGCAGTATATATTTCTTCCAAAATCCAAAGAGACCCAACAAGTATTGTGTCTCATTTTTAGTGGTAGGTGGTACAAGGTGCAGCAACTTGTTTTTCACCTTGGAGGGATATCTTGATATCTTTCAGATCACTTGGATCTCCAGAAACTTCACTAAGATGGTGAATTTTAAGACTTCCCTGGCAGTCCAGTGGTTAAGACTCTGCACTTCCACTGCAGGGGGCACAGTTTCCATCCCTGGACGGGGCACTGAGATCCTGCACATCGCGTGTATGGCCAAAAAAAAAATAAAGTCTAAATTATTTGTTACTTCCTGTTTATTAGGTCTAATCAGCTTGACGAATCTAACATAGTGATCAAGATCTCTGCAGACTAGATTATGACAGAGAGCAAAGGAGTTTATATCCCACAGACAAGACTATAAAGGTATGCTGCTGGCCTCGCCACATAAAAGAAAATAGATTTAGTGCAAATTGGAATAGATGAAGACAGCACATATAGAATTGCAGTTGCAACTGGCATTACCATCTGATTAAGTTCATAACAATTCATAATTATTCTCCAAAATCCACCTGCCACTAGATAGGTCAAACAGGTGTGTTAAAAGTGGGAAGTGATAGTATCACCACTTTTGCATCATTCACATCTTTTATGGTGGTCCTAATTTCTATATCTCTCCAGGGATATGGTATTGCTTTTGGTTTTCTATCCTGGTAGCAAGAGGAAATTTCCAGAGGCTTCCACTTGACCCTTCCTACTACAATAGCCTTCACTTTGTAGGTCAGAGAAATAATGTGGTGATTCTGCCAGTAACTGGGCATGTCAATTCTAATTATATATTCAAGAAGTAGGGCAGGGGCTTCCCTGGTGGCGCAGTGGTTGAGAGTCCGCCTGCCGATGTCGGGGACATGGGTTCGTGCCCTGGTCCGGTCCGGGAGGATCCCACATGCCGTGGAGCGGCTGGGCCCATGAGCCATGGCCGCTGAGCCTGCGTGTCAGGAGCCTGTGCTCCGCAATGGGAGAGGCCACAACAGTGAGAGGCCCGCGTACCGCAAAAAAAAAAAAAAAAAAAAAAGTAGGGCAATAACCACAGGGTGGGTCTGCAAACCTACTGGATCCATGGTGATATATACTTGGGTGAAAACTCCATTTACCATCTGACTACCATAAGGCTGCACTTTGATTGGTGGACCCAGTGATATTTTTGGATCTCAGGAATTAACATTAATTCAGAAACAATATCAAATAATCCTTGAAATAGATGGGTACTTCCTTTTTCCCAGTGTATGGTCACCCTAATAAATGGCATCAGGTTCCCCTGGGGAAGGCTTGGATGAAGATTTGTAGTATATATTTATGGCAATGCTGCAAGATTCTTCTTCAAGGGGACCAGCTACCCTTTCAATCAAGGTCTGTGTCTGTGAACTGGCTGAGGTATGGAAACTGGATGAGAAGAATGATTTCATTTGATGGCTCAAGTCAGGTTTCAGGCAGCAGACCTAGAGTTTTACTTGTTAAAGAGATCAAAGAATATTTCAGAAGTCTCTCCATATATTTCATTCCTGTGGCCACCTAGGGCATTACCAAATATCCCTGTAGGTCAAGACCTTTGAGTACCACTTTGTCCCTGCTACCCAGTATAGTAAGTGTCTGCCTGGTCCCTGCCAGTTAAGTGCTGCCACTTGGCCTTTGACATCCCAGGATCCCACTCTCGCAGAAATCAGGGAGTCGTCTCAATGGAAGCATTTCCCACCATCATATCCAGTTACCACAGAGCTTTTCTGGTGCTCCCCTTACTAATGTATTTTTCTTTTTAAAAAAATTTTTATTTATTTATTTTTGGCTGCGTTGGGTCTTCATTGCTGCACGCGGACTTTCTCTAGTTGCAGCAAGCAGGGGCTACCCTTGGTTGTGGTGCGCAGGCTTCTCATTGCAGTGGCTTCTCTTGTTGCGGAGCACGGGCTCTAGGCACTCAGGCTTCAGTAGTTGTGGCATGCGGGCTCAGTAGTTGTAGCTCGTGGGATCTAGAGTGTAGGCTCAATAGTTGTGGCACATGGGCTTAGCTGCTCCGTGGCATGTGGGATCTTCCCAGACCAGGGCTTGAACCTGTGTCCCCTGCATTGGCAGGCGGATTCTTAGCCACTGCGTCACCAGGGAAGTCCCACTAATGTATTTTTCAATGCCTTACTGTAGGGGTTTATAGTTTGGGGGTGGGTATACAGTATGCATGATAAAATCACTCCAACATTCCCGTCTCCATAAACCTTTGGATTTTTTTTCCTCTACATTGTACCAGGGACATTCTGTCATCTCCATCTCATCAAATATAGACCACCACTGAGTCTGAGTTTTTTTAACCAATGAAGCAAACTGTTGGAGTTACTTTCAATTCATGAGCTCACACATTAAATCCAGACTTTCTGGTAAATGCACCCATATCAGCAAATTTAGCTTAATCTTCCGCTCTTTATTTTGTTTGGAACTTGACCAGGAACTATTCAACCTTTCACAAAATCATGTCACCAATGACAACACCAATGTTTATATGTGAGTTGCTAATAAAACATTCAAGTTGGATTGCGTTTGTCGTTCTCTCATTCACAATGGTTCTACATACAGGTGCAAGCATCTTACTATTTGTCTTCCAATAGAGTTGTGCTATAGCATTTACTTATTGAAATACACATTAATTATAAACTGCTTCCCTTTTATTTTTCCTTTATTATACAATTAGGACATTATATTGATTTGGAGGGAAATTTGCCTAGGTAGGTAATATTACCTATGGATTTCATTTCATAGTAATGAGTGTTAAAAATACTAGTTATAAAAAGGGATGATGGGTCTGAAAGGGTTGAGAACTGCTTGCTCCTCCTTTCAAACGAGGTCCCAAGAACTTACCTGTAGGCATGCCCATGATGAAGCAAGTGGACCTTGAGTACATCTGCCAAATCAAATCATATGTTATCACTCTTCTGAAAGACAGCTATATTTAGGTAGAGAAGTCAGTGTCCTGTTCAGTTACAAAGCCATGCAGGATGATATTAATAAATAGACATACCAACAACAGCACTGAAGAACTGCTTCATAGATGCAGCAAAAGCAAACTATTTTGTGTTTGAGGGAGGCCTTGGAGTGGAATTTTTTTTGTCTCTGTGCATCACTGAGGATAGTGGAGTGGAAGCCAGGAGAGTGCTTTCTTGGTTCCCCTTGCCTGTGTGACTGAATTCCAAGCCCATGGTTAGATAATAAATGGGAGGATACTAAGCAAAAGCTACCATCCCTCCTCTCCTTTCTCACAGAGACTCTTTGGGAAGGCTCTGAAAGTGGGGAGGAAGAGTCCACATTTGGTTTGTGAATGAAGGGTAGATACTGTGGTTTTGGTTTGCCGTTCAACTGTAGGTTTGTTCCATGGCATGCCAGGGGCACGTGGGGCTGCCTGGGAGCATCACCCCATACACTTGCCCACTTAACCCTTTCTCCTGAAGAATCTCAACTCTTGTCTCTTTCTCAGGGAAGCCCATCCTCACCTACCAGTCTGGCCTGATTCCTCTGTCATGGATTCCTTCACAAGTATTATTTTCCCCCTGTGATCCCTTATCTCATTCTGTAATTACATTCATTAGTGATGACTATTTATGTCAGAGACCTCCTAAGACTAGGTATCTTAGATGTTTATGCTCCCCTTTACATACTGTGTCTAGCCAGTATCCGGTACAAAGTCAGCAGTCAGTACATGGTTGTTGAATGAATAAGCGTTTGCTTCAGATTCCACAAGTATTAACACTTTACTCTGATTATGACTATCACCGTTGTGCGTGTATCCCATGCTGTTTGACAGCTGGGTCTTCTATCTGTTGAAGAGCATGGTAACTGGATTTTGTAGAAATGAATGAGTCAGAACAGGTGGAAATCCTCAAAAGCCCAATTAATGCGGTAATTTAAGACCTCTTTTCTTCTCTGGTAACTCCGCTCCACCTCCTTCCTCCCCAAATCAACACCCAAAAGTTTGAATTTAATGATGGGGTTCTGCGCGTGTCCAACTGGGAGGTAGCTGGAGAACAAGATGCAAGGGCCAGAGCCCTTGTCCCCACCCTCCAAATGTTTGACAAACACTCGCTAAAGAATTAGCGTCGGGGCCTTCCCGTATTACACAAAGAGAGCATCAGCATAGTGGCCCCTTGCCCAGGTGGGATAAGTTGAAGTGCTGTGCAGTCTGATTCCGGATTAGGGGGAGAGGTTTAGGGGAAGGCGTGTGATCCAATCTCCAGGGTTGAAGTTGGCTGCGTGTGAGTGCAGCCTTTCTTGTCCCTCGGGGTGTGTCCACAGGGCTTGCTCGTCAGGTTGTGTTTGTGGGTGTTTGTGTGAGACAGGGCGAGGGTGTGTGTGGGGGTCACGATCAGCCCCCCGGGAGAGGGGCCTCTAATCGTGCATGCCCTGGGTGGGGGCAGCGGGGGCAGCCACGGGCCCCGGTCCCGCTCACCCCTGCGCAGAGTGCAGGTGCGGAAGCAGGCGACAGTCCGGCCCCACGGCGGCGCGCCGGGGGCGGGCGCGGGCGTGGGCGGGCGCCGAGGGCCGCGGGCTGCGAGGCGCGGCCGCGGGCGGCAGGAGGCAGCGTCGGCCCAGGCGTCGAGGCGGCGAGCGAGGCAGCGCGCGGTGATGTCAGTGGCGGCCCGGCTGGCAGCAGCCGGTACTTCCTGTATAAAGGCGGGCGGGCTCGGCTGCAAACCCTACTAGCCAGTGTCAGCCTCTCGGCGGGAGGAGGAGGAGGCGGCGGAGGAGGAGCAGGGGGAGGGCTGTCAAATTCGGGAGCCAGATTTTTTTTCCTTTCCCCTGGCAGTACCTTCCGCTTCCCCGGCTCCTGGCGTGACATCTGCGGGCCGGGGACCTGTATGTGTGTGCGCGCCAAGGAGCAGAAGAATGGCAGTGCTCAAACTCACCGACCAGGTAGGGGGCGGCGGCGCCGGCGCGCGGGGCGGCGCGGAGCCGCGGCGGGGGGATGGGGGCGCGGCGCGGAGCGTGCCAGCGAGCTGTTTACTCGCGGCGAAGGAGAGGAGTGTGTGCGGCCGCCGGCTGCTCCGAAAGCCGGCGGCTGCAGCTCTGCTCCCCGGCTCGGTCCCCGCCCTGGGCCGTCGGAACTGCGCGCACGGCTCGGCGGCCGGGGCGCCCCAGGGGCTGGGGAAGGGGCGGCGGGGCTCCCGCTGGCGTGCGGAGGTGCGCGGGAGTGCGTTGTCCGAGGGCCCGGGCTGGGCAGGGGGAGGGGAGGCTCGAGGTGCTCCTCCGGCTCCTGTGGCGCTGCGCAGCGTGGGCTCCGCCAGCCCCGGTGGGCCGAGGGGAGGCTGGTCCGCGCCGCCGGGAGGAGGATCGTGGATGGAGAGGGAGAAGGGATGGCAGCCTGGGACAAGCCAAGAGACCCCCCAGCCAAGCCGGAGACTGGCCCATACCGCGGCTCTCGTGTGGTCGGGCTGTCTTTACCCTCTTGACATGACATCCTGACTTCCTCTTTAGTAGCCCAGAGGCTGTGTGTGCGTGGTGCGCGATGGGGGCCCTTGGCGCGGCTCTCCCAAGAGGAGTGAAGTCCGGCCCGGGGCTTCACTCACAGACTGTGGGCTACCGCACAGGGTAGCTCTGGAGTCCTTTGCTCGGAAAGGTGGGGCTATTTGCTGGCTTGGTTGACAGTCCTCACTTCAGGTCTGTGGAATGGAAACACCCTACCTTTGCGGACTCCGCTGCTCTGAGGGCATTGACACTCACAGGCGCCCAACCAAGTTGCATGACAAAACTCTGCAGCTCGTCCTACGAAAAAAGGAAACAGCTTGCTTTTTTTTCTTCTGCTATTTATTCATGGATAGTGAAATGAACATTGTTTTGCGGTCCTGGTAGGCGGCAAGGCAGTCTTGACTTTGACACACACGGTCAAACATGCCAGTCCTTGGTGTTAAACATCTCATACTTATCCAGTGGGTTGCGCCTCGTGCCTCGCTGTCCTCAGTATCCAGCCAGAACTTCCTGCGACTTAAATGCAGTCAGTCATCACTATAATTTTTCTCCTGCCTTTAAAGTTTTGCTTTGCTTTCCATAAGTATTTTCAGGCTTTTAAAATTTTCTTTTCTGTGTGGGGGAGGGATCACTGAATTAAAATTCACATTATCGTTAAATTTAGCAGGGGGAGCAGCAGCTGGTAATCGTGATGAATCTACTTGTTCGCATTGGTTCCAGAGCATTGAAGAGTGCTTGTAAGTTGATACTAGTTTAGGCTTCCCCTCAACCTTTTGGTCACATACTTAACAATTGTTAGACATTTGGTTGTTTTAAATCTTCCAAGTTTAGTCTGCCTTGGTCTTGTTATCTTTGCCAGTGCAAGTTACTATATTTCTCTGTTAATGCCTAAATCTTCATCTTCAGAGTACAAAAAATGCTTCTAATAGGCGTTGTCATTTTCACATACACAGAGGAATTTCACATAGAATTTTAGAGCTGGAAGGAATGCCAAAGATGATCTTCACCCAGATCCTTGATTTTTTAAATGAAGAAACTGAGGTATAGAGAAGGGAAGCATGTCTTCCTCAAGGACCCAGCTGTTGACTTGTAGGGTAGAGATGCACTCCTGGCTCCTGCCTTCCAGGTTCCTGTGCTTTCTTCTAGGGGTTAAGACACCTCCCTCCATCTTGTCATTGGATGTGTTGGAAAGCTGACAAGAAGGCATCCTCTCCTCAATCAGATCAACACTAGTGAAAAGTGTACTTGGTCTTAGAAAGAAAGGAAGTTATTCTCCAGGACTTATCACAGTAGGACTTTCAAAGATAGTTTCTCTTTTAAAGTGTTTCTGAATACATCCCAACCCTTCCCCCAACAAACTAGTATTACTGTGGGGGGAAAGAAGTTGTATGACCTTCAGTTGGTTCCATTTACTGATGCATAAAGGGAAACTAAGGAGTTCTAAGATTCAAGAGCATCTACAAATTGCCAGCCTATCTTGGGGCAAAACCGGAGGGAGGTTGGGTGAGGAGGTAGACTGGGTGCCATGGAGTGGTGAACAGTGATGGTTTCTGCGAGGCTTTAGGTCCAGGAAGTGTGTGGTCTTTCTTGCCTTAGATGGTCTTACCTTTCAGTTTGAAACTAAATTCTTAGAAGCTGGTTCTTAACCTCACCAGAGGCTTCAAAACCCTTTGCTTAAACTCCTGTTGCAGGAGCTTTGCTTCACTATTGTGGGTAGGGAGCCACCTGCTTTGTATCTGGGCCTTAGAGTTTGTAGAAGAGTGCCTAGGTCTCCACTCACCTGTTTGTAAAGCAGTCACTTGTTAATTGCCTCTCATCTGTTTAACACCCTATTTGCAAGGTGGATCTTATTTTTGCCAGGGTTCTTGGATTTTTAGTTTGAGGACACATTCTTGCTGTTGATAACCTGAATCACTAGTTGTTTGTTTTATTATTTTGGTTTTGTTTGTTTTTTTGAGTTTTATTTTGTTATTTTTTAAAGTGAGGTAACATTGGTTTGTAACATCATGTAAGTCTCACGTGTACATGAAAGCAGGTGACGTTTCCAGTCCCGCTGAAGCTGGGTGCGGGAGCTTGCTGGCGATGACGGTCAACACCTCAACAGTCAGTCCTGTGCTGACATCTCCATCATGCAAGAGGAGGAAAATGCCTTTTCCTAACTCTGTTTTGGGAGAGTAGAAAGAAAGGGGGAAGGGAGAGGCAAGTGTGGTGGGTTTTTTTTTTCTTTTTTACTATGAAAAGGAACTGGGAGCTATTGCTGCAAACAGACTTCGCATTGAGTACTTCTGCATTTTAACTGTCTCTTCTGTTTTCCCCTTCACAAAACACACATCAATTTTCTTGCAGCGTTAGGGGGACCAGTCTTCCTGGTTTGCCAAGGACTGAGGGGTTTTCGAGGATGTGGGACTTTTGGTGCTAAAACCAGGACATTCTAGGCAAATCAGGTCAAGTTGATCACCCTATACAGCACAGCACACACTCACCTATGTAATTAACATTAATAATGTAATTATTTCCTCATAGATGGATGTTGGGAGGTTTATGTATATCTTTGGTAAAGTGAGGTAATTTTAAGTTTGGGAAAGAAAATTTCATTGCATCCAAATGTAATACATTTTGTTTGAAGATAGACGTGAAATTCTTTGCAATTTTATTTGATATTGAACTTTGCAGGGCTACGGGGGGTGTTCTTTATGTCATGTAGTGAAGGCACTGCAGTGATTTTAAGAGTGTGGTCATATCTTTAGCCTGGCCCCCCCAGAAAAGTTTTTCAAAGTTCTGAAGCAGAATGGTAAGTGCTATTGGACCTTTGAAATATTCACTCTTCTTCCTGAATTTGCTAGTGACAGCGGAATGCCATCTCCATCTCGAGGGTTGCCTGTAGACAAACTCTTTCTGCAGGGGGCCCTTTTTGGAGCTTCCTGCCTGGAGGCCTTTTGGTTTGGTGTCCTCTTGCCAAGTCCTATAGCTCACACTTGAGTCACCCACCTCCTTGCCAAAGGCAGTGGCTGGCAGCCGTGGCAGTGGCAAGAAACTAGAAATCCTGTAACTTTGAAAGAAGCATTTCTAGCCCGTAGTGTGGGGTCTTGGGACACGTTACATATTTTACTGGGCTGCCCTTGTCCTTCCGGGGCTCCTGGCAGCACTGGGCTTACAGCAAACTCTGTGTCCAGTCCTGACTTCAGCAGAGAAGAAGGGAAAATAAAGGCTTTATTCTGTGGACCCTTCTCTAGTTGTCTTGGGATGCAGTCACGTGGTTTGGGGAGGGCACTTGAGGACTGGTGTTTCATGGCAGAGACCTAATAATGGCTTACATTATTGTGATCTTATTGTATGCTGGGCCCTTGCCATGAATCGTCTGTCTTAATCCTCACAGCCATGCTAGGAGGTAGGTGGTTGTGTGATTCTTACTTTACAGATGAGAAAACAGGAATAAAGAGGCTAATTGACTTGTTGAAGGTCACACACCCAGTAAGTGATGGAGTGCAGTGTCCTACCCTGGCAGTCTGATTGCACAGGTGGGACTCTGACCACAAAGCTATACTTACGATAGTTGAAAGGGCAGTGCACCGTAGGACTCACAGATGCCTGTTCTTATTTACCGGGAAGGCTCCGGGTGAGCCACACTCCCGCATTCCTCCAGGCTCGGGGGCCAGAACCAGGTCTGGCAGAGTCAGGAGCTGCTCTGAGGCCTCTGCTCCTGCCACACTGGGGCCTGGCTTATCCCATTTGCCTTTCACCTCCCTACCCTGGAGAGTGATGTGTTGGTTGGTAGCTTGGTGATTTGTTTCTTGGTCATTAACAAATAAACTGTGGTCATTGTAGAAAAATCAGAAAGCTAGATAAGCAAAAACAGTTAAAACCGTGTGAAGTCTCTGTCCTCGGAGAGAGCTACTCTTGGCAGCTTGATATATTTCCTTCTAGCTTCTGTCTAGGTAGCCATGTAAGAATTTTTAAACATCCCACATGATGATATTGGTATCTTTCTCTTGAGCATCAACGTGATACCTATGATGTCTAGACCAATGGGTTTTCCAAATAAACTGAATTTATGCCTCTCAGTTAACAACTGGCTGCTTTAGTGTAAATCCAGCAGTGGTGCACAAGGTCTAGCCCTGGATTGATTGAAAAAATTTTTTTAAGATTTCAACTTTTACTTCTTCTTTTCTTCTAAACAGAGAGTAAATATAAACTCAGAAAGGCACACTTGTTTGTGCCAGAAATAGGCCTGAAACATTATTTTTTTTTTTTTTTTGCGTTACGCGGGCCTCTCACTGTTGTGGCCTCTCCCGTTGCAGAGCACAGGCTCAGCGGCCATGGCTCACGGGCCCAGCCACTCCGCGGCATGTGGGATCCTCCCGGGCCGGGGCACGAACCCGTGTCCCCTGCATCAGCAGTTGGACTCTCAACCACTGCGCCGCTAGGGGAGCCCAGCCTGAAACATTCTTTAAAAAGATTTCTATTTCAACAATACAATGTGAATTAAAAAAAAAAATTTTTATTGGAGTATAGTTGATTTACAGTGTTGTATTACAAGCATTTATTTAAATTTACTTTTGGCTGCATTGGGTCTTTGTTGAGCGCGGGCTTTCTCTAGTTGCGGCAAGCGGGGGCTACTCTTCGTTGCAGTGCGCAGGCTTCTCATTGCGGTGGCTTCTCTTTGTTGCAGTAACACGGGCTCTAGGTGTGTGGGCTTCAGTAGTTGTGACACTCGGGCTCAGCAGTTGTGGCTCGCGGGCTCTAGAGCACAGACTCAGTAGTTGTGGCGCACAGGCTTAGTTGCTCCGTGGCATGTGGGATCTTCCCAGACCAGGGCTCGAACCTGTGTCCTCTGCACTGGCAGGCGGATTCTTAACCACTACGCCACCAGGGAAGTCCAATGTGAATTTTTATAGGCGAAACTATAACATGAAATTTAAAAATAGGCAGGGGCTACAGAGGTCTTATAATCCTGTCGTTTCCAAAATTGCATAAGCTATAGCTCTCCTTTTTGTTTTTTTCCCAAGGAAAATTCCGTATTAAAGCTCAATATATAAAAGAGGTTGATGAGAGTAGTGGTCCCTGAGGCCCTTTAAAAGATCATTTGGGTTTAGTATTATTTGAAAGTGTTTTGCAAAACTACTGGTGACTGGGTCAGTGGTTCTGTTCCTGACACACTGTGTACTCAGAAAACAAATAAACATTTATAAGTGTTTGTAGGTGATTAGGAGTTACATAGAATTTGGATGACCATATCATGTTAATCCAAACTGGGACACCTTTGAGGATGATAGGGGGTACCATTAAATATCACATTGAGGAAACAGGTGTCAGGGCTGTCCCAGGTAAACCTGGACACAAGGTCACACCACATAAACTATGTTTGCTCACTTCAGTATTGAAGTGACAGTAATAGTGAACTAGTTTGGCTAGTAGACTAGTCACTGTCTTTCCAGTCAGATTTACACAGGAGCTGGTATGATAAAGACTGTTTTATAACGTTATGCAAGGCCCGAGTTGGAAATTGGCTTCTTTCTCACACATCAGCTCTGACCAGTTGGTCAGGGGTTGCAGGAGCAATATGTCAGGAGCACTGTGGCTCTTGCAGCCAGAGATGGGGGAAAATGTGATGATTGATAATCAGTGTTTGCTGTGGGTATAAGATAAAGGAGAGGTAGCATATATTGTGCCTTAGCCAACCCTTGGCCAGTCAGATTACCCTCTGTGGTCCTCAGGCTCCTCTTTGTAAAATGAAGAGGTTGGACTGGGCGCCTTTCCAGTGCCTGGGCTCCACTCTCTCCCTCTGTGACCCACCCCTGCATGGGTGTAGTGGCTGAGAAGGGTGTGTTTGCAGATGAGCTCTAACTGAGCTCCCCAGGTAACGAAGTCAAACAGTTAATTTCTGGCTCCAGAAAAGAGTTTTAACCGACGTCAGTAATTCAGGAACTGATTCCTGCCCTGTCCCCCGCTTTCATTTTATAGATAACCCAAGATTATCTAAGATTCTTCATTTTATAGATTATCCATTTTATTGATTATTCCTTTACTACCCTTTTGCCAACATCATCTTCGCCCTCTGCTCTGCCGTTGGAAAGTTAGTAGAGCAGGTATTTTCTCTTATCAGTGTTGATGCTTCTGAAAGAGTTGGTCGCCCAAGAGGTTGAAATGAATGATTCATGACTCTAATTTTTTATGATGATATTCATAACTTTTAAGGATCCTTTCACTTGTCTCTCCTTTTGAAAACTGAAAATTTGTCTAGTACTCTATTAATTGGGCCAAGCAAAGAAAAGAAGCATGTAATCCATCTTTGGGCCATTTCAGGCTTTACTAAGCCAATGTTTGCTTGTATTTCTTGGTTTTCATTTGTCTCTTATCCCCTCGAACACACCCTCATGAGTCATAAGCACCGCCATGTAACTTTCTAAGGTATCTTCAATGCCAAGAGGCCATTTTGCCCCAAGGGAGCCCCCCACCCCGACCCCAGCCAACTCCTAAAATTAGAGGTGTGCAGAAACATCTGAGGCCTAGACACGCAACATTTAATCACAGTTCTAACCTGTTTCTAAAGATTTCCATGTTAAATTGCTTTAGTTTTGCTTTCACTTATTTTTAAAATAACGATTGGGAATCCGAAGATCTGGATTCTACTCATGGTTCTTTTTCTAATAGTTGTGTTGCTTTGGGCAGGTCCTGGCCTTAGTTTCTTTGTGAAATGGGAGTGGGTGGGTGGAGAGTCCTCTAAATTCTTTCAGCATTCTAACGTTCTAAGAGAGCACCCCAGGTAATTTCAATGTCAACCTCTTCTCAACTCTTGGAATCTGGTTTCAAAAAGTATCTGCCTTCCATGAACTTCTGATTTTCCCTCCAGCACCCACAGTTCTGCTTGAGTCAGGGGTCCTTTCCCCCAAAGTTCCATCTTCTAGTGTCTCCAGGAGCTTGGTTTTGGGGACCCAGAACCCCTGGGGCTTTTCTCAGTGTGGCCTTTTGAGACTCCCTTGAGCATCTTGCAGGGCAAGGGGAGCAAACTTTCAGACCCCATGTTTGTCTGTTGAGAGCTGTGGTGAGCTGGGGGACCCTCTGTAGCCTTCCTCAGAGGGGCTGCTTTAGCAAACAGCCTGGGTTCTCTCCTTAATCCTGTTTTATTGAACTCCACAATAATATCTGGGTCTAAGAAGTCTGTTTCCCAACCATTGGCCCCAGATATTGGGTGCAGTTGACCCAAAGACCATCAACTTTCACAAGGAGGGATTTCTTGCATGAGATCAACATGTGTAGATACACTCCGTCTGTGGAGGAAACTTGTTTTGGTATCTAAGACTGGCAGAATGAAGAAGAAGATAGGAAGTGAGCACAGGACAAGTATCACAGCAGAAGGCCAGGCAGAAATTCAGGTCAACTGATACAGGTCAGCCAACCAATTTTTGTTGAACAGTGGCCTCCTAAAGAGGACGGGGGGCACCCCCACTCCAGGGGTGAACAGGGTGCCTTATTGACTTTGAGAAAGAATTTTAAAATTCTTAAAAATGTTGTTTGTGTGTACTTTTAATGTATATTATATGCTAGTACTATAAAACCCTCTTAGCTCTACTTTCCGCTTTTGGCCACCTTGGCCAAACCACAACTTAGATGCCTGCAGTGGCCTTCTGACTGGTCCTCCCCATCCAGCCTTGGCCCCCGCACTCTATCCAACATAGCTCTCAGGGTGATGGCTCTCAGATCATGTAGCTGACATCCCACAGTGGTGCCCCAGGCCCTCTCCTCCCAGTCCTGCCACTCACCTGTCCAGCGTGTCTCTTCCAGTCTCTCCCTGGCTCCTTGGCTCCAGCACAGTGGCCTCCTCACTATTCAGTGGATGTGCCAGGTGCGCTCCTGCCTCAGGCCCCGAGCCTCCTGCTTCCTGTGAAGCTCTTCCCCAGGTATCTGCATGGTCCACCCTCACCTCTCTCAGATCTTTGCTTGAATATTACCCTCTTGGTGAATTCTTTTCTGGCTGCTCCAGTTAAAATGCCCACTCCACACACTTCTTGCCACTGTTTCTTTCTTTTCTCCATGGTACATATCCTTTATACCATATGTTATATATATATATATATATATATATATTATATACATATTTTTTAAATAAAAACTTACGTGTAGGAGAGCCACAAGTAACAGGGCAAAGATATATATTTTTTTCATTTCCTTCTGTATCTTCAGCACTTAGAGCAGTGTAAGGCACATAGTGAATGCTCAGTAAATATTTGTTAAGTGAATGAAATAAATATGTATGTATGTGTATATATTTGTATGTGTTCAAATGTTTTTACTTATGAGGTACTCAAAGAAAAAATTTGGAAAAACTTCCGTACACAGAGTTTCTATCTGTACACTGGGATATTGAGTTTCCATTCAAACAAAATTCGGAGTAAATTTTTGGCCCCATCAGAAGATAAAAGATCACTTTTGGTCTTTTTTTTTTTTTTTTTCCGGTTGTTTCCTCTCTTTTTAAATTGGGATGAAGATGGGTTAACACTGTATTTAGTTCTGAGCAAGTTCCATTTCTTTACAGGGGAAGTATCAGGGTGACACTAGGAAAAGGGACCCTAAATATGTTGGGAAGGGACACTCACACCCATGGCAAAGTGGATCTTCTATGCATTCAAGCAATCGAGGAGTGTTTAATGAACTCCATCTCCATGGCAGTGACTCAGCTGGA
Source organism: Lagenorhynchus albirostris (assembly GCF_949774975.1). Lineage (NCBI taxonomy): Eukaryota > Metazoa > Chordata > Mammalia > Artiodactyla > Delphinidae > Lagenorhynchus > Lagenorhynchus albirostris. The sequence goes on from NC_083100.1 coordinate 37,918,153, forward strand.
GTCCTCTACTCCCCCTTTCCACAAAGCATAAGAACAGGTAAGACTAGGTACAATACAATAGAGACCAGACAGAGAATTGGTAATAAGGAGACAAGATAATACTCACGCTTTATGTGATTTGATCCTAACAACATATCTGTGAAGGAGTGGCTATTATTCTATTTTACAGATGATGAAATTGAGAACTGAGAGATTAAGTAATTATTCAGGGTCACATGACTCTGGGGTTCACATCTGGGCAAGCTTGACTCCAAGGTGCACATTCTTAGCCACTGTGCTTCTGGCCTCCTGACATAGGTGTAGCATCACAAGAGACCCTTTTCCCTGTGGAGGTCATGGTCTTGTTAGAGATGACTGTGAATGCCTTGTATGTGGAAGGCCCACCTCAAATCTTTGTTGAATACATGTGGTATATGAAACAGCTCTCAAACCAGCCATAGCGCAGGTTTAGACTGTATTTTGGGGTACTGATTAGGGACTACAGGAGTCCAGAGATGGGCAGAGTTATTAAGAAAGGCTTCAGGGAGCTGGAGGGAGCCCAACTGGTCGTTGAGGAAAGGAATGATTTAGGCAGCAGATGGGAGTGGAAGGTATCCCAGATGAGTGACGTGCCATGTACCTGTCGGGGTAACCTGAGGACTGTGAATTTACTGAAGCATAGGGTTCATGCTAGGAAGGCAGAAGAGCAAAAGGAAGAAATAGTTAACATGCAAACTTGGTAGGAGAGCTGTTTGTATATTAACAAATCTTTCTCACTTGAGTTCTTCTGATAGGTACTACGTGTCCTCTCCTGGAGACCTAAATTAATGAGTTTGTATCTGGACAGAACTCATTATTCCCATTTGTTGCTTAGGCATGAACTTTTAAAAACTAACATGTACCCCACCTTGTTCCAAAAAGTACTAAAGCATAAGGTAAGGTGTTACCTATGGGTTCTTCTGTCTCCATGACACCCTCTGCTTGAATAGAATGTTGCATATATTACTTGCATGGCAACATTTTGTGGACAAACATGTATCCTGGAGTAGCATGGACTTCATTGAAAGAGGCTGGGTGGTCATCATGCTGCAGGACATTGGTGGAAAAATGTAGTAGGTCTAGAGATGGCCTGTTTTTAACCTAACACAGTTTTTAAATTAAAAAAAAATTACTTAAAGAAATAGAGACTGTGGGGATTCTACAATAACAAGATCCCATTTCTTTAAAGAAAAATTGCAAGAAAAAAAAAGATGGAGGGGAACTATGTAGATTAAATGAGAATTAAGACTAATTGGATTCTGATGCAAACACTTAAAAAACACGCTTCTGAGAGACAGTTGGAGAAATTTGGGTGCTGACTGGCTGGTGACTTAAAGTATGAATATAGTATTGTGATTATGTTTAAAAAGAGAATCCTTATCTTACAAAACAAGAAAAAGCCCCATGAAACCTTAGCATTTGCCCAGGGCACTGAAATATTTTAGTTGACTCACTCTTTTTTGGAAACTGTTTCTCTTTCTTTTTACTTCTTCCTGCTCCTTTTGTTCTCCTCCAAGCCCTTCACTCTCACTTGATAGAATATCTTCAGTAGAGTTTTTAGAGTCCTTTCTGATTGATTGTCAGAAAAGCACACAATTCTGCTAGTTCTGTTGCCTAAAGAAATACGCTTCTGAATTAGTTGTGAGGTTCACCCGCCTGTTGACTTAGTCTAAGCGGCACTCATGACTCCAGTCAGATATTTGAGTGTCTGCCTTAAAAATCACATCTTGTGTGTGTAAGGAAGACCTGGATTTGGCTGTCCTTGTGAAATATTTCAGGGTGAGGTTTTTCCAGGGGAATTCAGATATTAGAGTTGCCAAGAACTCATTTTGTTATATTAACTTTTTAACCCTGTTTCTATCTAACCCGGCTAGTTTTTAAAAACAGCAAGCAGTTATAAGGTCTCAATTTTAACGACCCTGCCTCCTCCCCTCTCTTGTTACCTGAACAGGAAGTGGGTGTTGGTCGTTGTCCCAGGGATTTCAGTGTTGCTTTACGCATGCTGAAATATCTTCGTTTATTCCTACAAGTGTGAAAATCTTTCCATATCCTTCTTAATGGAGTCCAGATTTCAGACTAGACTGTAAGCTTGAGAATTGGCCAACTGCAGCTTGAGTAAATGATAGTGTCATGAGTTATTTAGAAGCCAAGTGAATAGGGTTTTAGGTGCCTTGGAGCCTCAGAACAATTATGTCTTGGGGCCTCTGAGGCAAGTGTAACGTTTAGTTGCTAATGCTCCATTTCTTAGCAGCCAAGAAGGAGCAATCTTGTTTTGAGAAGCTCTGCTCTTTAGCAAAGAGTCTTATGTCAGGGTGCTAGGGTACTCTATTACTGTGTTCGTAATGTTTTAAAATATTGTGGCATCTCAACAATAAATGCTGGAGAGGGTGTGGAGAAAAGGGAACACTCTTGCACTGCTGGTGGGAATGTGAATTGGTACAGCCACTATGGAGGACAGTATGGAGGTTCCTTAAAGAACTAAAAATAGAACTACCATATGACCCAGCAATCCCACTACTGGGCATATACCCTCAGAAAACCATAATTCAAAAAGAGTCATGTACCTCAATATTCATTGCAGCTCTATTTACAATAGCCAGGACATGGAAGCAGTCTAAGTGTCCATCAACAGATGAATGGATAAAGAAGATGTGGCACATATATACAATGGAATATTACTCAGCCATAAAAAGAAATGATATTGAGATATTTGTAATGAGGTGGATATACCTGGAGTCTGTCATACAGAGTGAAGTAAGTCAGAAAGAGAAAGACAAATACCGTATGCTAACACATATATATGGAATTTAAGGGAAAAAAATGTCATGAAGAACCTAGGGGTAAGACAGCAATAAAGACACAGACCTACTAGAGAACAGACTTGAGGATATGGGGAGGGGAAAGGGTGAGCTGTGACAAAGCGAGAGAGAGGCATGGACATATATACACTACCAAACGTAAGGTAGATAGCTAGTGGGAAGCAGCCGCATAGCACAGGGAGATCAGCTCTGTGCTTTGTGACCGCCTGGAGGGGTGGGATAGGGAGGGTGGGAGGGAGGGAGACGCAAGAGGGAAGAGACTTGGGAACATATGTATATGTATAACTGATTCACTTTGTTATAAAGCAGAAACTAACATACCATTGTAAAGCAATTATACCCCAATAAAGATGTTAAAAATAATAATAATAAAAAAAATATTGTGGCATCTCAATGAACAGTTTCCAAAAATATTACATGGGAGTGGCGTAGTTAAGAGAACACTGAATTGATGTCTGGAGATCTAGGCTATAAGCACATCTCTTCTCCTAACTAGCTGTGTCATTCTTCCTGTGACATAACTTTTCTCGATTATAGAATGGGTATAATAATACTTGCTTGATGGGAAAGTTGTGATAATCAAGTGGGAAGAGTCTTTGTCCAGCAAGTGGCTCATGGTAGGAACTCAATAAATAGTCTTTGAATCTCTAGTTGGTTCCTCATTTGTCTAATTAAAGAGACTAGCTCTCTAGGATTAATTTCAGCTCTATAAGAATATGATTTTAGGGCTTCCCTGGTGGCGCAGTGGTTGAGAGTCCATCTGCCAATGCAGGGGACACGGGTTCGTGCCCCGGTCCGGGAGGATCCCACATGCTGCGGAGCGGCTGGGCCCGTGAGCCATGGCCGCTGAACCTGTGCGCCCGGAGCCTGTGCTCCGCAACGGGAGAGGCCACAACAGTGAGAGACTCGCGTACCGCAAAAAAAAAAAAAAAAAAAAAAGAATATGATTTTAGGTATGTTTTAAGTTTATGCCCATTTGTCTGGTCTTCCTTCTCTCTAACTTAAACAGCATTGGTAGAGAGTGTGTGTTTGTTTTATTTTTGTGTGAAGTTTCCATCGGTAGGTTTGAATTGTAGCATTTTGGTCCCCCTACAACTTTAGGAGGTGTATTTTTCTTTCATTTCATTTTAAACAAATCGATTGACTTAGTTTATTTGACTGAAGAATCCTATGTTTAGATAGGAGAATAACTGCGTTTAAAAAATTCTGAGGCATTTGCAGTCATTCTTGATTTAAGTTGTCAAAAAGAACTGAAAATTACTTACGAGAACGCCATTTCCTCTTTGCAGAAGTATATAATGGTGTCTTTTTGAGGAAGTAAGAACAAAATAGTTGGTAGAGCAATCTCGATAAAAAAAAAATCATGGTGTAATTTCTGAAAAACATCAGTGTAAAACTTCAAGCCTTGAATGAATACATAACAAGATAGGCAACGCTAAATTTCTCTGAAAAAAAATGTGGTTAAAAAAAGTCAGATGACAGATCCTGTGTAAAAAGTCACTTTAGAGTCCTTTTTTTCTTAAAACTGCAGAATGCTATTTAGGAGAGGAGCTAAGTTAAACATCATTGGATACACGTGTGTATATTAATTTTAAAGTGTATTTCAGTTTGAGTTTATACCCAGTGAAGGTGTAGGGCAAAATAGAAAGGGTCACGGGAAAATGAAAATAAGAATTGGTACCAAAAAAAAAAAAAAGAAAAAGAGTAGATTAAAGAAAGAAAAATAGGAGAGAAACATATTTTAAAAAAAGAAGGAAGGAAGTAGGAATGGGAGGGAGGCTGAGCATGTTGCTTTCTGAGGTGAATGTTGGAGATGCTGTTGAACGTAGCTTGAGGTGGTCGTCCCTGCTCTCTCTGTTCTTTGAAATAATTTTTAACATCGATCTCTGCTCTTCAGCCACCTTGACCCTTATTTCTTGGAGTTCTAGAATCAGAGTAACCGAAGTGGAGGTTGTTACTTAGGCTGCAGAAGAAATGAGCAGAGCTATGTACCCGGAAGAGTGGAAAGAATCAGGCTGATGGGTATCTGGCTCATCCTTTGGTCCTTGCTGCTGATATAGAGCCCTCAGAATCTGTGCAGTGGCCGGCAGGTGATAAGTTGTTTTACATAGTGGGCAGGCAGGTACTGAAGGCTCCTATGACTGGTGGCTAGTTTCCTGTGACGTCTCTGGTGTTAAGCACCCAGGGCCCGTCCGTGTGAATTGAACTCAAGGACATTTCTTCATCACTGCCATACCTTTTCAGTGATCCTTCCCAGAGATCTAATTCTCAACTCCATTTCTCCCGTGAATTGGCAGGGAGACCCTGGCAGTCATCACACCTCTCTGGGCCTCAGTTTCCTCTAAGTGATGAGGATGTTGGCTTAGGTGAGCCAGCTGCCACTCTACTCTTCTATGACTTTGACCCAGAGGCTGGCAGACCACTCACTGTGCACAGGTCAGATCCAGCCTGCCGCCTGTTTACATGGCCTGTGAGCCAAGAATAGTTTTTACATTTTTAAATGGTTGAAAGAGATCAAAAGAATAATATTTTGACACATAAAAATTATATGACATTCAAATTTCAGTGTCCATAAATAAAACAGAACACGGCCTCCCTCATTTGTTTATGTACTGTCTGTGGCTGCTTTCAGGCCCTGAGAGCGGAGAGGAGTCCTTGTGACAGAACCTGTATGGCCCGCGACGTTGAAAATATTTACTATCTGGCTTTTTGCAGAAAGTGTACCATCCCCTGCTCTAACCTGAGCACACACTTGGGACTGTACTCTTCAGAAATTGAGTGCTGCCTTCTTACAGCCGTACTATTACCTAAACTGAACTTCGATCTAGACTTAATTAGATTAAGATGGGAGAGTCTTGCCTTTATTATTTTCTCCAGGAGAAAGTAGAAGCTTAGTTAGCTTTCTTGGTATACTTTTAATTAAAAAAAAAAAATCCTCTTTAAAACAATATTTTGTTTGTACTCAGACTTTTTTTTTCTCCCTCTAGGAATCACTGTAGAAAAGGAAGCCGTAAGTTTATATTTTAAATCATTTGCCTTGTAAACTGGATTTTTAAACTCCAGATGTGGACTCAGAAACAGTTAAAATGTACTTTTGATGCTCTCAAAGAGCTGAGATGGGAGAGGAGAGCTTTACCACTTATATATATTTTTTTTCTTCTTTTTTTTTTAACATCTTTACTGGAGTATAATTGCTTTACAATGGTGTGTTAGTTTCTGGTTTATAACAAAGTGAATCAGCTATAAATGTACATGTATCCCCATATCTCTTCCCTCTTGCGTCTTCCTCCCTCCCCCCTTCCCTACCCCACCCCTCTAGGTGGTCACAAAGCACCGAGCTGATCTCCCTGTGCTATGTTTACTGCTTATATTTGAGAGTGAAACAGAAATCTTAAGATTTTCTATTTCCCACTGTGTGCTGAAAATGCTATTTTTAGTTTCTTTGAGTAGGGACTCCAGATTAATGTGGGGATGAAAATGGTTTTAATTTTTATGGAAAGCCAATTTAAACAAATACATTTAAAAGATACACTTAATTATTATACATGGAAATCATAAAATTAAGAAATAAATATCAATAGTATCTACTTATCTAATGTTTCTCCTTATTCTAGGAAGTTCTCTCTGAAGCTAAGTCTTGTAATTTCTGTGTGAGTTATGAGTGTGGGTGAGTGTGTGCGTGCGTGCGTGTGTGTGTGTGTGTGTGTGTGTGTGTGTGTGTGTGTGTGTGTGTGGTTTCCAGTATTCATGTCATTATAATTGTAACGAGGATTTGCCTCCCACTCTTGAGCTTCCAGAGTCATCTGAGTTATTCTAAAACCCCTCCTAGGCCGGGAGTTCCTTTTGATCTTGGGAGAAGATGGGTACCTTGAAGTGGTTAGTGAGGAGCAAAAGGGCAGTTAATCAACACATGTCATCTTTCTTCTAAAAGTTAGCTTCATTTTTCTCTTCTGAGCCTACAGAGAGAAAGAATTAAGACTGAAGGGACTTGCTGATAAAGATTTGAAAAGAAATTCTTGTAGTGTATAACTTTAGAAAACATTGACAGTGACTTCGTACCTAAAGTACCTGAAGACCTCCAGCATTTTCTGAACAATATTATAAATCCTCTGGGGGAGACAGGAGGCGAACACGAGAATCCCCATTTTTCAGAGGGAGAAACCGAGGCCAGAGGCTGTTCCTGGGCTTGCAGACTCTCAGTCGGGTTAGAGCTCTTGTTTTTCCTCTGGCTCAGTCTGAGGTGCATTTCATTTGCCTGTCCTGTTCTTAAACAGCACTTGTAAAAACATGTGTTGTTTCTACAGTTATATTTAGGATACAGCTTGAAGCACTGCATAAACACCCCAGGATAGAATACTGAAGTCTGCTGCCTGGTAATTGTTATGTGGTTCTAGTGGCATGTTGTCTGTGTTATCCAGATGAGAACTGGATCACCCAGTTTTAAGTTGGTCTAGAAGAGGGAGCCCCTTGTGTACAGGGCCGAAAGGATATTGCCTCATGGTTCCCCTTTGGGTTAAGAACCTTGTGATATACAGAAAGCCGTGGAACTTCATCCTTGTTTGAAAACACTCGTAACTGGGAAAAGTGCTGAAATACTAAGGCTTTCCCACGCTCTGACCCCCAGAATACCTCCACAATGTGCTTTGTTTTCTTTTTTCGAATTTCCTGAGAAGTATCTGAAATTGCCATCTGAAGGGAATGTTTGTCACAGAACTGCTTAATCTCTAGATGTGTCTAAATGCAGATGTAGTTAACGAGTACTTTCATTTTCCCTCTTACGTGGACAGGGGCGAGTTTCTTGGTTGAGCCTCTCACTTCTGGTTTCAAGCCATGTTTAGCTCCTTGATTAGTGTGTGGCTTGGGAAGGTGGGCGCTAAGCCATTCGTTTACTCTTCACTTCGGGGGTTGGGGGGAAAGTGCTTGCACGCCCACTTTTTAGTATGCAGGGCTCTGGTGAACCTGATAGTAGGTTATCAGTAGCTACTAACTGAATGAATGAATGATCCAGTGCCAGTTTCTGCTGCTATGTTTTCTCCTTCCCCACCATCCTTCCCAGTTCCTTAATATTTACTTTCTTTCCTCTTCCTGAAATCATTAAAATGAAGCCAGAAAGGTCAGGACATGATTAATATTTTGTTATATAAATAGCCCTAGTAAAAGGATTG